>NC_133769.1:100370172-100629618 GCF_003597395.2 Chelonoidis abingdonii
TGGGAGACTGGAGTGTCTAAGGAAATTGCTTGTGTGACTTGCGGTTAGCCAGAGGGGTGAAACTGAAGTCATTTTTGTCTGGCTGGTTTGGTTTGTCTTAGAGGTGGATAAACCCCAGCCCTGGGCTGTGACTGCCCTGTTTGAGCAATTGGTCCTGATTTGGCACTCTCAGTTGGGTCCCGCCAGAACCGCATCGTCACAGTCAAATGTTGTCTCACTTGCTGGCACTTAAATGACCCTTTGTCCCCGTGCCCAGTTCCTCTTTTTTCAGTGTCTTATACTTTAGTTTTCAAATAGATATGTTTAGCCCTGCAACAATCATTAAATACCTCTACAGTCACTATCACACTGCCCTTCACAATGGAGCCTATCCTTGCCCTGCCAGTGTAGTTGTGTGTTGGGTCAGTGTGTGTGTATGTGTGTGTGTGTGTAGTGCTGCTGCCTTGTGTTCGGGTGTATGATTATGCTGTGCTAGAATGTGTTGTAATTAGTTGTCGTGGTTTGGGTTGTAGCATGCATGAGCTTGTTTACTTTTTATGTTTGTTTGCTAATCGTGTGTCGGTGTTTATGTTTCACCTGTGCATGTGTGTGGCGTTTTTATTCTGTGAGGGCATGGTGAGTATCAGGGGATTTGTCTGAGTTTGTTCTGGGTGTTAGCATGGGGTGTTTGCATTGGGTTTCAGAGTATGTGTGCTCTGAGTGTTGCGTTGTTGTGTGTACTTGCATTCTGTCTGTGTGCTGAGTCTCTGTGTGTATCTGGACTGAGGGTTAGTTGTGTTCATCTTTGTGCCGGGTTTCAGTGTGTATGTTTGCTGCATGACATGCTGATAAGTGTTTTTTGCATGGTGTTTGTGTTGTGTAGATGTGCAATATATTGTGCATTCTTTATGGCTGGGTCTGAGTGTGCCGCCCTGGTGTGCTGGTATGTGTTTTCCATGAGCGTGGTGTTAGTTTCTGTGTGTTGCATCCTGCTGGGATGCAATTGAAGCTGTTGAGGTTACACAGTGATTGAGCAATGCAATGGACCTGATTGTTGGACTCTGGCTGGCCCAAGGCTAGGTGAGAGGAAAAGCAAGCCTTGGCTCTTGGGATTTTCTTTGAGCAATCATCTCCCCACGCTGAAAACGAATCTCAGCTCCAAGATCAATTCTCTTCATCATGAACTTTCCAAGCAGCCCTTCTGAAGGGAGAGAAGCACCACAGGAGCACTGAGAATGGCTCTGTGGAGGAGAAGACAGAGGGGGGAGCAGCTGGCTCATGTGTCCCCTTCTTGTCTCAGAGGCACAGCGCCTTCATGCCATGACAGTTCATTATCAACTTCACTGCTTTCCCAGTCTCCTCAGCTGCTTGCAGTGGGACTGGGACCTTGTAGCGAGGAGGCCTCATTCCCCGCCGCGCCTGAGAGGAACAAGCCAGAACAGGCGCGGCAGCGGGCGGAGCCACCGCTGTCTGTCCCCGCCCCCCGGAAGTCAAGGGGCAGGAGAGGAAGTATAAAAGCCCGACCCCAGCGCTCAGTTGAAAAGAGGCTGCCGAAGAGGACAGACGCTGGTGCCCGAGCTCCCACCAGGCCCAGCCTACCCCATGCTCGATACCCAGAGGAGGGCTGGCCTGACCTACCCCGTGCCCGGTACCCAGAGGAGCTGGCTGAGCTTCCCGACGCCCGGTACCCCGAGGGGGGGCCAGGACTCCCCGATGCCCAGTACCCAGAGGAATGGACTGGACCTCCCGATGCCCGGTATCCTGAGGAACCCATGGTCTGGGACCCACCGGACGACGCCGGCGGATGGCAGGTACCCAGCGAGGGGGAGATTGGAAGTGGCCTGGGGGCAGCCGTCTCCAGTCATGCTGCAGACTCACCTGAGCCGATGTCAGTGTGTTTCGGTCGAGATCTCCCACTGACCGTTAGTGGTGTTAATCGCTACTAGGGCCCCGGGCTGGGATGCAGTGGAGTGGGAGGGCCTGCGTTCCCCCTGCCACCCCTTCAAGGGTGGCAGACTCCCCCTCCTCCCTGGCCTGAGGAGGTCATTCCTGGTGTTTGGTTTGCTCAGCCCTGCAGCAGAGGCCCTGAGTCACCTATTACCTGTGTGTGTTTGCTCAGCCCTGCAGCAGAGCGTCGGAGCTCCAAGTGACTGTGCCGCCGCACAGCCCTGAAGAAAGGGGCAGGCCCTGGGCCGACAGAGTGTGGTGAGCCGGTGTGGCTCCCCTCCACCCTCAGGGAGGGTTGAGCTCTGGCCCTGCCCTTCTACACGTGGGACCAGAAGTGGGGACTCACTGCCCAGGATGTGGGCACGAGCCCTTGACCCCTGCGAGAAAGGGGCGGGGGGAGACTGCTCTCCCCCTGGAGACATGGACCTAGCCAAGTTCCTCACAGCTTTGATGGAGACCCAAGAGCACCAGCAGGCAGCCCAGCTGCAGCACCAGCAACGACAAGAGGCCGCCCGACTATAGCAGCAGAAACAGCTGATCAAGCAACTGGGGGTCCAGCAGCACCAGCTGATGCAGGACTTGGCGACTCAGACTCAAGAGTTTCAGCAGCAGTGTCTGCAACAGTTAGAAGGTGCGCTCCCCTGCGGCCCCACCCTCCAGTCGGGGGGGCCGAGTGGGACCCCGCGACCCCCTCCGCCTGTCCGGCTGACCAAGATGGGCCCCCTTGACGACCCTGAAATGTTCTTGGTGACCTTCAAGCGTGTGGCCCAGTACTGGGTAGGACCCGGATCAGTGGGCCACCCTGCTGGCCCCGTACCTGACGGGGACGGCACAGACCGCCTACCGAGGCCTCTCCTCCGAAGACGCCAAGGACTACCCCCGAGTAAAGGCGGCAATTCTGGACGCATTAGATGTCACTCCAGAGACCTTCCGACAGCGATTTCGGGGCCTGACCTACGGCATGGTTGCCTGGACCCAGCTGATAACTCAGGAGCTGAGGGAATTGTGCAAGCAGTGGCTCCAACCTGACTGGCGAGGTCTCGAGGAACTACTTGAGCAGATTGTTCTGGAGCAGTTTCTCCACATCCTCCCGTCCCGGGGAAGGGTGTGGGTTCTCCGACACTGGCCCCCGACGGTGGCGGCTGCCGTCACCCTTATCGAAAACTTCCTGACAGCCAAAACCTCGGCCGGGCTGGCGCCGCGAAGTCACCCGGCCGGGTCCGATCGCCCCCACTCGTAGAAAAGAGGGAGCGCCCGTGACGAAGCACGAACCGCCCCCCGGGGCCAGGAATCCCACCTGCGGCAGCCCGAGGGCCTGGCTCATGGAAACCCTGCAGGCCCGGAGGCCCGACCGGAACACCCGCAGCGGAGCCCCCCTCGCGAGCCAGAGGAATGGATTGGCCCGGCCCGGCCCAGGTGGCCTGAGATCGGTCCCTGCTTTTCCTGCGGCAAACGTGGACACCTCCAACGGGACTGCCCGGCAATGGAGTGTGACTTCGGGTATGTCTGCGCTGGAGAAAATCGGGCCCGACCGCCGCAGGCACCCAAGGTCACCATGCCCGTAGTCACCGGTGACTGCCAGAAACGGGCCCTGGTTGACTTGGGCTGCGGACAGACCTTAATCTGCCAAAGCCTCGGCATCGCTGAAGACTCTCAACTCGGGTCTATCCAATTGCAGTGCATCCATGGCGACGGGCGGCCATATGCCGGCGCCCGAGTCCCCCTTTCCGTGGCGGGTGTCACACAGACTCTTGTGGTCGACCTGGCCCTGCGACTCGCCTACCCTGTGATATTGGGGCGAGACTGGCCTGAATTCGCGGACGTCCTGCGGTCCCACCTGCAGGAGAGCCCAAAGGTTACCCCCGCCTGCGAGAGAGACCGCGTCGCGGAAGGCACTACAGAGGGGACTGACGGGACAGAGCCTGACCACCAGGCCGATGCGGTAGACGAAACCCGACCGCTGGGAACAGAAAGGCCCGGATTTAACACGGACTTCTGCCGGGATCAGAGGGAGTATCCCACCCTGAACCAGGCGTATGAACAGCTTGCAGCGGTTGACGGTGCCCCGATCGATCCAGGCCATGTGCAAAGCTGGCCCCATTTTGAATTATGGCGAGATTGTCTCTACCGGGTGGACCAGGATCCCCGTACAGGGGAGGTCCGGACACAACTGTTAGTGCCACATTGCCATCGATGGGCAGTAATGAGGCTGGCCCACGATGTCCCAACGACTGGGCACTTAGGCCAGAAGAAGACCCTCGCCTGGATTTTGTCCCTCTTTTTCTGGCCGGGGGCGCACCAAGAGGTGCGGAGATACTGTGCCTCCTGTCCAGAGTGCCAATTGGCCGCACCCTCGCGGATGGCCCAAGCCCCCGTGATCCCCATGCCCATCATGAAGACTCTGTTTGAGCGGGTGGCCATGGACTTAGTGGGGCCCCTCCCGAGAAGCCGGGCCGAGTTCCTCTATATTCTGGTCATTGTGAACTATGCCACCCGTTTCCCCGAGGCCATTCCGCTCTGGAGCATCACCGCAAGAACCATCGCTGATGAGTTGATCAAGGTCTTTGCCCGCGTTGGCCTGCCCCGGGAGATACTTACCAACCAGGGGACCAACTTCACCTCCCAGTTGCTGCGACAGGTCTGCATGCTCCTCGGGGTCAAGCAACTGCGTACCTTGGTCTACCACCCGCAAACTGATGGCCTCATGGAGCGGTTCAATCATACGCTAAATGACATGATGCACAAATTCTCCCCCAAGGACCTGCGCTAGTGGGACCAGTTGATCCCACCCCTACTTCTGGCCATTTGCGAAGTGCCCCAGGCCTCCACCAAATTCTCCCCCTTTCGAGTTGTTATATGGCCGTCGCCCGAGGGGACACCTGGACCTCATGCGGGAGACCTGGTAACAGGCACCTTCTCCCACGCAGGGACTTTTACAATATGTCTTCCAGCTTCAAGATCGTCTCACCCAAGCCAGGGCGCTCACTCGCACGAACTTGAAAGTGGCCCAGGAAGCCCAAGCCCAGACCTATAACAGGGAGGCGCAGGTTCGCGAGTTCCAATCCAGAGACCGGGTGCTGTTGCTCTTGCCCTCCATGGAATCCAAGCTACTGGCCCGCTGGCAGGGGCCCTATGAGGTAATTCGGAAAGTCGGGCCGGTCACCTATGAGGTCAACCAGTCTGACCACCGTAAAAAAGACCCAGAGGTGCCACATTAACCTCCTGAAACCTTGGTGGGAGCGGGAGGGTCTCCTGATCAACCCCTGCCCCCCCGAACCAGAACTGGGGCCCCGGGCCGGCCCGCCCAACGACCCCACGACACCTCAGCTCGGGGAGACCCTAACAGAGGAGCAGCGGAAGCAAACGGGTTGCCTCCTGCAGGCGTTTCGAAAAACCTTCACCGCCCAGCCAAGCTGCATGACCCTCGAACATCATACCATCCAGACGGAGCCAGGGGTGGTGATCCAGGAGGCAACAAGGCCCCTCCCCCATCGGATGCAACACATCATAGAGGAGGAAGTGCAGGCAATGCTAGAACTGGGCGTCATCGAACGGTCGCAGAGTGAGTGGCGTAGCCCAGTGGTCCTGGTCCACAAACCGGATGGTACCCAGTGCTTCTGCATCGACTTTTTCTGTCGGGTCAATTCCGTGTCGAAATTTGATGCGTACCCTGTCGTAGCTTCCTACTCAGATTTGAACCTTAGCGTTCAGAAAATGAGAAGCTAGCCTGAAACCTCTAAGCTTAATTACCAGCTTAGGTTTGATATCGCTGCCACCAGCCAGGAATTTCCAGGGCCTGACTCCCTCAGGTCTCCCCAAAACGTTCCCTGGGGAACCCCAAGACTCAGATGCCCTGAGTCTTACAACAAAGGGAAATAACCTCCTCCCCTTGTCTCCTCTTTACCCCCTCCCAGGCTTCCCCTGGAAGATACAGCTTCAAGTCCTTGAAACACAAGCACCGAGAGATTAAGTATCTCTCCCCTCCCCCCTCCTTCTTCCCCTGAGGCTGTTCAGATCCACCCTCCGTAGATCTAAGACAAAGAGAATTTCCCTTCCCTTCGTTCCTTAGCCTACCCAGAGAAAACTCAAACAGGTCTTAAAAAGAAAGCTTTATAATAAAAGAAAGAAAAAACACATAAACATAGTCTCTGTATCAAGTTGACAATACAGGATCAATTGCTTAAAAGAAAAAATGAATAAACAACCTTATTCAAAAAGAAATACAATTTAAACATTCCAGCAACTACACACATGTAAATATGAAAAAAAAACAAACAATAAAAGCCTGTTGTTTTTCTACCTTTGTACTCACAACTTGGAAACTGAAGATTAGAAGCTTGAAGATAGAAAGATCCCTCTCATAGCCGAGAGACAGACAAAAGACACACACCGCAAAATTCCCTCGCTGAGCTCTGAAAAATCCGGTTTCCTGATTGGTTCTCTGGTCAGGTGTTTGGTTCCCTTTGTTAACCCTTTACAGGTAAAAGAAACATTAACCCTTAGCTATCTGTTTATGACATACCTGATGCCGCGGGTGGATGAGCTGCTGGACCGCTTGGGCGAGGCCCGCTTCCTCACCACCCTCGATCTCAGTAAGGGGTATTGGCAAATCCCCCTCGACCCAGCCTCCTGGGAAAAAAACATGTTTGCCGCATCCTCGGGCCTCTATCACTTCACCTGGATACTCTTCTTCCTCCATGGGGCCCGGCGACGTTCCAGCGACTTATGGACCGCCTCCTTTGCTCGCACCACGAGTACGCTGCCGCATACCTCGACGATGTGGTTATTTACAGCGAGTGCTGGGACAACCACCTAGAACGGGTATCCGCGGTCCTGCGGTCCCTACGAGATGCTGGATTGACCACTAACCCAAAGAAGTGCTGGATCGGTTGGCAGGAGACCACCTACCTCAGATACACTATCGGCGGGGGACAGGTGCGGCCACTCGTGGGAAAGGTCCAAGCCATAGCCGCCTGCCCATCCCCACCATGAAACGACAGGTATGCCGGTTCCTCGGGCTGGCGGGCTACTATCGGAGGTTCATCCCTAGCTTTGCAGCCATTGCAGCCCTGCTAACAGGCCTCCTCACTAAAGACAGCCCGCGACGGGTAGAGTGGACCCCAGCGTGCGACCATGCCTTTCAGGCCCTCAAAGACTGCCTCTGCTGGGAACCTCTCCTATACAGTCCGGCCTTCTCCCGAGGGTTTGTCCTCCAGACAGACACCTCAGAGGTGGACTTAGGAGCAGTTCTGTCCCAGGAGGTGGATGGCGAGGAACACCCCGTCGTTCATCTTAGCTGAAAGTTATTTCCGTGGGAACGGCACTACGCTGTGATCGAGAAAGAAGCCCTGGCCGTGAAATGGGCTTGTGATGTCGCACTTCGCTGGCTGGCGCAGATGAAGGATAACAATATGCGGCTTACGTGCTGGTACCTAGCGCTACAACCATATGTTTTTACCGTTCACCACCGGGCCGGTAAGGAGCATCTTAATGCCAACTTCTTATCCCGCCTTGTGGAAATAGAGGGGCCTGACCCTGATGGACAGGGGTCAGCTTTGAGGAGGGGGGGTGTAGCGAGGAGGCCTCGCTCCCCGCCGCACCTGAGAGGAACAAGCCAGAAGAGGTGCAGCAGTGGGCGGAGCCACCGCCGTCTGTCCCCGCCCCCGGAAGTCAAGGGGCAGGACAGGAAGTATAAAAGCCCGACCCCAGTGCTCAGTTGAAAAGAGGCTGCCGGAGAGGACAGATGCTGGTGCCTGAGCTTCCGCCGGGCCCAGCCTACCCCATGCTCGATACCCAGAGGAGGGCTGGCCTGACCTACCCTGTGCCCGGTACCCAGAGGAGCTGCCTGAGCTTCCCGACACCCGGTACCCCGAGGCGGGGCCGGGACTCCCCGATGCCCAGTACCCAGAGGAATGGACTGGACCTCCCGACGCCCGGTATCCTGAGGAACCCATGGTCTGGGACCCACCGGACGACGCCGGCGGATGGCAGGTACCCAGCGAGGGGGAGATTGGAAGTGGCCTGGGGGCAGCCGTCTCCAGTCATGCTGCAGACTCACCTGAGCCGATGTCAGTGTGTTTCGGTCGAGATCTCCCACTGACCGTTAGTGGTGTTAATCGCTACTAGGGCCCCGGGCTGGGATGCAGTGGAGTGGGAGGGCCTGCGTTCCCCCTGCCACCCCTTCAAGGGTGGCAGACTCCCCCTCCTCCCTGGCCTGAGGAGGTCATTCCTGGTGTTTGGTTTGCTCAGCCCTGCAGCAGAGGCCCTGAGTCACCTATTACCTGTGTGTGTTTGCTCAGCCCTGCAGCAGAGCGTCGGAGCCCCAAGTGACTGTGCCGCCGCACAGCCCTGAAGAAAGGGGCAGGCCCTGGGCCGACAGAGTGTGGTGAGCCGGTGTGGCTCCCCTCCGCCCTCAGGGAGGGTTGAGCCCCGGCCCTGCCCTTCTACAGACCTCCACCACCCCTGACACATGAGTCAGCACAGCCTCCACTACTGTATGCACTCTTGCCTGGAGTGGGGGAGGCATCTTCCCCATCATCTTTCCCACTGTTCCACTCCCCTCCTCCATCCAAGGCCGGCGCTTCCATTTAGGCAACCTAGGTGGTCGCCTAGGAAACCAGGATTTGGGAGGTGGTGGCATTTCGGTGGCGGGGGGTCCTTCCGCGCTCTGGGTCAGCGGTGGCAATTCTGCAGTGGGTCCTTCACTCGCTCCGGGACCCGCCACCAAAGCGCCCCAAAGACCAGGAGTGCAGAAGGACCCCGCCTAGGGTGCCAAAAACCCTGGCGCCGCTACTGCCTCCATCCCTGCCTCTCACTCTCCTCTTTTCCTCCCCAGCCCTTTCTCTGTTTGACTCCCTGTCACAGGCCCTGATACTGATTTGCTCCATCCCAGACATGCCAAAAAACGCAGAAATTGGGCTTGTTTTTGGCTTAACTGGCTTGTGAGCTGCTTGTTGGCTAGTTTTGGGCTTGTTGCTTCTTCTGTTTTGATCGACTCCTGGCAAAGTAGGGGGGAGAGTCGGGTGCACAGCAGGCCCACCACAGTCCCAGACTGCACACTGGCAGGATCTGGTCACATACAGCAGTGTTTTTCAACCGTGGGTCATAACCCAGTACTGGGTTGCAGCATGTAAGGGACTGGGTTACCTTGCTCTGGATAGCACCACCCCCCGGGCCGTTAAAAGTCCCATTGGCGATGCTGCCCAGCTAAGGCAGGCTAGTGCCTACCTTTTCTGACACTGCACTGTGACCCAGAAGTGGCCAGCAGCAGGTCCAGCTTCTAGGCGGGGAGGGGGCCCATGTGGCTCTTCGCGCTGCCCCTGCCCCAGCACAGGCTCAGCAGTTCCACTGGCCAGTTGCTGGCCAGTGGGATCGGGGTGGGTGAGAAGGGGGTGGTGACTGCAGGCAAGAGTCACAGGGAGCTGCTTATGTGCCTCTGCCTAGGAGCTGGACCTGCTGCTGGTCACTTCTGGGACGCAATGTGGTTTGCGGTGCCAGGACAGGTGGGAAGCCTGCCTTAGCACCCCTGCTGCCTGGGATCTGCTGCAGGTAGGTCTCTATGTCCTAAACCTGGAACCCTTCCCTGCATCCCAAACCCCTCATCCCCAGCCCACCCCACCCCAGAGCCTGCACCCCCAACACAGAGCCCTGACCCTCTCCTGCACCCCAACCCCCGTCCCAGCCCAGAGCCTCCTTATTCCCGGCACAACCCCACAGCCCTCACCCCAACCCTGTGCCCCAGCTCTGAGCCCCTCACAAATCCCTCATCCCTGTTGGGTCCCAGGCATCCACAATTTTCTTCAACTGGGTCCCCAGGAAAAAAGTTTGAAAATCACAGACATAGAGTGTTGGAGTTCTTGGGGACTGGCTTGCTTCAGCCTTGTTTTGAAAGGGGGGTGAGCTTGATATTTTATTTTTTTGGCTTATTGTGAAAGTCAAGGTGCTTCTTTACCACGTGAAAGTTGGCAACTGTGCTCGGAGCAGGAATAGGGGATTGTACTGGGGGCAGAACAGCTTGAATGTATGCCATGGAGCAGTGTGTAGCGAGCAGATCTTAAGGGGCCTAGGGTGATACCAGAGGCAGTATTACCAACCCTAAATGCTCAAAATTCATGAGTCATTTCCCCCCTCCTCTGGCAAGGGAAAAAAAAAAAAAAGATTTGCTTAAAATCATGGTATTTTAAAAAGTAATAATATCTCAGGTTCTTTATTTCCCTTCCTGGTCTTAAGCCTCTGCACTACACATTGATCACATTTTTAAGCTTTTCTCTGCAACTCAAAGGGCTAGCAAAGGTATTTGTATTTTTTACTGAAAGCTGAAACTCTCACCTAATCATCTGACTCTGGGTGCTGGGGCTTGGAGGAGAACAACAAAGATTGCGAATGTGCTATAATCTCCCGAATTGGCAACGCTGTGGATGGCAAATTAGACAAGAGTGCGTGAGGCAGGAGGGTGGTACAATCATTCGGCTGCCGTTTTGGGGCTGCCTGCGCAGAGGTGTCATGGTCCCAGTGCAGGGAGCTGAGAGCCCCTCTCTAGAGGGCTCTGCATGGCTGGACAACTTATTAACTGAACAGGAGAGAAACTGGAGAGCATTCAGGGAATAGCAAAATTTGGGGGGTGGGGAGGGAAGGGGGGCTGATTTGCAAGGGAAGATTAAGAGCTAAATATGTTTAGCTCAGCAAAGTGCTGACTAAGAACACGTGTGATAACCATCTACACATCTGATGGATTATTTAGGGCAGTGCATAGGGTAGGGGCTGTATCGTAGGCTGGGCAGGCAGGGGCGGGAAGAGAAGGCATCTAGGCTGAAGGGCAGTAAGCACCACCTGCCACAGTGAGCAGTTAGCCTGAAGAACAACAGTCAGGGGAGGGATGGGGCATTTAAAACCGGATGGGGCAAACAGCTGACAAATATGCTGCAGGGACCAATCCTGAGCTGGGCCAAGAGAGGGGCTGGGCCAGGTGAGAGAATGGACCTGGCGACAGACTCAGTCTGCTTCATCTTAAAATGTTATGATCTGTCTTCTCTCTAGCCTTTATTCTATCTAGTCCACTTTTCCACTATCTTCCTCTTCTTTGCTCTCCATTTCAACCTTTTATGCTTTTCCCCCCCATCTGTCCCTGTATCATTTCTTTGCTGTCTGTTCCATTCTCTTCTCTCTTGTCGTCTCCCTGCTCTCTCCTCCCCACCCCTTTTCTCCCTCCTCCCCCCACCTGTGTCTCAGCTGGTAGATCAGTGTTTCTGTGATTAAAGGTTCATTTTCCTTTCATGGTGTGGGTGACAAATTCTGACTCTCATAATCACTTGTGAAAAATCAAGAGAGAAACAAACAGCTCCAGAGTCACTGAAGTCTGTTTGGAGCTGCTGCAGAGAGGCAGCCGGCAGGGTTGGGGAGGTGTTTCTGGGGAGATAAATCTGGCTTCAATTCCTGGGGCTTGCTTGGGCTGTAGGTTCTGCCACACGGTGCAGACCACAGTTCTTGTCCTAGAGGCAAAGCTTCTGCCAAAGTAGGCAAACTGGGATTTGGGTCCTGACTGACCTTAATTCACTGGAGAGACTGGGATTTGACCTCCAGGTCGTGGGCAGAGATTTAACAGCATTGAAGAGACCGTGGGGCCTGATTCCTAGGGATTGTAGTCTAGATACTACTGCACTGGGGAGACGGGGATTCACTCCCTGCACACCAGGGAGAGTGGAGAGCATTAGAGAGAGTGGAGTTAAGTTTACAGGCACCTGGATATTGATCCTACTGCACTTGAGAGACTGGGGCTTGAATACCTGGGTGTGACAATGCGGTCCTGTGGGACCCAACTGAGAGTGCCAATTCAGGACCACTTGCTCAGACAGGACAGTCACAGCCTAAGGCTGGGGTTTTTCCACCTCTAAGGCAAACCAAACCAGCGAGACAAAAATGACTTCGGATTCACCCCACTGGCTAACCACAAGTCACACAAGCAATTTCCTTAGACACTCCAGTATCACCACCAGTCCCACTCGGCCTGGGGAAGAATGGTTATGAAAACCAACACCCCAATGAAAGAAAAGGGTTCTCTTGATCCCAAAGAATCAAGCCCCAGACCCAGGTCAATATACACATCAGATCTTACCCACAAATGATACTGTTGCCAATCCTTTAGAATCTAAAGGTTTATTAATAAAGGGAAAAAGGTAGAGATGAGAGCTAGAATTGGTTAAATGGAATCAATTACATACAGTAATGGCAAAGTTCTTAGTTCAGGCTTGCAGTAGTGATGGAGTAAACGGCAGGTTCAAATCAAATCTCTGGAGTACATCCCCAGCTGTGGTGGGTCCTCGGTCCCTTGTATAGAGCTTCAGCTTGTAGCAAAGTTCCTCCAGAGGTAACAAGCAGGACTGAAGACCAGACGGAGATGAGGCATCAGCCTTATATAGGCTTTTCCAGGTGTAAGAACACTTCTTTGTTCTTACTATGGAAAGTTACAGCAAAATGGAGTTTGGAGTCACACGGGCAAGTCCCTGCGCACCCTGCTGAGTTACAAGGCGTATCTGCCTCCTGTCAATGGGTCAATTGTGTAGCTGATGGTCCTAAATGGGCCATCAAGCAGGCTAGGCAGAGCTAACACCAACTCGTCTGGGATTTTTCCCAGAACTACAGCACCAATTTGAAATACAGACAGTATACAGCCAATACTCGTAACTTCAACTACAAAATGATACAGACAGCATAATCATAACCAGCAACCTGGTCTTAGACACCTTATATGACCCCCTTTACATAAGATTTGGTTCTACTACAGAACCTTGGTTGCAAACCATGTTCTATATGGTCCCAGTCTAGATCAATCACATCACACTGGGGCAGTATAGAGCTTGCACAGCCACATAAAATTAATCACCCCCAGATCCCCTCTCTCTTTGACCAGCCTTTGCTCCCTCAGCATGGCACTGCGTCCACGTCCCTGCCTGGGGAAGCCCACTCTGTCTCACAGTGCTCAAGGGAAGCTGCCCCGTTATCTCCCTTGTGGCTGTGGAATTGGTGCTATTGGGCTGAAGTGGCACAGGGAGGGAATCCTCCAGGTCTTACTCCACAGGGCATCTCATGGAGGTTGCACCATTGTGATGACACACAGGTTGCCTCACGCTCACTGATGTGGCCTCGCTTTGATGTAAACCTTCTGCCAGGTGGTAATGGCAGCAATCGGAGCCAGGTTCAATCCTAGGCCGAGGGGGTCCTTTCGCCAATAAAGCATACGTCTCTCTGCTAAAGCCATGTCCTCTCAATGCCCTGTGGAATGATGGATAAGCAACATTTTCATTTACGGAAATAAAACCTGCCAGGAGCTAGACTCCTCTCTTTCTCTTCTGTGGGGAAACAGAGACTCCCATCCCTCTCAGCATTCCAGCTCTGGGACTGACACTGCCTGTAGCCTAGGTGCATGTTTGCTATAGCCAAGGGAAAAGGTGACGGTGGCTAATATGGTGAGACCCATTTCCCTAATGCCACAGTGATTGCTTTCCTACAGCCATGCTGCTTTCCCCTTGGATGGCACCTATAAGAATAAGCAGCTAATGAAGCTAGGGCGTGTGAGAGATAAGGGCATATGACCATCACACCCTGTTCCATGCAATAAGCTCCTGCTCCAGCATCATTAGTTGCAGGCAGGAGCTGGGAGAAGATGGAAGATAGGGAGCTAGAGAAAATGAAGGGTTGGGGGAGTGAGGCTAAAGGAGATGAAGGGAGGCCTAGAGGTGGCCTTGGAAGTGGGAATTGGGCTGAGTAGAAAGGGAAGAGCTGGAAGGCCTAGAGGAGATGGGGGGGTTAAAGGTGATTTTGAGGATGGGACCAGGGGAGATGAAAAGCCCAGAGGAGGCTGAACAGGGAGTGAAGCTAGAAGAGAGTGGAATGCCGGGGATTGGGCAAGAGTACATGGAGGCGGAAAGAGAACTAGAGGAGGGAAGAAGAAAAAAGTCATGATCAAGTTCCAAGGTCAGGTGGTGAATGTGCTGCAGGATTCGAGGCTCCAGATCACCTGGGGACCATGGTCCTCTAGACCAATGGTTCTCAACCAGGGATATTTGTACCCCTGGGGGTATGTAGAGGTCTTCCAGGGGCTAGGTCAACTCATCTAGACCGTAAGGGATCTTCTCCTCGTCCACCTCACCATACGTACACAACCAGTCCTACTGATTACAGCCCCTCTCCAGGCACTGCTTGATCTTTAGATAGCAACATATTCTGTGTGTCATGAGCTAAGACTGGGCCCAGCCTCTCCATCTCCACTGGGACCTGTTGGGGAAGGACTAATTCTATTACTGAGGGATAATAATTAGTGGCTATGGCTCCAGGGGCCATTAGTGTATTTGATGGGCCCCCAGGGGGCCTGTCATAAACAGATAGTTAAGGGTTAATGCCTCTTACCTGTAAAGGGTTAAGAAGCTCACTGAACCTGGCTGACACCTAACCAGAGGACCAATAAGGGGACAAGATACTTTCAAATCTTGGTGGGGGAAGTCTTTTGTTTGTGCTCTTTGTTTTGGGGGTTGTTCGCTCTTGGGACTAAGAGGGACCAGACATCAATCCAGGCTCTCCAAGTCTTTCTGAACCAGTCTCTCGTGTTTCAAACTTGTAAGTAACAGCCAGGTAAGGCGTGTTAGTTTTATTTTTGTTTTCTCAACTTGTAAATGTTTCTTTTTGCTGAGAGGATTTTACCTCTGTTTGCTGTAACTTTGAACCTAAGTGTAAGGGTCCGGTGCTGGGGCTCATCCCTCTCAGGCGTGGCGGGGAGCCAGGGCACCTCCCTAAAGGCAGCAGTCCATGCAGGGTCCAGACCCTTCAGCAGGGCTGAGCAAACGAATAGTCTCTAAGCGGTTCAGAGTCCTAGCCCTTCAACAGGGGCTAAGCTGACACAGGGTGTATAAGCCCGGCCCTGGAGCAGGGCGGGGCAACAAGCAGTTCAAGCTCAGGGCCCTTCAGCAAGGGCTGAACAAGTACAGAGTCTATAAGCAGTTCGGGCTCAGACCTTTCAGCAGGGTTGAGCAACACAGTACATAATCCCAGCCCTTGGGTGGGGCAGGGCAGTACGCAGCTCACTGCTCAGGCCTCCAGCAGGGCTGAGCAAATACAAAGTCTATAGCCCAGGCCCTTGGGCAGGGCGGGGCAGCACGCAGTTCAAGCTCAGGCCTTTCAGCAGGGGCTGAGCAACAAGTGAACAGTAACAGTCTGCAAAGCCCAAGGCCTGGCTCAGGGCGGGGCAACAAACCCAGGTAAAGGTCAGACCCTCAAGCAGGGACTGAACAGCGAGTTAAACAGCACAAGAGGCCTACTCAGGCCAGAGGGAGGGGGTGTCTGCCACCCTTGGAAGGGTGGTAGGGGGGACACAGGCCCTCCCACTCCACTGCATCCCAGCCGAGGGCCCTAGCAGCAGCAAGGGTTCACTGCAGTCAGTGGGGAATCCTGGCCGCAACACACTGACATTGATTCAGGGTCCCCTGGAGCCAGACTGGGGTCAGCTTCCCCCAGGCCACTTCCAATCTCCCCCTCTCTAGGTACCTGTCCTTCGCCAGCATCATCGGGCAGGTCCCAGACCATGGGTTCCTCTGGATACTGGGCACAGGGAAGCTCAGGCAGCTTCTCTGGATACCGGGCACAGGGAAGCTCAGGCAGCTCCTCTGGATACTGGGCACAGGGAAGCTCAGGCCAGCATTCCTCCAGGTACCAGGCAGGTCAGGCCAGCACTCCTCCGGGTAGTGTGTACAGGGCAGGCTGGGCCCAGCAGGAGCTTAGGCACCAGCATCTGTCCTGTGCAGCCAACTGAGTGCTGAGGCTGGGCTTTTATACTTCTTGTCCCGCCCCTTGACTGGGGGGGGGGAGGGGGGACGGACGACGACAGGTGGTGGTGGCTCCGCCCACTGAGGCACCTGTTCTGGCTCATCCCTCTCAGGCACCTCCCTGCACTAAGGCTAGATGGGGTTCCTCTGGGCTGTATGAATCAGATTACCCTGTAAAGTATTTTCCATCCTGATTTTACAGAGAGATTTTTACCTTTCTTTCTTTAATTAAAAGCTTTCTTATTAAGAACCTGATTGATTTTTCCTTGTTTTAAGATCCAAGGGGATTGGATCTGGACTCACCAGGATTTGGTGGGGAAAAGGAGGGGGGATGGTTAAATTCTCCTTGTGTTAAGATCCAAGGGGTTGGATCGGTGTTCACCAGGAACTTGGGAAAAAGTCTCTCAAGGTTACCCAGAGAGGAGAAGGTTTTGGGGGAAAGGGGG
Organism: Chelonoidis abingdonii; assembly: GCF_003597395.2. Lineage (NCBI taxonomy): Eukaryota > Metazoa > Chordata > Testudines > Testudinidae > Chelonoidis > Chelonoidis abingdonii. Next base: position 100,386,356 of record NC_133769.1, read on the forward strand.
TGTTCCAGACACGGAGGAATCTGGATGGTGGCAGCGAACCCAGATCTAAGCTGGTAGTTAAGCTTAGAAGTGTTTATGCAGGTCCCCACATCTGTACTCTGTAAAGTTCAGAGTCGGGGAGGAACCTTGACAGGGCCCTTTAGAAATGCCAACACAGCATAACAGACTCTGTGGAAGGTAGGGGAGGAACAGTAGCTGAGGTGGGGAGGGGTAAAGCCTGGCAGGATTGTCATAGTTACCAGAGCTGGCCTGCCAGTGACCAGAGAAAGAGGGGGAGATGGAAAGGAGAAAGGGAGAGGGAGCCCAGTAGATGGATGTGCCGATCTACCCATAAGGAGAGCAAGGGAGACAATGATCTGCCCCTCCTTGAGATGCTCTGCAGGCAGTGTCTCACCCTCTGACAGCACCGACTCAGTCAGGCAGGCTACACTAATTGAATGGGGTAAAGCTATCTGAGGGGTGTTGGGAAGAGATTAGCTAAGCTGCCCTGGCTGTCTTGTTTTTGTTTGTTTCTACAGCCTCCTTGTTTCATTTGCCAATGCCGCATTGATCCCGCTTGGAGAGAATTTCCATTTATATTGCAACCTAACAGAGTCCTCGCCAATGACACCAGCCCTCGCTCACTGCCTCTGCTGTCTGCGTTTCTCCCTCCAGCTTTTTCCGTCTTCATTTCTCCCCTATTCTCTGCTTAGCTCACTTACTCCATCTCCCTCTGCCTCTCTGTCACTCCATCCCTCAGCATGTCCTTCCACCTGTCTCTCCATCCCTCTGTCTGCTTCCCTCTGTCTCTCTCTCCCTCACAATTATTCTGTCTCTGCCTCTCTCTCCCTGCGCTCCCAATTAGCACAGCTCCTGTAGGTGCGCTCTCACCAGGTTCAGCTGTGCAGCTGCTGCTGCCTTGAGCGCTGAGTGAGTGAAAGAACCAGGTTCCTCTTTGGACAGGTGCTCACTGCTGATCTGATGCACCTTGATGCTACTCCCGTGAATGCCGTGCCTCAGGCTTCCCCGCTGGCCTCAGAACCTAGCTTCGCCTAGATTCTTTGGGGACACCTCTGGCAACGGTGACTCCATCGTCTCCCAACGGGCGATCCATACACTGAATCATGTCTCCTGGCCCCTCTCTTCTAGAGGCTTGAGGTGCTCTGGCCTGCAGTATGGCCTCATCAAACCATGGGCTGGGACTAGGGGCATGGCGCTCCCTCAGTGGGGACAGATGAATGGGGTAGGTGGAGGAGATGCAGAATCTCCCCTAAGGATGGCACAAGATGTGCAGATATGGTGTTCACCCTGAATCTGCTTCCCATAAACTGGATGGGTTCTAAGCCTGGCCCTGTGTGTTATAAGGAGGCATTGCCCTCTCCACAGCAGCCTGGGTGGGATAGCATGGTGAGTGGGGAGCACAGTGAGTTATATATTACTAGGCACATGATTATACTGGACACAAGAGGCTGGGGGCAGTGGGACTCTTAGAGCTTTGCATCCAGGTGATTGAGCCCTTCATATCCAGTCCCATAGCAACTTAACCTCAGGTTCCATCTCCACCCATGAGACTCCTTTGTGGACCCCTTTTGGGGCTCACCACTGCCCCCATCCTGAACCGCCTCTCATTCCTTGTCTGATGTACCCTACAGATTTGGCCAGCTCATTGTTATTCCTTCAGTCCCATCTTGGTGCTCTTTGCCCCACCTTTGTCCAACCACCCCCAATTCCCCCACCTCTCTCATTCCCCAGGAAGCTAATTACAGAGCTTCCCTTTCTCTCTTTCCCTTTCCCTATTTCCTCCATGTGCTGGAGTTCATTGCAGGCTTGTTTCAGACCAGGCTGCAGGGTGAGGGGAATGGAGAAGGGGCATTGGATGTGTGCATGCACGGGGGACCTGAGATGCCGTGGTGTCATGCAGACTGTGATAGCTTCTGCCCTGTTCTAATTGCGATGTTTCATGTGCATGGGGGAAGGTTTCTGGGGTATTGAAATGTGGTTGGGACGCAGGTGTTGCCCTTGTTAGAAGAGAAAATATAGCATGGGGTGGGGAGGGAGAGGGAGAGACAGAAGCCATATCTTCTTGCCAATGACTGGGGGAAATGAGTTGGGCTTTGTGGGAGGGGTAGAGGGGAGGTACTTCTGGCTCTCTCCATCAAAATGATACCAGGGGAGATGGACCAGGCAGCCCAAACCATGACATAAAGAGGAGCGAGTCAGCCTACACTGTCTGTGTGCGGTGCCAATTGCACATGGCTGAAGGGGAAGGGGAGGCACCCACTTGGAATGATATGGAGATTTCGCACGCTGCAGCACACAAGGCAGGATTGCAGCGGGGCCTCTGACAGCTAGGGGGAGTGTGAGGTATGGGAGTGGGGGCCATATGTGGAGCTTCCATGTTGTGAACTAGAATGACTTCCCCTCCAGCCAGTGATCCCACCCCATTGTCTACACCAGTGATTCTCAAATTTTTGTATGGGTGACCCCTTTCACACAGCAAACCTCTGAATGCAACCCCCCTTATAAATTAAAAACATGTTTTAATATATTTAACACCATTATAAATGCTGGATGCAAAACAGGGTTGGGGGTGGGGGCTGACCACTCATGACCCCCCATGTAATAATCTCGTGACCTCTGAGGGGTCCTGACTCCCAGTTTGAGAACCTTGGGTCTACAATAACCCCCCTCCAGCCAGCACTCCTGCCCCATTCCCTCCAGCAACTCCCCCTACAGCCAGCGTTCCTGCCCCGTTCTCTCCAGTGATTCCCTCCACAGCCAGCACTCCCGCCCTTTTCTGTGCAGCGACGCCCCCACAGCCAGCGCTCCCACCCCATTCCCTCCAGAAACTCCCCCCACAGCCAGCGCTCTTGCCCCGTTCTCTCCAGTGACTGCTGCCACAACTGGTGCTCCTGCCCCGTTTCCCACAATGAGCCTCCCCAGCCAGTGCTCCCACCCCATTTCCACTAGTGACTCCCCCCACAGCCACCCCTTCCCCTCTGTTCCATCCAGTGACTCCCCCACAGCCAGTGCTCGTGTCCCGTTCCCTACAGGGACTCCCCTCAAAGCCAGTGCTCCCACCCTGTTCCCCGCAGTGACCTCCCCATCCAGCATTCCCACCCTGTTCCCTCCATTGACTCCCCCCACAGCCAGTGCTCCAGCTCCATTCCCAACAGCGATCCACACCCACAGCCAGTGCTCCCACCCCGTTCTCGCCAGTGATCCCCCCACAGCCAGTGCTTCCTCCCCCTTACCTACAGCAGCCCCCACAGCCAACACTCACACTCCATTCCCTACAGGATCCCCTTCCCACAGCCAGTGCTCCCGCGAGTCCCGCCTCGTTCCCTACAACAACCCCCACAAACAGTGCTCTCTGAGTTGGTTAAAGAGCGATGAACGTTCAGCAGAGAGAAGTTGAAGAAGTTCAGGGCTTGGGCCACTGAACGCCTGTCCCACCATTGATTAAATGTGAGGTTCCTGAAAACAAAGGAGAGGGGAAGGTTCAAGAGCAGGGCTGAAGTTTCGGATTCTCAGACACCTCCAGAAAGCCAGGACTCCTAGAGTCTTTCTAAGCAGCCAGATGTAGAGCAGGGAGTGGCTGCAGGCACCTCTGGGAGCCTGTTTGACCCCAGAGCCATGGCATAGGGGTATGCAGAGATGTGCGGGACAGAAAGGGAGCTTTATTGCTTTCCTGTCTCTCTGGCAGGGAGTAGCCACATAGGGGGTTATGGCCACATCAACGTGGGGACTGTCATCCCAGCTCGAGGAGACATATCCACACTTGCTCTGATTGAGCTAGCATGCTAAAAATAGCAGTGTGGCTGCAACAGCATGAGCATTGGGAGGGCTAGCCGCCCGAGTATGTACCCCATAGGTTTATATGGGATCCTACACGGGGTCCTAGCCCCTCCTTCCACTTGTACTACCATGGCTGCACTATTATTTTTAGCATGCTAGCTGGATCAGCTCACACCAGGCTGTCTGCTAGAGTGAGCAATTATACCTCTCAGCTCCTGTGTAGATGTAACCTGAGTGGCTTGGTTTTGGCTCTGTGTTCAGGCGCATCCTACTATCTTGCACCCAGAATCTAGGCAGAGCGAACAGGAGGCAGCAGCTGTTCGAAGTCACAGCTCCCCCGGCAGTCCCCCTCTCAGCTTTTCCCCTCCCCTCCTTCCTTGCACTTTCTCCCCAGGCGGCAAACCCAACCTGGTGGCCCCACTCATCAGTGCTGCCAGTGTTTAGAAATGCCACAGCCCCACACAGCCCATCGGAGCCTGTCATTGGGATCCGTTGCGGGAGGGATGATATGGCTAGCCATGCCTCCCCAGGATCATCTGACTTCCTCATCTTTCCTATCTATCTGCATGTGTACCTATCTGCTCTGTTTAGCCTGCCCATCCATGGGATATATCGGATCAGTCCCAGCTAGCTAAAGACATGTGGCGCTAGGAATCCTACATATCCCTGACCTCGCCCACCACCTCCAGTTCCATCAGAAACCTCAGTGAGAATCCCTTGAAGCATCAAGAAGGTATGTTGATTCCTGTATTTATTGATCCCCATCCCCCACCCCCGATATTCTGGTTTTCCCTGCAGGATTCCCAGATTTCTCCCCTTGTTCTGAGGCACAAAGAGCATGGGTGCCAGTCAGGAGTAACACTGCAACACACCCTTATCTCTCTCTCCCACCATACTTCCCCAGGGGAGACAGCAAGTCACTAGTGGATTGTGGTCTGCCGGCCCTGAGCGGTTCTGGCAAATTGGGCAAGGTTTTTCAGTGGCATTGACTTTCAGTGGGAACTGAGTGCCTGAATCCTGTAGGCCCCTTTGAACAGCCCAGCCAGAGCATCTCCTAGACACTCTTGAGCGCGTTGGGTTCACACACCTCTCCAATGTTCCTCTTTTTGAAGGCAGTGGCTCGTTTTAGACACAAAGTACCCCAGGTCACGCACAGATTTGGTTTCCCCCTCCCTATTGATGTAGGAAATGATTTACACCAGAAATAGACACTCCCGGAATGGAAGCTGTAGAGCGTCGCTGACATGAAAGGAATGGGCCTCATCATATGATACATTTCCTGCCTGGGCGACAATGGTGTGTCCCTCAGGCTGGGCCTTCGGCATACACTGTATCCTACATGTGGGCCGTGACAGGTGGAGAATCAGGAGGAGAGGTGGGTGGCAGTGGGTGACACTCCCCAGGGTTGTGAGGCACCTCACCACTACCTGCCCATAGTGTGAGGCAGTCCTGTCTGCACCTGAATAGCTCCACTGCCTTCCTGGTCCCTGCAGACCTCACTGGCTCAGGTGATAGGCACAACCCAGGCCCGGAGTCCTCTGAGGGGTCCCTGCAGTGTCCAGACCCCTTCACCAGACACTCAAAGAATTACCAGGCCTGCTGTCCCCAGAGGGAAAACACATCCACCATCTAGATGGATTTCAATCCAGCAGCAACGTTTCACTTAATCCACTGCACTGAAATATGTTTGTAGTGAAAAGAAAAATAAGTTTAGTAACAAAGAGTCGAGACTCGAAGATTCAAGAAAGCAGTGAGTCAGGATAATGGAAACAGAATGGCTCCATATAAAACAAAAGCTTAATGTGCTTCCAGTCTAAACTTAAAGAGGCTCAACCATTGTCCAAAGTAGTTTATCTCACCTAAAGCGATCTCCCAGCATCTCCAACCAACATGGCTGGGATCCCTCTTTCCTGAGTGCAAAAACGCTGTCCTTTTTGCTTCCTCGGTCCAGGATAAAGGGGGGCCTTTTTGCCTTTCCCTTAGGGACTCCAAAATTCATTGTTTGACCAGGGTCAGGATGACTCCTGGGATTCATTTTTCGATGTTCTGACCCCATATTGATTTCCCAGCCTCATGTTGACTTCAGGGCATCCATTGTGTTGGCTTGCAATGCATAATTTACATGCGAACTGAAGTTGACAGGTGAATACACAGCCTCTATTTGGCAGACATTTTTTGGTCAGCCCTGCCTTGATTCAGATTTGAAAACACATTTCCCAGCATAGCTACACGTGACTTCTTACAGCATGTCCGTACCTACGTTTCAGAGCGCTATTAATTACCATTGCGATCCTGGCTTCTGTTCAAGATCTCATACAGCATCCTTCATGGATAAGTTCTGGGAAAGGGGGGTGCCAGGTGTAGTGAGTTTGTCAGGCCTGACAGAAATTGCTGTTATAGAACGATGACCCCTTTGCCAGTTGACATTGTGGGGTCCTTAGGGTCACAACCAGCCTTTGTGAACCTTTGTTAAACCAGGAGACACTTGGCTACCAGCTGGGACTTCTTGGCCACTAGACTAAACACACTGGCCTGGATTCTCCAGTGTGTTAAGGCTACTCTGGTGGCAAACAGAAATCTTAAACCAATTGGTAGAGGAGTCCTCCAAAGTAGTGGGGTGTGGCCAGTCAAAAGGGGGCAAACCCAGACCCCTGCTGCCTGAACAGCCCTTGGGGTAAGTTAGAGCAGCCTTGGGGACTGGGCCTGCCTCTAATTTAAAGCCTCCTTCCTCACCCCACCCCATTGTCCTCTGGTTCTGGGGCAGCTCAGCTGGCCCAGACAGTCTGGTGCCGGGAGCCCAGCGCATCTTGTGCTTGGGATCTGGGAGCTAGGTCTCCTGGGGAATGTGTGTGGCAGCTGGCGCATGAAGCTCAGGCCTGTGACCCCCGTATGCCTAGCGGAGACGAGATGGGAAATGTGACTAGTGATCTTCGTTACCAATCAGCTCTGCACCCATGAGAACAATGATGTAAGGGCCGAGGAGGATTTTGGAATGGGGGCGTTAACAGGGAAGAGGTGGCAGAAACTTACATTGACAAACATACTACACAGAAGAAGCCTGGAAGTGAGTATGGGAGGTGGGGACTGCTTCAGGTGAGGATTGAGGGGCACTGGCAGAGCAAGAATTTGGGTGCAGGGATAGAAGGTGGTGCTGCTCGGTTGGGAGGGAGATGTACTGGCAGGGAGGTGGGGGAGGGAAGCAGTGGGGAAGGAGGAGAGCAGGCCTGGAATACTAGGAGACACTGCAGCTTGCCGATTTCAACCTTCTCCTTGGCCAGACCCAGGGAACAGGTAGAGTCTGAAAATGGCAGTGTCTGATCCCAGAGCAGAAGGAAATGGAAAACGGCATCTCACATTATCAGAGAGTGATACTGGAGTTTTGCCATTGGAAGTGCAAAAACAAAAAAATGAAATCTAATCAGACAGAAATCCCTGAAATGTACCAAAGAGAGAAGGATCCAGAGAACCAGTGATGCGCTCTGACCGAGGGTTACCCACCTGGTCCTGCTGGCTGCAATGGGGTCAAAACTCTTCCCTGGATGGTCCCCAACTCCACATACATGGTATCCATGGTGGGAGCCCAACTCTGCCCTGCTGTGATGAACTGACCCCAAAGCCCTCCGTGCTACAGCTGGTCGGGAACTTTTTGATGAAATGTTGGGGATTTTTTGGTCAGGCATTGCTGATTTGTTGAATCTGAAACCTGTTTTGAGGAAGAGTTTGTGTACGTGTGTGAGTGTGTGTGCGCACACATGCGTGTATGCACATTGGTGAATTCCTCACTGAAAAACACTTTGTGTTTTGTGCTGATGTTTTATAGATGGAAAAATTGGGGTTTTCCGGTTTGGAAGCAACATTTTGTTTTAAAATGTAAGCAAATTATAAGCAAAAAAGTATATATATAACCAGCAGTTGAAATAAAAATGAAATGCGGAGATGGACCTGAACTGAATATTTTCCCCCCCAATTTTTGGTTTGCAAAAATATCTGAGATTCTGACATTTTGGCCTTATTAAAAATGGGGGAAAATGTCACCACATTGAAAATTTTCATGAGACAGGAAAACCGTCCCCCACCAAGCTGTGCTCCACACTGCTCTCACGAAGGGGTCTCAGCACTGCCCTGGACAGACCCCACATCCCCTCCATGCTGAGAGTGTCCACACTGATATTCAAACCTGTCTCAGTGTAAAACTTCCCTGGCACAATGACAGGGCATTGATTGCTGCCCAGAAAGGGAGGTGGCACAGAAATCCCTTCTCAGTGAGCCCTCGTACACTGTGTCTCCCTTTTCCCCCTCTTTATTGAATAGTTTTGAACATGAGCATAACTCCTTCCGGGTCTCCCAGAGGAAGGACTCTGACTATTCCAGGCACTAACCTGGACAGCGCTTACTCCTTATTTAAAGAGACAAGGCAGTGATGGCAAAGAGAGGAAGCAGAATAAGACTGAGGGAGAGACTCTGCCATTGGCAAGGACTAGTGGAGTCCCCCATCGGAGCTTTCTGGACACCACCTCTCCTTGCCCCATTAATCAATTTAACTTGATAAAATGCAGAGGTTTTAAGTGACTCCAGCACTTAAAGCTCCAACAGGCGTGAGATTTATGAGGTGATGGCTGGCAAAGCTGCTCTCCCAGCCAAGTCGTGCTTTCTGCTGCTTTTCCTTTCTTTCTCAGTCTGTGGGACACTGGGGAGGAGAAATCGGGTGCCCCACCAAGCTAGGAAATGTGGGATGAGAAAGCACCAGCAGTCACAGGGTTTGTTCATGGAGGGAAGGAGAGAGTGAGAGGGAGAGAGTGGGATGAGGGGGATGGCAGAGAGGAATGTGTGGGAGGGATGGAGACCTGAGGAGGGGGAATATTGGGTGAGAATGGAAGATGTCTACACTAAAAAAAATGGCTGACCTACCGTTCCTCCTACCCCTTCACCTCCATCCCTCCTTCTCCTCTCCCCTTCCTTCCATCCCTCCTTCCCATCACTGACAAGGGTTGTTAGCAACAAGCCCCCTTGTATCGCCTCACCTGGTGTTGACAGTACTTTGGCTGCTAGTGTAGACAGGACAAAAACATTTGCCACCCTCCTCCCTGCAGAAAGTGTGTGATCAGTAGCCAGCTAGATCCTCAGCTGGGCTGAGCTTTGGCCACTTTTCTGCTTCCCTGACCCTGGGGCCACTAGGGGCCAAAACAGCCCTTGGTGTAACTTAAAGCAGTTACAGAAATAGTTCTATATTGTCTTGGCTGCAATGGTCCTGCAGTGTTGCGCTGACCAGTGGTCACATGGAGTGCTATATGATCTGGGCTGGTCCCATTCCTGTCCTTGATACCCTCTGAACACCCATTGAGGCTCACCCCTTCTTGGGTTCTCCTCAACAGGCTCTGGCTCATCGTCTCTTGGGCTTTTCCTCCCCTGGGATACTTCCAGGAGCGGTGCCAGGGTTTTGGCGCCCCAGGCGGGGGTCCTTCCATGCTCCCAGTCTTCGGGGCACTTCAGCGGTGGGTCCCGGAGCAAGTGAAGGACCCGCCACAGAATTGTTGCTGAAGACTCGGAGCGCGGAAGGACCCCCGGTCGCCGAATTGCTGCCAAGGGCAGCAAAATGCCGCCCTCCCAAATCCTGGTGCCCTAGGAGACCACCTAGGTCGCCTAAATGGAAGCGCTGGCCCTGGATACTTCTGCCCACCTAGAATAACACCAGAGTGCAGGCAGAGCAGGGCAGGGTGTTGAAAATGGCAGGGACAGCTGGCAACCTGTTAATAGGACTCTCACTGTGGCTAGTGGTAGGGGGAGCTGAACTGGAGCTGGCAAGAGTCGGAATTGTAGGGGGCAGTGGTGGGTAAACCTACTGTAGACACAGACCCCGTCAAACAGCAGTGAAGGGACAAGTCCCACTGATGCCACCAGCTCAGACATTGTCAGTGTCAGGGCTGGGTGAGTAGAGGGGCTCTGGGAGAAGGAGCATCTCTGGGATAGGAGGCAGAAAGAGGGAGAAGCGAGGGACAGAGAAATAAGCCAGGGAGCGGCCGTGTGCAAGGTGGCCAGTGACAGAGGGAGAGGTGGGATCAGTGGTGTTATGAGTGGGGAGCGTTTGGCTCTCTAATGCTTTGGCTTTCCTGATGGGCTTCCACTTAATTCGCTTTGCACTTGTCCCCTCGGATCTGCCTGAGTCGGAGATGTCCCCGTTAGCCTGATGCTAGGTAATCTGTCTGTGGCGGAAACCAGACAAGCAGAAGCCCCCAACCACCCCTCGCAGACCCCTGTCATAACCAATTGGCTTCCAGCCCCTGCCAGCTGCCCCCAGTGCTGGCTGTCTGTGTGAGTTAAGCGTCTCATCCTGAGTGGCTGAGAACTGCCCAAGCCGGCCTGTATCATTCACAGCATCTGTGAGTGTAGCGCTGCCATCCAGACATCATCCACCCTGCAGCTCCAAGGGTGCTCAGCTGGTACAGGAGGGAGGCCCCACCCGACATCTGCCAACATATAAGCACACATGTACCAGCCCCAGTATACATACGCCCCCCCACTACACGCTCACATAAATGTGCACATCCCCTTGCAAATAGGCACATGCCCATCTCACATGAGCACACCCGTAGCCCAGAACATACATACTCTTTAAAACATGCACACACAGATGCGTGCACTCCCCAACATATGGGTGAATACACCCAAACACAAAGGCACACAGATGTGCGCACACCACTCCTCCACTCCCCCCCGCCCCCCATGGACACAGCTGTATACACACCATCTAGTGCATGGACACAGATGTGTGTGATTTACAGGATCTGTGCTATGCCCCGGCCTTAAAGCAGTCCCTTGGGAGGACCCCTGCAGTGTGCTGATCCCCAAGGCAGTCTCGCTTTTCTATAAGGGTAGGCCATGCAGCTTCAATACCTCATAGACTGAGCCTCCAGGCTACAATGCTCCTGTTTCACATTGTGAGCATCACCCAGTGAGTCCCACTGAGGTAGTATCTGCAGCGATTCCAGGCAGAGTAGGGTTTATTAGTCAGCTGGAACACAGCAGCAGGAAATCCTTAAGTTAGCACAGTGCTGCAAAGGTTAAGACACATCCATAGTGGCTAAAGCCAATGGCTCCAATGAGGAACCACCTTGGTTGCCTTTCTCTGGACTTGGCCCACACTATAGATGCGACAGTGGCCCAGCTACGACACTGTAGCTATGTTGCTGTAGCGCCATAGTGCAGAAGTATCCTACAGCGATGGAAGGGGCTTTTCTGTTGCTGTTAAGTAAGAGACCTGTGTCTCCATGAGCACAGTTCTTATCACCGCCTCCTGTCACCACCACCCATTGTTCTGCTGGAAAGCCAAGCCCAGTTTACATGTTCATCCTGCTGGGAGCCTCCTGCTGATAAGTGCCAATTGGTCAGTCACTGTCTCTGTAGGGCCCCAGCCAGTCCTTAGTGACCCTGGCCCATTCATATCATGACATAGATGACAAAACACCTCAGGTGGTCTCCTGCTGTCCCTAATGGGCAGCTTTTTAACCCTTGAGCATGTTCTGAGGAGCAATACCAAGGTGATAGGTAGAGGGTCCTGCAGCTAGGTCATAAAACTATTACATACACTTCCCACTTCCATTACATCCGTACACCCCAATGCATGGGCACACAGATGTGTGTATACGTCTCAACACGTCCACATACCCCAATGCATGGGCACACAGATGTGTGTATACGTCTCAACACGTGCACATACCCCAATGCATGGGCACACAGATGTGTGTACACGTTTCAACACGTGCACACACCCCAATGCATGGGCACACAGATGTGTGTATATGTCTCAACACATGCACACACCCCAATGCATAGGCACACAGATGTGTGTATACGTCTCATCACGTGCACACACCCCAATGCATGGGCACACAGATGGCTGTACTCACCCCAATGCGTGGGCACATACACATAGATGTGTGTGCCCACAACCCAGTGTTTGGATGCACAGATGGGCACACACCAATGTAACAGTGTCAGCTGTCACATAGGCAGAGGAAAGAATAACCTGAGGAGCATCTGATTCCAATTAACAAGTCCTCTCAGAGGCTGCTGGGAGTGGGCATGGTCTGGAGTGTACATAGACCAGGGAGCCAGCCAGCTCATTCCAGCCACAGCGTGTGTGAGGGAGAGAAGGTAGTGAGGCAGCACCCAGAAAGACTGGGAGGCTGAAGGAATTATGAAGGGAAAACCAGGCAATCACCTTGAAGGAGAAGGTACTGAGTTTGGAGAGAGCTGGGCACAGGTTGGGGCCTGCCACTTTAAGGATCTTCGGACTTGCCTGAGAAGTGAAAAGTTTTATGGGGGAAGTGAGACTAGTGATTTTGGGTATAGGTGATACTGAACTAAATACTGATCTACCCCTTTTCTAAGTACTCCCACATGATCTCTGACTTCTCTCCTTCTCCCCTCTGACCAGGGCCAGGATCTGCTGCCCCCATTTTCCTGCTTTTTCTGTTGTGGTCAGCTTACCATACAATCATAGAAGATTAGGGTTGGAAGAGACCTCAGGAGGTCATCTAGCCCAACCCCCTGCTCAAAGCAGGACCAACACCAACTAAATCATCCCAGCCAGGGTGTTGTCAAGCTGGGCCTTAAAAACCTCCAAGGATGGAGATTTTAACACTTCCCTAGGTAACTCATTCCAGTGCTTCACCACCCTCCTAGTGAAATAGTGTTTCCTAATATCCCACCTAAACCTCTCCCTCTACAACTTGAGACCATTGCTCCTTGCTCTGTCATCTGCCACCACTGAGAACAGTCTAGATTCATCTTCTTTGGAATCCCCCATTCAGGTAATTGAAGGCAGCTATCAAATCCCACCTTACTCTTCTCTTCTGTAGACTAAACAACTCCAGTTCCCTCAACCTGTCCTCATAAGTCTTATTCTGGCCCTTGCTGGGGAATTTGGAACTTAGCTGGATGGAAAAGTCACCATTGTGATTGTCTGCCAGACTCACTGGGGCTGGTGAGAATCCTTTGGTTCATAACCCCACACTGAGGTGCACAGATGTCCACACACTTCCTTTACCTTCTGCCATGGATCCAATGATCTGTGCTATGGCCTGGATTTTTAACAATCCCTTTGGAGGGTCTCTCAGAGTGCAAGACCCCCAAGGGGGTCATACTCTTTCTTACAGACAGGTCATGAAGCCTCAGCACCTCTGAGACTGAGCTTCTTGGATCCAGCACTCCAGTTTCACACCATGAGCTCTGCCCAGTGAGGCCAGCTGAGAAGATAGACTCTTGGTGAGAGACTTTCCCCTTCTTCAGGGACCAGTGCACCTCAGCAAGTATTTGCAGTGACATCACACCAAGCAGCCTTTCAGAACAGAACAGGGTTTATGGGTCAACCAGAATGAGTATTGGGTTGTTCTTAGGTTAGCACAGAGAAGCAAAGGTTAAGACAGAGTTCCCACTGGCCAAAGCCTGGGCTCCCTTTTGCCAGGCTGCTAGAAAGCATCTTAGTTTCTTTCTCCGTGTCTGTTCCCTTGTCTTAGGGTATGTCTACACTACAAAATTAGGTCAAATTTATAGAGGTTGATTTTTTAGAAATCAATTTTATACAGTCGATTGTGTGTGTACCCACTTAAGACCATTAAGACCATTAACTCAGCAGATTTAACTCCACAGTACAGAGGCTAGCATTGACTTCCGGAGCATTGCACTGTGGGTAGCTATCCCACAGTTCCCGTAGTCTCTGCCGCCCACTGGAATTCTGGGCTGAGCTCCTAATGCCTGATGGAGCAGAAACATTGTCGCTGGTGGTTCTGGGTAAATGTCGTCAGCCTCCCCCCGACCCAACACCATAAAAGCAACAGCAATAAATCGTTTCTCGCCTTTTTTCCTGGGATACCCGTGCAGACGCCATACTATGGCAAGCATGGAGCCTATTCAGCTCACCATCACCGTATGTCTCATGGGTACTGGCAGACGTGGGACTTCATTGCTACACTGCAGCAGCTAATTGCCTTTTGGCAGCAGATGGTGCATTACGATTAGTAGCCATTGTCATCGTCTCCTGGGTGCTCTTTTAGCCAACCTCGGTAAGCTCGGTCGAGGGCGCCTGGACATAATGGGAGACAATGATGGCCAGCAGTCGTATTGCACCATCTTCTGGCAAGAAGCCAGGAGAGGATGATGGCTAGCAATTGTATTGCACGGTCTTCTGGCGAGCAGCCAGGAGATGATGATGGCTAGCAGTCATACTGCACCATTTGCTGCCAGCCTAAGATGTATAAGAGAGATGGAATGGATCAAAACAATAAAGAGACCAGATTTGTTTTGTATTCATTTGCTCCCCCCTCCATGAATAGTGGGGGGAGGGATAGCTCAGTGGTTTGAGCATTGGCCTGCTACCAGGGTTGTGAGTTCAATCCTTGAGGGGGCCGTTCTGTGTGACAACCCTGTAAGCCATGTCATCAGTCACCCCTCCCTCCGTCAGAGCAACAGCAGACATAGTTTCGCGCTTTCTTTCAGGGCAGACGCCATAGCACAGGAAGCATGGAGCCCTCTCAGTTCACCACCGTAATTATGAGCACTGTAAAACCCACACGCATTATCCTGCAGTATATGCAGAACCAGAACCTGCAAAAGCAAAAGTGAGTAGGTGATGGCAGCGCAGTGACGAGAATGATAAAGACATGGACACAGACTTCTCTCAAAGTACAGGCCCCAGCAGTGTGCACATCATGGTGTTAGTGGGGCAGGTTTATGCCATGGAACGCTGATTCTGGGCCCAGGAAACAAGCACAGACCAGTGGGACTGCATAGTGTTGCATGTCTGGAACAATTCCCAGTGTCTGCAAAACTTTTGCATGCGTAAGGGCACTTTCATGGAACTTTGTGACTTGCTTTTCCCTGCCCTGAAGCGCAAGAATACCAAGATGAGAGGAGCCCTCACAGTTGAGAAGGGAGTGGCGATAGCCCTGTGGAAGCTTGCAATGCCAGACAGCTACTGGTCAGTTGGGCATCAATTTGGAGTGGGCAAATCTACTGTGGGGGCTGCTGTGAGCCAAGTAGCCAATGCAATCAAAGAGCTGCTGATATCAAGGGAAGTGACCCTGGGAAATGTGCAGGTCACAGTGGATGGCTTTGCTGCAATGACATTCCCTAACTGTGGTGGGGTGATAGACGGAACGCATATCCCTATCTTGGCACTGGAGCACCAAGCCAGCGAGTACTTTTCAATGGTGCTGCAAGAACTGGTGGATCACAAGGGACGTTTCACCAACATCAACGTGGGATGGCCGGGAAAGGTACATGACGCTCACATCTTCAGGAACTCTGGTCTGTTTCAAAAGCTGCAGCAAGGGACTTTCTTCCCAGATCAGAAAATAACGGCTGGGGATGTTGAAATGTCTATAGTTATCCTTGGGGACCCAGCCTACCCCTTATTGCCATGGCTCATGAAGCCGTACACAGGCAGCCTGGACAGTAGTCAGGAGCTGTTCAACTATAGGCTTAGCAAGTGCAGAATGGCGGTAGAATGTGCATTTGGACGTTTAAAAGTGTGCTGGCGCAGTTTACTGACTCAGATAGACCTCAGCGAAACCAATATTCCCATTGTTATTACTGCTTGCTGTGCGCTCCACAATATCTGTGAGAGTAAGGGGGAGACGTTTATGGCGGGGTGGGAGGTTGAGGCAAATTGCCTGGCCGCTGATTACGCACAGCCAGACACCAGGGCGGTTAGAAGAGTACAGGAAGGTGCGGTGTTCATCAGAGAAGCTTTGAAAACCAGTTTCATGACTGTCCAGGCTACAGTGTGAAAGTTCTGTTTGTTTCTCCTTGATGACACCCCTCCTGCCCCCGGTTCACTCTACTTCCCTGTAAGCTAACCACCCTCCCCTCCCCCCTTCGATCATCACTTGCAGAGGCAATAAAGTCATTGTTGCTTCACATTCATGCATTCTTTATTAATTCATCACACAAATAGGGGGATAACTGACAAGGTAGCCCGGGAGGGGCGGGGGAAGATGGAAGCACCGGGTGGGGTGGGGGAGGAGGGAAGGACAAGGCCACACTGCACTTTAAAACTTATTGAATATCAGCTTTCTGTTGCTTGGGCAGTCCTCTGGGGTGGAGTGGTTGGGTGCCCAGAGGCCCCCCCACTGCATTCTTGGGCATCTGGGTGAGGAGCCTATGGAACTTGGGGAGGAGAGCGGTTGGTTACACAGAGGCTGTAGCGTGGTCTGTGCTCAAGCTGCCCTTCCTGAACCTCAACCATATGCCGGAGCATATCAATTTGTTCCTCCAGTAGCCTCAGCATTGCCTCTTGCCTTCTGTCACCAAGCCGACGCCACCTATCGTCTTCAGCCTGCAACTTATTATCTTCAGCCCTCCACCTGTCCTCACGTTCATCTTGTGCTTTCCTGGTCTCTGACAATGTCTGCCTCCACGCATTCTGATGGGCTTTTTCAGTGTGGGAGGACAGCATGAGCTCAGAGAACATTTCATCGCAAGTGCATTTTTTTTGCCTTCTAATCTTTGCTAGCCTCTGGGAAGGAGAAACATATGCAGCTGGTGGAGGGGGGAAAAAGGGACAGTGGTAGTTAAAAAGACACATTTTAGAGAACAATGGATAGACTTTTTCACGGTAATCCTGTTAACATTACACAGCATATGGTCTTTCGGTACAAGGTCACATTTTGCCTCTTATTGAGGGTATGCCGGCTTGGTGTGAGAAATCTTTCATGCAGGACTGGGCAACAGAATTCAGCTTGCAGACAGCCATGGTAAGACACAGTCTTTTGGCTTCTTTAACCTTCATAAGATGTGGGAATGGTTTCAAACAGCAGCACCCTCATTTCCCATACCAAGCAGCCATTGAGTTTGCCATTTAAAATGAGCTGGCCATTTAAAAAGGAAGAGGGGCTGCGGTTTTTGGATTAACGTGCAGCACAAACCCAACTACCCCCCCCCCCAATTCTCTGGGATGATTGCTTCACCCCTCCCCTCACTACTAGTCTAACAGCGGGGAACATTTCTGTTCAGCCACAGACAAACAGGAACGGGCACCTCTGAATGTCCCCTTAATAAAATCACCCTATTTCAACCAGGTGACCAGGAATGATATCACTTTCCTGAGGACAACACAGAGAGATAAAGAACGGATGTTGTTTGCCAGCAAACACTGGGACCATATGCTGCCATGCTTTGTTATGCAACGATTCCAGACTATGTGCTACTGGCCTGGCGTGGTAAAGTGTCCTATCATGGAGGACAGAATAAGGCTGTGCTCCCCAGAAACCTTTTGCAAAGGCTTTGGGAGTACATCCAGGAAAGCTTTATGGAGATGTCTCTGGAGGATTTCCGCTCCATCCCCAGACACATTAACAGACTTTTCCAGTAGCTGCACTGGCCGTGAATGCCAGGGCAAATTAATCATTAAACATGCTTGCTTTTAAACCATGTATAATATTTACCAAGGTACACTCGCCAGAGGTCCCTTCTCCACCTAGCGGGTTTGAGAGCCTGCCTTGGATGCGTTCAGGGGGTACTGACTCCAGGTCCAGGGTGACAAACAGTTCCTGGTTGTCGGGGAAAACGGTTTCTCCTCTTGCTTGCTGTGAGCTATTTTCAACCTCCTCCTCCTCATCTTCCTCGTCCTCGAAACCCGCATCCCTGTTGCGTGCTACTCCATTGATGGAGTCAAAGCACAGGGTTGGGATGGTGGTGGCTGCACCTCCTAGAATGCCATGCAGCTCATCATAGAAGTGGCATGTCTGGGGCTTTGACTCAGAGCGGTCGTTTGCCTCTTTGTTTTTTTGGTAGGCTTGCCTCAGCTCCTTAAGTTTCACGCTGCACTGCTGCAGGACCGTGTTATAGCCTCTGTCCTTCATGCCCTTGGAGATTTTGTAAAATGTTTGGGCATTTCGTCTTTTGGAACAGAGTTCTGATAGCATGGATTCATCTCCCCATACAGTGATCAGATCCCATACCTCCTGTTCGGTCCATGCTGGAGATCTTTTGCGATTCTGGGACTCCATCATAATCACCTCTGCTGATGAGATCTGTATTCACCTGAAGATTGCCACACTGGCCAGACAGGAAATGAAATTCAAAAATCTGCGGGCCTTTTCTTGTCTACCTGGCCAGTGCATCGGAGTTGTGAGCGCTGTCCAGAGTGGTCACAATAGAGCACTCAGGAATAGCTCCCGGAGCCCAATACTGTCAAATTGTGACCACACTACCCCAAATTCGACCCGGTAAGGCTGATTTCAGCGCTAATCCCCTCGTCGGGGGAGGAGTATCCCTGAAATCGATTTTAACAGCCCTTTAAGTAAAAAATAATGGCTTCGTCGTGTGGACGGGTGCAGGGTTAAATCGATCTAATGCTGCTAAATTTGACCTAAACTCATAGCATAGACCAGGGCTTAGTCCCCGGAGAGCTATCTCTCTGTGTGAGCCCAGTTGTTACCAACGCCGCCTGTCATCATCTCCTCCCATTGTCCTGCTAGGATCACCCAGCCAAGTCAATTGTTCAGTCATTGGGGTTTCCATTGTCTCATGGTCTTCCACTCAGGGGCGGCTCCAGGCACCAGCACGCCAAGCGTGTGCCTGGGGCAGCAAGCCATGGGGGGCGCTCTGCCGGTTGCCGCAAGGGCGGCAGGCAGGTTACCTTCGGCGAAATGCCTGCGGAGGGTCTGCTGGTCCCACGGCTTCGGCGGACCTCCTGCAGGCTGCTGCCGAATCCGCAGGACCAGGGACCTCCTGTAGGCAAGCCGCTGAAGGCAGCCTGCCTGCCGTGCTTGAGGCAGCAAAATACCTAGAGCTGCCCCTGCTTCCACTGAGATGGATTGGTCCCAGCCAGTCCTTAGCAGCCCACTCATATCATCCCACACAGCTACACAGCTACATGACAAAACATCTCATGTCTCCCACTGTTTACACTTAGTCCATAGCAGTACAAACCAGAGAGAAACTGAGAAACACCACAGAAATATTACCAAAATTCTCACATTTGTCGTACCTTCCTCCAGCCACCCAAGAAACAGGTGTGCGCAATGACACACACACACACACGGGCCAGGAACACAGGCACATACGAGGAAAGTCATTGCATCCAAGCTGGGTAAAAAGCAGCTCCTGCATATGTTTGAAAGAGTCAAATTCCTTGCTGGCTTACCCAGGGGCCCTGCCACCACTCCGCTTTGAAGGGCTTATTAACATCACCAAAAAGGCTGTCAGGTCACACAAGCCCAGTGCAAAACAAAAGCTGCCAGAATTAGGAATTTAGTAGGAACCTCCACAGTTAGGCAGCGCCATGCAGACTAGGAGCTCAGGAGAGGGTAGGGTGACCAGACAGCAAGTGTGAAAAAACGGGACAGAGGGTGGGAAGTAATAGGAACCTATATAAGAAAAAGACCCCAAAATTGGGACTGTCTCTATAAAATTGGGACATCTGGTCACTCTAGGAGAGGGGCTGTATGAGCAGCAGCAGGTCTCTGCCTTCTCCTCCGTTCCTCTGCTTTTCCTTCCCTCCACCCCTCTTTTCCCAGCCTACCTCCCTGTTTCTTCTCACTCCTGCAGGTGCCATCAGGCCTTACCTTTGGCCAGCCTGCCATGGGCCCCATCTCTGCACATTAAAGAAGGCCCATACGTCTCTCCCGATGAGCTTTCTGTCATTTGGAATGGGGGCTCCTTCCCCTCCTTTCCCTGGTAAATGGAGTCACGGTGAAAACAATTATCCATAATGACCCATTGCAGTAATGAATAGCTGGAAAACCTGTGCCCATATTCATTTACTCCTTGTGCTCTCCCCCAGGGTGACCTAGAGAGGAGAGGCAGAGAAACAGCACCCTCCTTGACCCAGGCTAAGGGGATGGGTAAGAATCCCTTGCCTAGTACAGGATAGTGAGATCTTGATTTATGAAGGAAAGTGATGTCTAGTGCAGCAGTTCTCAACCAGGGATCTGGGGCCCCCGGGGGTCCGTAAGCAGGTTTCAGGGGGTCCACCAAGCAGGGCCAGTGTTAGACTCATTGGAGCCCAGGGCAGAAAGCCGAAGCCCTGCTGTGCAGAGCTGAAGCCCAGGGCCCTGAGCTCTGCTACCTGGGGCTGAAGTTGAAGACTGAGCAACTTAGATTTGTGGTGCCTGTTGTGGCATGGGGCCCCAGGCAATTGCCCTGCTTGCTACCCCCTAACACCAGAAAACCAGTTGTGGTGGCACAGGTGGGCCGTGAAGTTTTTATATCATATGGGGGGGCGGGGCTCAGAAAGAAGAAGATTGAGAACCCCTGGTCTAGTGGGCTGAACAGGGGACTAGGCATTAGACAGCCCTGAGTTCTAATTCTGGTTCTGCTATGTCTGTGAGCTTGAGCAAGTCACTTGTGTGCAGAGAGGGTATCTGTCTGCTGGGGTTAGTGCTCCCCTCTCTCCTAGGACTGTGCTTGTACAGTGCCTAGAAAAATGATCAAGGATCCTGGGCCAGGGCCGGCTTTAGGAAGTGCAGGGCACAATTTGAACAGTTTTGACGGGGGCATGGCAGAGATGACTAAAAAAAAAACCAACATGTGGGGTTTGTACTCACCAGGCGGTGCTCCAAGTCTTCAACGGCACTTCAGCAGCGGGTTCTTCATTCACTCCAGGTCTTCGGGGGCACTAAAGGACCCGCCACCGAAGACCCAGAGCGAGCGAAGTACCCGCCACCAAAGTGCCGCTGAAGACCTGGAGCATCACCGGGTGAGCAAAAATTAAAAAGATGCCTCTAGCCAAGCAAGGGATTCTTACTGGGCGTGGGGCCCAATTCCGGGGTATTGGTGGAATAGGCCTAAAGCCGGCCCTGCTTGGGCACTACAATACAAATAATGAATGCTATTACAGGTCTGTCTGCACTGCAGCTGGGAGGGTGTTTTCCAGTGTGGATAGACAGAAAAGCAGCTCCTAGCTGCTGTGTAGACATACCCTTGGACTAGTTAGTTGAGGCTTATCCAGCACTCTGTGTGTGGCGCTTTATAAATGCTAAGGAAGAAAAGAGGGGATTCTGAGCATGACAGGTGTGAGAGACAGCCCTCCCCCACCTCCATTGTGGGCCACATGGGGACTTCAGAGGTCGAGGGTTGGAGAGAGAGCCCTCTGCTAGCGTAGGGCACACAGAAGTTTGGGAGAGGCATGAGGCATGGGGAGGCTCATGCTTGTGCGTGGGGTAGGGAGGATTCCGGGCGGAAGAGGAATAGACAGTACCCCTCTAGCCATGGGGCAGAGGCGTAGCTTGACAGGGGGATTAAATTAAGCACAGATCCACTCTGAAGCATGTAGGAGGCCTTCGCCACGGGCCTTTATCTTGGCCCAATCCCCTCAAAATGTGGACATGTGTGAATGAGGCAGATGCAGGCCTCAGGGTTCCCCTGCGATGCCTGGTGGAGGATTGTGGCCATTCTTCCCCTCTTCCTACCTTATTGATGGGAGATGGACAATTTCATTTCTAGCCGCCAAACCACAACTCCCCCCATCCCTGACATTTAAGGAGCAAAGCAGAACTTGAGGGGCAGGTCAGATTCTGCACCGGCAACAGAGACAAGGCTCATCTGGAATCATTTGCCTGAACCTCCCTAGACCAGCTAACATATGGGACCTGGATTCTAACCGTGTGTGGCTGGGCCTTGCTCTTCCAGGTCTCCTGTTCACATGACAACAGGATTAAGTGTGGGAGGTCTTAGACTCTCTTTTTCCTGCCCCTTCCCATTGTCTTGCCTGTTGTGACTCCCGTACACCACATTCCAACAAAGTGGTGGCCACCAAGGACTTCCCAGTTGTCACTATGCCGCAAGCCCTGATGACCCGTAGCTTCATGGTGGCAGCAGGGACAGATCTCAGATTTTTCTTCTCCAAATGCACAGGCCCCTGCTGCTTGATCTGAAGGAAAAGCACCATTAGCTGTTAGCAATGGAAGGCCTATGGCACCCAGGTGACCTGTTCTGAGCCCCTCCACTAACACACGTGTACTAGCCATTATACCACCGAGCTAGCAACCTTACAGATCCCGTTCACTTGCCTGCTCTCAGATGTGCCCCCTGCCTCCACTGCTCCCCAGTCCCCTTTTAGCATCACACAGCTCCAAATAGGGTTGCCATTTTGGTTGGCTATATTCCTGGAGATTTCATCACATGACATAATCTTTAATTAAAGATTAATCTTTAATTCTTGGAGACTGCAGGCCGATCCTGGAGGGTTGACAACCCCAGCTCCAGAGGATGCCTCTTGGCTGTCCTGATTTCCTCATGGCTCTGGAGACCACCTGTGATGCCCCCTCCTCACCCACCTTGCTTTGTGTGCAATAAGTGGGCCACAGCCAGGTAGGAAAGACGTCGTTACTGAGGGTGTATCATCCTTGTATGTGTGTCTATATTTGGTGGAAATAAGTTTGATACATTTGCTGCTCTGGCAACAGAGGCCTTTCTTTAGGGTTAACTTGCACTCCCCCCCGATAGTGCACTCTGAACACCCATTCCCCAGAATGTACCCACTCCTCCTCCTTCCAACTCCTTTCGCTCCCTCCCCTCTCTCCCTCACGCCCTCTCTCTGAAGGGCTTTGCTTTCCAGAGCAATCCAAATTTGTATTCTCAGCTCCCCTGCCCTGACAGCTGTTATTTACCTGCCAAATACACCAGGTTACAGAGCTCTGGCCTGCTTCCTCCTTATGAAATATTGACTCCAATCTTTGCCTCTTCCCCCACATCATACGTCGCCCCCCCCTGCCTCGCCTCGCACCAGCTGTGTTATCAATTACCTCCTTATCCATCCTTCCTTTTAAAAAATTCTTTCTCATCTCTCAGAAGGTTTTCTCTTTATGGTTTGTTTCTTTCACGTGGTGGGGGAGGGGAAAGACAGCATGGGGGGAGGGGACCCCAGCCCATCTAGAAATACAAAGGCTGTTTATCTGTTGCACAGTTTTTAATTGGCTGTGTTCTGGCACATCAGCCCTTTTCTCAGCAACGAAACGGAGCTTTGCTGCTCCTTTATATAAGGAAACATGGCAAAGTCAAAGCCTCATGTTCTAAGGGGGAGGCGGGGGAGTCGAGATGATTTAGCCTGTAAGATATAGAGACAGCGACCCCAGCTGGCGGCTCCTACCACATTGTTGCCAGCCCTTTGTCACCTCCAGGGCTCCCTGAGTTGAGTCCTCCCGTCAGGTGTCGACTCAAAAACAGATGTACAATTTGTTAATTGGCCTGCCGGAGTCTGATGCTAATTGGGCTCCCTGTGGGGTGTGAACCCTTGATTGTCGGTGCCAAAAGCAAGAGCCTTTACTGCTCGAGCTAAACAATGGAGTCCATGAGCCAGGGCAGTAGTGGACCCATAACTCTCTTTCGTGGACTAGCCACTAGAGGGTGACAAAGCCCTGCCCTCTCCCAGAGGAGTGGGCATTTCCTAGGCCCCGTGGGAATTCTGGGCCTGGCGACGCTCTGCTCGATTCCTGGCTTAGTGATGGAGGGAGGCCCCCCCTCGCTGCTCACCTATCACAGGAATTTGTGTGTGTGAGGCTGAGGCTTAGCTGCTGAAATGTGGGGATCCAGGAGCCAGCCCGCTGGGTGCAGGCCCACTGATGGGGTGAAGTGCCCTGGAATGGAGTCTGTCTGCCTATTGCCCACTGGTGGCCCCACATAGAGGGAGTGCCCCAGTGACAGAGACTGGACACTAACCCCTGCCTGACTGCCACACGGGCTACAGCAATCCAAAGAACGTAGGCATGGGAGGCCTGCGGTAAGACCATCACACCCAGCCTTGCAGCTGGAGGGAGCCGGGCATCTCCTCTCTCATGTGGACCCACTGGCACAGCAAATGCCATCTCTTCTCATCAGCAGAAAGTGTAAAACCCCTGGCAGGGGCCAGCTTCTGGTCCCATTGCTGCTCAGGGAGAAACCCTCTGGTGGGGACAGAGTCAGGGCCTCTCTTCATCTTGATTGCACATTGGGATTTGTCTGCCACGAGAAGCAATTGGTCAGAACGGTGCAGGACATAGGGTTGTGTGGTTGTATTCCACAGTGCAACAGCTGGGACAGAGAAGGGGGCAGGAGAAGGAGGCTGTCTTTGAATGGATGGGGTGTGTGTCTGTACCTGCTGGAGTGAGTTTCCGTTTGGTGGGAGGTGGGCACCAGGATGTGATGGAGGGCCCAGGCCCTAACTGGTCTCTAGCAAGCAAAGGGTTAATCTGCAAGTCCCGGGCAAGCCAGGAAGCAGGGCTGGGGCCTGAAGACGCAGCTCGGATCTGACAGAGGATGCTGAAAGAAGTTATTGGGAGCCAGAAGGAGAGGGTGCCGCGAGGGGGTGGGACTTCACACCTGGTGGGAACAGGGCTGGGGTGTTTGTATCAGACCATTTTGTCTGGTTTTTATTCCAGCGGCGGATGCGCTCAGAAAACAAACAGAACGTGGAGGAAGGAACTTGGGGAGTGAATGTCTGTGTTTTTCAGTGCTAAAGCCATCTGTTCTGCTCCACCAGCTCACTGAGGGCTAGGAGGGGGGAGCGGGTGTATGTGTCTGCGTGGGCAGCTGTAGCTGGGTGGAGCGAGGGTGGATGTGGGGATGCAAGTCTGTTTGTGTTGGTGTTTGAGTGCATATCATTGGTGGGGGGTCTGTGTAAATGTGTGCATGTCTTTGTGTGGATGGACTGAGTGTACACGCAAGTATATTTATGAGGGTGCATGTGTAGGTGGGGTAGTGTGTATGTGGATGATGTAAGTGCATGGGTGTGCGTGGAGGGGTGTGTGTATTGGGTGATATATGAGTGCAGTGTTGTATATCTGCAGGTGATGGAAGTGCATGGGTATGTGTGGAGGGGTGTGTGTATGTGGGTGAGGTAAGTGCATGGGTGTGTGTATGTAGGTGATGTATGGGTGCAGGGTTCTGTGTCTGCAGGTGATGGATGTGTGCAGGGATGTGGGTGCAGGGTTGTGCACATAGGAGAGTGATGTAACTGCATGGCTGTGGGTGTGGGCACATGGGGGGGGTGTCTGCGCATGTGATTCAGGGAGCATATGTGTGTTTGCATGGGGTGTGTATTGGGGGGATGTAGGTGAGCGTGCATTGGGGTGTGAGCCATGGGCACAGTGGCACATTGGCACGTCTGTGGGTGGGAGCCTTGTGTTCCCCTCCCAACGCGTGTTGCTCCCAACAGCATTGCCTCACCCCTGCCTCTGACATTCAGCCATGCATCCCCTGTAGCTGGCTGGTGTGCTAAGGATGGAGGATGGTGACAGGGAACGACCTCTGCATATCAATTCCCCTAAAGCAGGCTGTGCCCCCCCCCCCGCCCGCTGCCACCCCTACTCTCATTCTCTCTCACTCTCGCCAGCCAAGGCTGGTTGCCATAGCAGCTGCCGACTCGCTGGGCCGAACCTCTGGGGAGAACAGCAGCAGCTGAGCAATGCTCCCTGGCAGGCCCAGAAGGAAGAGGCCTGCAGCAGGGCCGTGCCTCCTGGAACATCCACCCAGCATGCCCTTCTGGACTCAGCCCTCCCTAGAGGAGAGGCCAAACACCACCTGAGCTGTACTGGGTGAGCTCTCACTCCTGGGCTGGTGATGCAGGAGGCCAAGTCCTTCCCTCGGAGTCAGTATTGAACCAGCGCCGCAGCATGATGATCAGGGGACACTATGCCGCCATCTCTCAGAGGAAGCTCAAAACCAATGTCCTGATCATGTGTGATCACTAAAGAGGCCACTTCTTCACTGCTTAACCCTCTTGTCCTGGCCAGCATGGGTGATTGCATCCTGCTGACCCATCTGGCCCCTGCAGTTGTGACAGGAGGAGACATTTTTCACTTTATTGCCTCTGTCACACCATTGTGGTTCATATTGGCTGCCAAGTTCCACCCCAGAAGCAGCTGCATTTCAGGCTGGGATGAATGGTCTCTCTATCTGTACGGATGTATTCTAGAAAGCATAACGCATGAAGTGCATCAATGGCCAGTACTGGTATCCTGCTGGCATGATAGCCACAGCACCATGATACTGTGTTGCATGGTTTGCATCTTTAGTTGTGATGATGCCTCACTGTAGGACACTATTGCGTGTCCTGGGGCACAGTCATTATGTGACACTAACACAAGCACTACATTAACATGCAGCTCTTTAGTGGCTCATGCTCATGGGACACAGGACATTTACAAAAGTAGAATCATAGGACTGGAAGGGACCTCATGAGGTCTTTTAGTCCAGTCCCCTGCACTTGTGGCAGGACTAAGTATTATATAGACCGGGATAGGCAACCTATGGCACGGGTGCCAAAGACGTCACGCGAGATGATTTTCAGTGGCACTCACACTGCCCGGGTCCTGGCCACTGGGCCAGGGGCTCTGCATTTTAATTTAATTTTAAATGAAGCTTCTTAAACATTTAAAAACCCGTATTTACTTTACATACAACAATAGTTTAGTTATATATTATAGACTTACAGAAAGAGACCTTCTAAAAATGTTAAAATGTATGACTGGCGTGCGAAACCTTAAATGAGAGTGAATAAATGAAGACTCGGCACAGCACCTGTGAAAGGTTGCCGACCCCTGATCTAGACCATTCCTGACAGGGGTTTGTCTAACCTTTATTAAAAATCTCCAGTGATGGTGATTCCACAACCTTCCTAGGCAATTTATTCCAGTGCTTAACCACCCTGACAGTTAGGAAGTTTTTCCTAATATGCAACCTAAACCTTGCTGCAATTTAAGCGCATTGCTTCTTGTCCTATCCTCAGAGGTTAAGAAGAACATTTTTTCTCTCTCCTCCTTGTAAATACCATTTTTATGTACTTGAAGAATGTTTTCATGTCCCCTCTCAGTCTTCTATTTTCCAGACTAAACAAACCCAATTTTTTCAATCTTCCCTCATAGGTCATGTTTTCTAGATCTTGAATAATTTTTGTTGCTCTTTTCTGGACTTTCTCCAATTTGTCCACATCTTTCCTAAAATGTGGCCCCCAGAACTGGACACAATACTCCAGCTGAGGCCTAATCAGTCTAATACTGTCCTGAGACCTCCAGGTGAAGCAGCAATCCAACTGTATGGAATCAAGAGACATACGTCCAATTCCCAGCTCTGCCAGTGTCTCCCTGGGTGACTTTGAACAAGTCACTTAGTCTGTCTGTGCCTCTCTTCTGCATCTGTAGGAACGTTTACACTGGAGCTGGAAGCGTCATGCCCAGCTGGAAGAGACATACCGGCGCTAGCTCGGATCAAACTAGAGTGCTAAAAATAGAAGTGTAACGGCATGAGCACCGGGAGGGGCTAGTCACCTGAGTGCTTATCAAGGGTCTCAGGTGGAATCACACTCAGGATGGCTAGCCCCTTGCACCACTGTGGCTCTGTTTCTATTTTTAGCACACTAGCTTGCTCAGCGCTTGCACGGGTATGTCTACACAAGCTGGAAATTACACCTCCCTTTTCCAGTGTAAACATACCCCAAATCATGGGGATACTTCCTTTTGGCCACCCCCATAAACTCTTTGTACTCTGTAGGTACAGCTTCTAGCACAGCGGGGCCTGGACTTCACGTGAGGCTTCTAGGCCCTACTGGAATTGTTATTAATAATAATTAATAGCCACCAAGAAATAAGGGAACCGTTGGCTGGAAACCAACCGTGCAGCACTACAGTAGGCACCTGTCACTTGGAAGTTAACATGGCTTCCAATCTTTCAGTTTTCTCACATCAGGACATCCAAGGGGACCTCGACAGAACAGCGCAAAAGCCACAGTCTGGTGGGCAGAGCTCCTGGGAACCCAGTGAGAATAATGGAGGGGGGCAGCAATCAATGGAGTTAATGGGAACATTATTGACTTCCTTATCTGAGACAGGGAGACACAATTTGATTCCAAAGAAGCCAATGAGAAAGAAGAAAGTGGGTTCTTTTAAGATGAGGCGGGGCGGGGGGGAGGGGAACCTGAGAGAGGAAGGAGGAGTTGAAGGAGAGACAGGGTGTGTGTGTGTGGGTAGGGTGGGGGAGCAATAGAGAAAAACAGAGACAAAAAATGGAGAGCGGCCAGGAACGAGCATCTCATTGGCACTTTGTTTACCTGGAAGCTGTTGTATCCTCCCCATTTTTAGGTGTCTTTTAAAAGAATCTGATTAGGATTTATTAGAAAATAAAACCCCTCTAATTGAAAGCGAGTGGAGGCAATTTGTATTAATAAAAGCAGAAATCGTCAAATAATGGAATTGTTTAAAATCTATTACTTTGCTCCATGCAGCAAGAGGAAGGGGATGATTATCTCACCGTACAGCATGTTAGAAGGAGAGCCCAGCCCGCCAGTCCCCTGTGCAGATTAAAGATGTAATTTATTGAAGCAATTTATTTTCTGGTGGGAAGTGGGGGCGGAGGAGGAATGGAAAAATATGATAAGAGCTGCAATCAAGTCTCAGATTCTTAATTTGAAGACATGCCTCTTATCAGTGTTGTTTCGATCATAAAAGAATGTATTCATCCCTCAAATAGGGTGAAGGCTGCAGGAAGAGACAGAGGCTGGGTAAAGAGGTGATCCCATGAGAAGGGCCATTGCTTACCTCTCGGGGTTGCATTATCGACTGCAATCACTGCAAATCCAGGGGCCAAAATGAGCATATTGCTAAGCTTGATGTGATTTCAGGGCTGTTTAGTGTCTGTCTGTCTATCTATCTGGTTTTTACAACTCCTGCCTTCTCACTGTAATATCTAAGCACTCACTTGCCCTGTGACTTGGCCTTGTAGGAGAAGGGAGCAGTCTGTCATCGTCGCAGTGGGTGGTAACTCCAGCTGATGGTCTGGTGCAATCACAGGGTTAGAAGGGACCACAAGGGTCATCTAGTATAACCCCCTGCCAAGATGCAGGATTTGTTGTGTCTAAACCACTGACAGCGATCCAGCCTCCTTTTGAAAACCTCCAGTAAAGAAGCTTCCACAACCTCCCTAGGTGTCTGTTCCATTGTCCTACTGTTCTTCCAGGTAGGAAGTTTTTCCTGAGATTTATGTAAATCTGCTATGCTGTACTGTGAATCCATTGCCTCTTGTCCTGCCCTCTATGGCACGAGAACAACTTTTCTCCATTATTTTTATGGCAGCTTTTCAAGCATCTGAAGACCGCTATCATATTCCCCCACTTATCTCTTTTCCGATCCGAACATACCCAGTTCCTTCAGCCTTTGCTCATACAGCTTGCATTCCATCCCTTTGATCATCTTTGTTGCTTGCCTCTGGGTCCTTTCCAGTTTCTCTCCATCCTTTCTATACATTGGTGACCAAAACTGGACACAGTACTCCAGCTGAGGCCTAACCAGCACCGAGTAGAGCAGAACTATCACTTCCCATGACTTGCATGCTATGCCTCTGTTGATGCAACCTAAAATTGCATCTGCTTTTTCTGCAACAGCATCCTATTGCTGACTCATGTTGAGGTTGACATAATGTTAATGGCATGGCCAGAACTAGATGCCCCCAGCTCCCTTATTGCCTGGCCAAAGTCGCCACTCCTGCATTCATGCCACCATCATAACCTGAACCCCTCGTTTCCATATACCCCACAGTGGGAGTTGTTATTCTTCATGCACCATCAGGATCCAATATCCCCCCAACACTCACACTGCCCCCAGATGCTGTCTTCCTGCACTCTGGAATGTCCCTCAGCTCCCATATCACCTTGAGCCAGCCAGCACCCTGTCCTCATAACAACATCATAGCATGAAGTCCTGCCATGCCCCATTGCCACCAGAGGTCATCACCCCACAAACCTGGCACCATCGTACCCTGGTGTCTTTAAGTCGTCTCCCAGAGTGTGCCATGCCTTTAGAGCCCACTGAGTGGGTGGAGAGAGCATTCAAAGGGAAAAGGAGGGTGGGTAAATTGGGCTCACTTAAAAATATCCTTGCTACCATCATGAGACACAGAGGATCAGCTGGAACAGTGGCATGAATGCTTACAGAGATGGTGGCTGATAACTGAGATTGCTCAAATCAGTCCCTTCCATTTCCCTCCACAGTGTTCTGCTCATCCATGGACCTAACCTACGCAAGTGCTCTCTGGCATATCGTGGAGTCACTGAATCATTGTAACAGGTTTCAGAGTAGCAGCCGTGTTAGTCTGTATCCATAAAAAGAACAGGAGTACTTTTGGCACCTTAGAGACTAACAAATTTATTTGAGCATAACAAACATTGTAGCCTCTCTGAGGGGAGTGGAGTCTCTCCTAGGCCAGGATGGCAGGATGCTAGAGTGGGAGTGGCTGCAGCAAACCTTGATGCAGTCACTTCTGGGGAGTGGCAGAAGCACTGCTGCTTGGTGCCGGGATACCACGGTGATGGGAGACACTCAGATGAGTGGCCAAACGGATCACATTATAGACTCCTGTAGATAGCCTAGACAGACAGACAGACACAATGGACAGACATACAATAGATGTGTCTAGATAGCCTAGACAGACAGACATAATGGACAGACATACAATAGATGTGTCTAGATAGCCTAGACAGACAGACGCAACAAAGAGATACACTGTAGATCAGACCACATTAAGAGAGCAATGAGGCACAGATTTATGATAGCGTCCACAGCTCTGTGGCTTTTCACGAGCAAGGGAGAAATCTCGCTGAACCATCCCAGTCTCCTTTGTCTGTCCCCAAAATCTGCTGGCGGCCCCCCATCCCCACATCTTAGGACAGCTGAGCAGGCCTGTGTCACGACTCAGCAGCATGATGGGGAGACATACACCTGGCAGAATGGGTCTGGCTTGGAGCACCAGCCCAAAAGGGCAATAGGCCAAGTGGTGCTCTGGGCTCTCTCTAGGTTTGCAGGAGTCCATTTGCATCTTGCAAGAGGCGGGCTGAGGAAAGCAAGAGAGGAAGGGGCTGTCCGGAGCTAAAAGGGCCCCTCCGGGGGACAAATGAACAGGGAATTAATCTCATTCCATGCTGAGCCTGAGAAGCAGAGCCCAGCAGCTGCTGTCTCTCATGGACAGAGTCACTTGTCCACCTCTTCTGTGCCTGTGACAGGTGCTTGACTCAAACGCTGCTTTGTATATGTGTTTGCAGGTATTGGCCTTCCCCCGCTTTCTTAGGAACCCCCAGGCGATAAATGAGCATGTTTGTGTGTATGTGTGTAGGGAGAGATCAGGGACCTTTTCCCCTGCCCACGGTAGTTTGTCAAAATAAAGGCAGAGTTGATCACAGGTAATTTCTTCCTCCCTCCTCCCTCCCTCCCTCCCTCCTTTGCTTCAAAAGGTTTTGTGCTTGATTTTGCCTCCCTCTTGGTTATTGTTACATTTGGAATGAATTCAAGGATGTTTGAAATACCAGAGACCGAGAGTGAGGTCGTGGGTCTGTTACTGTTATTCATATTAGTCTGTTAGTGGTATTAACGGGGTATTATGGTACAGCCTAGAGGCCTCAGGTGGAAATCAGGGCCAGTTTGCTGGCTGAGACTGGAAACTCTCCAAGGCAGGGACCGTGCATTCTTTTATATCTGTACAGCACCATGCCCACCTATAGCGCTAGGTGAACAAAACACTACAGTCGAGCTAGAGCTTGGCAAAGAGTTTCAGGAGCTTCCATCACTCCCCCTTGCTCACGCTCCTCAGCCCTGCTCCGCAGCATCCCCTGCTGTTCCAGACCAGAGACACACCCCAACCCCGCTCCCTCAATGCCCCTTACCTCTGCCCGGCAGCTCCCCGCTATTCCATTCCCAGGCCATGCCACAGTTCTGCCAGTGCACCTCTATGCCAGCCTTCAGCTCCCCCTGCTATTCTAGTCCTTGGCTCCCAGTACAACCCATCTAGTGACCCTTAATCCTGACCTGCAGCATCCCTTGCTACTGGCTCTGCCATGGTACTTCAGCCTTGATCAGGATGCATGGGCTATGACAATCAGCTGGCGGGAAGAAGATGACATTTCCCCCCCTAGACTGAAATGTAGATGAATTTGTGGATGGCACCCAGAGTGGGGGTGTAATTTCCTTCCTTATAGACAATCTGGAGCTGCTGATTTCCCCATAGCAGTGAAGCTGACTCTCTGACAAGCTATTAAGTTCCTTTCAGAAGGGCACTGACTCAAGAACATGCAGAATTCTACATCTAGTGCCAGCAATGGAGTGACTGACAGCTTCCCTGATTGAAACTGCGTCAAAGGCTCCTCAGCAGCTGAGAACAGAGAGCTGGTGGTTTGGGGGTACGGGAGCAACCTCCCTGGGGCTGAGGCTGAGACTTCACAAGGGACTTTAAACCCACTATCAGATCCCAGGCAGCCAAGCCCTTGAAAGGGTTTTCCCAAGAGATGATATGAAGAATGCTGTATGGATGGTTTGCAGCCTGTGATTCTCTCTGCTTGTCTCCCAGACCCATGGGCACTTATCTCCCAATGATCATCTCATCAGGTCTGGGAGTGATAACAAGGTGAAAATAACTCATTGATGCTTTGGAGACAGAGCCACCATGGGAACTGATATACTTAAGGACTTTACCCTGGGGTTCAATCAGCTCCTGAGCCGATCATGCATCTAGTCTCATGAGCCAAATTGTGAGCCCATGCTAGAGTCTCTCTCCCATCCACGTCGGCACTTGTTCCTGTATCAAACACATGCATACACATGCACTGGACTTCTGGACCACACAACCACATGTTGATATACATATGCATGCACCTCTGTTGCAAATACACATGCATGTACCTTTATATCCCAGCATACTGAATTCGCAGACACTCTCCTGTGCCATTTTTAGAGTCTGATATCACACACAGCAACATGCATGCACTTCTGTAATACACACACTGTCATGCATGTATTATCTCACACATAGGCATGCCCGTGCATAATCTCCTAATAATGCCTTGCAAACTGACATGCACATGCATATTCTGCTACATCACATGTG
The DNA here is from genome assembly GCF_003597395.2 of Chelonoidis abingdonii. NCBI lineage: Eukaryota > Metazoa > Chordata > Testudines > Testudinidae > Chelonoidis > Chelonoidis abingdonii. The sequence continues at coordinate 100,418,972 of NC_133769.1, forward strand.
TATAGTGACATGCAGCGGCATATACCCTAGAATTACACAGTACTCACAAATACAGGCACCACTGCATCACACACGACATTGACATGCACATATGTGCCTCTATATGACAGACAAGCACATGCATATTTTCTGCCATGCTCAGTCACTTATTTCTATATTTCACAGAGAGAAAGGCTTCTGCACATGGGTGCAACATGCAAGTATTTAAACGCACACTAACACAAACACACATGTTGTCCTTTATCTTCCCCAGTTACACACACACACACAGACACACTCCTATATCATGCACACTGGCATACGCAGTCTCCTGGGACACGCACACTGGTGCATACACACACACACTGGTGCACGCACACAAACTCTAATACACATGGTCTCCAGTACCATACACGCATACAGGAGGTCTTCTACAGTGTTAGAAGTCCTGACCTCTTGCTACTCCAGCTGAAGTCACGGGGAACCGTGGGTGCCCAGCACCATTGAAAATTCGGCTTGTATTCCTGTTTCATATCGACACTGACAATCCAGTGCGCCCACCCTTATACTGCACCAGTGTACTGATAGCTGCATTTTCTCCTAATCTTTCTTTCTTTCTGCCACACCCACACCCTCTCCTGTTTCATAGGCCTGCGCTGCCACATGCCTACATGTAGTCCCATATCACATACCATCTGACACATTCATGCTGGATCATATTCAGTAACTGATCTATGCAGGTCCTTCTCCATGTAGGCCCCACTGTCACACAAATACACAGCGGCCTGCACACAGTCCTACATATCTCACATACCCACACCCACATCCTTGTGTCTCACATACTGACACAGACAAACCTCTCCCGTGCCTGCATGCTCTTGTATGTTACATGCACAACCATCCCAGTCCAACCGCCAAGGCAGGCAGCAGAGGTCAGAGAGAAGCAGAGTGTGGGAAGGGCTTTAGCCGGATAACTGCCTCAAAGGAAACGCTGAGCAAGCAGACAGCTGCTGCTGGGCTCCCAGGTGTTGTGGGAGGACAGTTCCAAGAAAAACAACAACAGGCAGGCCATTAAAATTACCAGTGCCCAGATGGCTTTATGTCTGTGACAGGGCACAGGTAACGCCAGCCTGGCAGTATTACCTCTGCCACCAGCTGGGGTAGGGGGCAGGGAAGCAGCTGTGCCAACACCAGGCTGCTGAAGACTCTCAGCACAAACTGGTGGGCTGGGAACATAGTGGATGGTGTCAATGCATCAGGGGGTGTCAGGGACCCAAGAGCTGGAGGAGAAAAATGCTACTTCCTCCCCACCCCCACTCCCAGCAGCTGCTGCCAAGTGAAGTGCTCAGATGCTGTGATGATGGGATTGGGTCCATCGGGCCCACACACACCTGGGATCTTATGCCTGCTTAGGGTGGTTACAGCTGGACCCCTGGGCTCTAGTCCCAGTTCTGCCACAGATTCCCTGTGTGATCTTGGGCAAGTCACGCCGGTACTCTGTGCCTCAGTTTCCCCAGAATGGAGCTATTCCCTACCTTACAGGGGTGTCTCAGTACAGCTGAGTGCTAGTGATAGATGGTTATTGCCGCATTTGCACTGGCTCTAGCATCTGCAGGTCCCCCAGTGCCTTCATAAAACCCTCCACTTGGGAGGAACTCAGTGATGAGCCTAGGAAGAAGAAAGGAATGACCTCTGGGGAAGCGTATCTGACTTAGACTCCTCCTTGGCTTTGCATGAGCATGCGTGTTGGTGCTTGGAGCCAGCCAGCCAGCTGAAAATCAGCTGGAGAGTCCTCCTGCTGGTCCCTTTCTCTGAATAAAGTGGAGCCTCTCAAACTCTTTCCCTTTCCTTGATACCTTTAATCACTTCCCCTAGCACCTTGCTTCATGCTTCTGGCCCTTTGCACCTAGTGGTACCCCCCTGAATGCATCACGGATTCTCGCCAGTCACCAAGTCAGCACTTGGCCTTTCGAGAATGACTGACAGCTTTTGCCAGAGAGCTCAAATTCAACCACATGTGACACCCCTGTGAGGCTAACCCTGTTTTGCAGAGGGGGAAACTGAGGCGAAGAGCTGTTAAGTGATGTGCCCAAGGCTGGGCAGGGAGTCAGTGGCAGAATGAAAGGAAGCTTGAGCTGTGATTGGTGCCCTGGATTGGCTCTTAGGAGCTCTAGGTTAAATTCCCAGTTTTGTCACTCACTGTCTGTGCCACTTGGGGTTAACTCACATCTCCTCTCTGTGCCTTTGTTTCCCATCTGTAGAAGATGACACTAACCTCAAGGCTTTCTTTAACCAGTGAGGTCTTCAGGACTGAGACAGTCTCTGACTATGTCTGTGTCCAGCACTGGGGTGGGTGAGTGGGAGGCAGATCTTTGTTGTGGGGACTCCTGCAATGTAAATAATGAATAAGGATTGAATGGAGGAACGCTGAGTCTTTAGGCCACAACCTCTCTGCTTGTCCTCTGGCTTCCAAACACGCTCAGGAGCGCCAGTGTGTGATCTCGGGTGATCTTGTCGGTCCCTTCCATCCCTTTGAACCCTCTAGTCCCCCATCTCCCCTGCTCCCAGGGCCTCTTGCAGCCCAGCTCCTTCCACGCTCCCTCATCCCTGCGCCTCCTTAGCTCTGCTGCCATCTTTGAAAGCCAATAACAGCCGCCCTGGGGGATGAAGCACCACACACAGCGCCACCCACCTGGGAGGCACCCTGCTACCCTCTCCTGCTTGCATTCAGGCTGTGAGGAGGCCGGCACCAGCCTTTCTCCAAGAGATAAAACGAGACGGGAGATAGCCTAGACAGACAGACATAATGGACAGACATACAATAGATGTGTCTAGATAGCCTAGACAGACAGACGCAACAAAGAGATACACTGTAGATCAGACCACATTAANGGGGGGAGGGGCAGGGGGAAGGTTTCAAAAATAACCAAGGCCTCTTAAGTTGTCAGTAGCTGATGCCGCAGTTGTGTTGGGTTGGTGGGGAGGGGAGCGAGGAGATAGACATCCTTATATCTCGGCTAATGGTCTCCGGCAGATTGGCGGTGCTAATGGATATTAAACGTGTCAGCGTCAAGATTTAACAAAATGGTACCTCTCCGGATCCATCTCATCCTGGCACATGGAGCCCGAAGGTGGAGAGAGAAGAGCCAGCAGCTTGTGCACGCTAGTTGCAGACGCCACTTCCCACACCATCAAGGAGCTCACTTTTATGAGCCCCCACCTTGACATCACAAATCCAGTGTGTGTGTGTGTGTGGGGGGGTCGGGAATGGCTGGACAGGGGATCAGGGGAAAGGAAGAGGCAACAGGCAATTGGGTGCATCAGCTGGTTTGTTGAATGAGGGTGCCGCTCTCCATGCTAGAGGTGTGTGGTCTCTGCTCCCATCCCAACCTGCTGGGCCTGGGCAGTGGGTGGGGCTGGTAGACACAGGGCATGCAGGTCTCCCTCTAAAGCTGGAGAAGAAGGAGGCAGGTTCTGAGACTCAATGGCAGTCTGGAGCCTGCCCTGTCTTCTCTGCGCCCCATCATGGTGTTAGGCAGTGGAGTGTTAGGTAGTGGTTAGCCTATGCCTCTTGGACATGTTCCCTGCCAAGGAGCCTGGCCAAGCTTTCCTTCCTGATCTGCGTGTGCTCCGGCCCTGGAGGATGGAGGAACCACCCGCTTTGCTCCCCAGCACAGCACTAGGTGACAATGTGCTGCTGTCCTTCAGCATCCGGCCCTTGCTTGGGACTCCATCCAGAGTGGCTCCAGACAGGACCTGGTCCAGAGCTCTTCATATGGTGGTGGGGTGGGGAATGACTGTAGTATCTTTGAACTGGTGAGAGAGATGGAGGAACCGAATGGGATCCCAAAGACCCTTCTTGGAGCAATGAGCAGCCCCCATTTCCCTCCTCTAACTACCCCTTCTGGCCTGCCCAACCATGGCACTGCACCTGCCGCGGGGGCTATCAGTGGAGCAATGGCGACACCCAGTGGCTAGTCTGGGTACTCTGTGGAAAGGCTGAAGGAGGACAGGTAGAGTCCCACCCAGGTTGCCCACTCCCACCTGTCAGTGTCAGAGAGAATTGTGCAGCAGAGTAGCTTGAAAGGGCTCCATCAGCACTCATCCCGGCCTGAGTGAATCCCGAACCTCACCCCCTAGGAGTCAGAGTAAAGGCCCTGAAGGAATGTTCCTCCTTCACTAGGCAGCCTTGGTCTCCTCCCAGCCTCCCTTGGCTTTCCTATCTCTGGACCCCATGTCTCCTCCCCATGGCTGGCTGCCATGTTCACAGCAACTAGGGACAGCAGATCAGGCAGCCCATCCCCAGCTAGCCAAAAAGCCTTCCCTCCTGGGCTCTGGTCAGTGACCCAAGTGATGGCAACTGACCTTGGCTGAAGATCCCCATTCTCAGTTCTGGGAGGTAGTCATGCATGAAAAAGCTCCTCCATCCCTCAATGCCCCTACAGCCTAAAGTGCCACAACACTGGTATCCCCCTGCCAATGGTCTATGCAAGGCTACTTCCTGCCTTTGCACAAGAAGGCCTACCATCCCTGACTCTGCTTTAACCTGCATCCATCTCTCCACCTTGTGCTGGAGGTAACACGGGGTTTTCTGGAGGGGAAGGTTCAGCTGGAGAAGCCGGGTCAGGTTCTGTGTGGGAGGTGCTGTTTCGGGATGGCTTGGGCTTGGGTAATGGGCTGATATGAGTCTTCAGCTCCAGCGTCTTGGGGCAGGATGCCCTGAATCGGATTGGTGGGTTAGTTTCCATAACAATGACTCAGTTACCAGGACACCTCCAAAGGGTAATGAACTCATTTCAGATTAAATGGACAGCGCTTGTTAAGAAGCAGCCAAGGAACCATGGCCTCGTCCCTCCCAGTCCGAACCTCAGGAAAGTTGGCAGGTAGAAGCAGAAAGAAAAGAAGGGGAGAAGTCAAAGCCAGAGTGAGGAAAGCCACAAGTGAGCAGAAAGCTGGAGAGGGGCGAGAAAAGCACAGCAGAAGAGGAGAGGGAAAGAGGGTAGATGAAAAGGAGAGAAGAGTGGGGAGATCTGAACTTCCCCCCAGGCCTCTGGTTTACCTTGCTATTGTTTGAGCTTTAATAGCACAAAGAACCAGCCATTCCTGCAACTGCAGCCCCCCTGCCCCCTTGTTAGTCTGTATATTGCAGCAGCACCTGGAGGCCCCAGCTGCAATCAGGGCCCCACTGTGCTAGGTGCTGTACATACACATTGTGAGAGAAGGTCCCTGCTCCAAGAAGCTTACAGTCTAAGCAGGCTGGAGACTGCACCTTGGAATGGAGCAGTGTCTTGAGTCTCCCACACTGAGCCCTCCCAACCCAGCCCCTCTGAGGCAAGTCCTCTGGCTCTGCCTCACTAACCTGCTTGGTCCTTCTTTCTTCCCCTTCTCTGTCTCTTTCCATCCTTGCCCCTTGCTCTCTCTGGCTATGAGGCAGGCATCAGCACACAGAGCTTCATCCGGGCGGATTCACTGGTGCTCCCTGCCAGACACCCAGGGCGGGGGCGTGAATGGAAAGTCATCCAGTTCTCTCCATCCTTGCACTGGAGAGAAGGGCAGCGGCTGCAGCACTGCCCATTCATTTCAGGGTGCTGGTGCAGAGCCTGTGATCGCAGTGGGGCGCTGGCACCAGCATTCTTCACCCTCTGCCCAGCTCTGAAAGCAGCAAGACTCACCCCTCAGGGGGCCTGATGAGCTTTGTTTTCCTCCCTCCCGGTGGCACTGCACTGGGATGGATGGGAAACAGGGCCCTGCAATAGGCTGGGTGGGAAAGGGCTCCACATTCCTCTCTGCTGACCACCCTTCCCTAGCGGATCTCTCCCTCCCCGCCACAGGACTCCCTTCCCCCTGGAGTAACCCTCCCCCCAGAGAATCTCCCCCTCCTGGGCTCTCTGTCCCCAAGCACCCCTCCTTATCTCACAAACCCATCCTCCCCCCAAGGATCACTCCCCACCTTGAACAATTTTCTCCTTCCACCTTCCCCGAATCTCCCCCCTCCCCCAATGATTCCAGGCCATTATTGCCCTGGAAGCAGATGCCCCTTTGTGTTCTCTGGGGGAAGCAGGCCCCAGGCTGTCCCGTCTCCTTGCCCCGGGTCCTGCAGCAGTGGCGGCTGAGGAACATGCTGCAGAGGGGGCGGCGGCTGTCGCAGCATGAGCCCGGCAAGCCGCTGAGCTGGTTTGGGCATTCTGGTCGCAGCAGCGTGCAAAATCCCATTATGGTTTTACTACGATGAGTTTAATACACTGAACCCTCCGCTGCTCCAGCTGCCCCTGCTAGGCGTCTCTGTAATTCACACCAACAGGTTTTCAATCTCTCAGCAATTCCAAGCTGGCAGGCCACAGCTCGGCTGGGAAGGGAGGGGAGCATCAGCTCCTGGGCTAGCGGAGAGCAGCCCATCACCCACAGCAAAGACACGGGCAGGCCTGCTGAGCGCTGGCAGCTCACCTTCAGCTCCTGTCCTGCTCAGCAGCTGGGAAATCAAGGCAGTGAGGAGCAGGGCCAAGGGGTGCAGCTGTCTCCTTTGGGAGCCCCTGGCAGAGAGGAACATCTGCCAGATGCACTGCCTGGTCCTGCATTGAGGTACTTGTGATGGGCCCACACCTAGGCTGGATTTCACATCCTCTTCCTGGGTCAAAGAGCTGCCTGCTGAGTCCCACACCTCCAGCTGCCTAATGCCGCTAGTGTGCCGGAGAGGAAGGAATGGCTTTGTGCTGATGGCTCTGGCTTTGGACACTCAGGACATTCCCATTTGCGAGATAAGGCCAGTTGTCCTGTTTTGTTTGACTAGCCTGCAAGGTCTTTGGAGTGGGGACCATGTCTTGCTGTTTGTACAGCACCCAGCACAGTAAGCTCCTGCTCTTGTCTGCAGCCCCTGGGTGCTTCTAAAATAAAAATTAAGAAAAGACGGACCAGCCAGAGTGTCACCTCTCTTTTGGCCACAGATTTGCTGTCTGGCTTGAGAGTACAGTTGCATCAGTGTGAATATGCATGTAGATGTATGACAGGGTGTTCTGGGTAGGTACATTGACTAGCTGTGGAAGGGACACATTATTTCTCCCTGTCTGGATAGCTTGGGGAGAGGAGGGACTTGAGTCGTCACTTTTCTCAGCAACATGTTTAGCACCTTCCACCCAGGAATCCCAGTGTGCTTTGCACTCACGAATCTGAACTCAGAATAGCTCCTGTTAGTTGGGCATCTGTTGGACAGCTGGAGGGGAAATGAGGCACAAAGAGGCAAAGTGACATGCCCAAGGTCACCAGGGAAATCTGTGGCAGTGCTGGGAATAGAACCCAGGTGCCATACTTTAAACATTAAGCCATGACTTCTCTCTAAAATATAAAACTACTAGAGGTATGTGTCTGTATTGTACTGGGTGGGAGATGTAGGGCTCTGGGTGTTTAGGGGTTATATTTATGTCAGCGGGCGTGGGAGTGTATTCCTATCTAGAGTGAAATGTGTGTTTAGTGGCATAGCTGTGCATGAATTTAGATATTGTTGGAACTGGGTGTTTTTAGGGATGCCAGCAGAAGGGTGGCTATGCTTGGAGGGCACAGGAGTAGGGGTGGGCAGTGTTGCCAACGCTTGCAATATTATCATGGCTGCCATGATATGCGATGTTGTTCTAAAAGCCCCAGCTCCTGGAGTCATGGGGTCAATTTAAAGAAAAAAGCAAGTGCCTAGCCCCGATGGTTGCTGAGAAATACTTGAAAACGTAAAGCAAGTGCACGCTATAGATTTAGAAACCAGAAGGCAAAGATAAAGACCCGACAAGGTACAAATCTCAGGATTTGGGGGTGGAAGCATGATTGCTGAATACTGGGGGTAGGAGTGTAAACAGCTAGTGGTGACAGAGCAGGGGGTGTATCTCTTGAGGTGTAGGTGTGTATGGGCAAAGGTGTATGTGGGTTAGAATCATAGAATCAAGATTAGGGTTGGAAGAGACCTCAGGAGGTCATCTAGTCCTACCCCCTGCTCAAAGCAGGACCAACACCAACTAAATCAGCCCAGCCAGGGCTTTGTCAAGCTGGGCCTTAAAAACCTCTTAGGATGGAGATTCCACCACCTCCCTAGGTAACCCATTTCAGTGCTTCACCACCCTCCTAGTGAAATAGTGTTTCCTAATATCCAACCTAGACCTCCCCCACTGCAACTTGAGACCATTGCTCCTTGTTCTGTCATCTGCCACCACTGAGAACAGTGTAGATCCATCATCTTTAGAACCCCCGTTCAGGCAGTTGAAGGCTGCTATCAAATCCCCCCCTCACTCTTCTCTTCTGCAGACTAAATAACCCCAGTTCCCTCGGCCTCTGCTCACAAGTCATTTGCTCCAGCCCCCTACATATTTTCATTGGCTCCACTGGACTCTCTCCAATTTGTCCACATCCTTTCTGTAGTGGGAGGCCCAAAACTCGACACAATACTCCAGATGTGGCCTCACCAGTGCCGAATAAAGGGAAATAATCACTTCCCTCAATCTGATGGTAGTGCTCCTCCTAATACAGCCCAATATACCTTTAGCCTTCTTGGCAACAAGGGCACACTGCTGACTCATATCCAGCTTTAAATAAATAAATATTTTGAACTGGAAGGGACCCTGAAAGGTCAGTAAGTCCAGCCTCCTGCCTTCACTAGCAAGACCAAGTAACAATTTCCCCCCCAGATTCCTAAATAGCTCCCTTGAGGATTGAGCTCACAACCCTGGGTTTAGCAGGCCAATGCTCAAACCACTGAGCTATCTCTCCCCTTCTTGTTGATTGTAATTCCCCGGTCCTTTTCTGGAGAACAATGGCTTTGTCAGTCGGTCCCCAGCCTGTAGCAGTGCATGGGATTTTTCCATCCTCAGTGCAGGACGCTGCGCTTGACTTTGTTGAACCTCCAATCCTCCAATTTGTTTAGGTCACTCTGGGTCCTATCCCCACCCGCCAGCATATCTACCTCTCCCCCAGCAAACAGATAATTAATGAAGATGTTGAACAAAACCAGCCCCAGGACAGACCCTTGGGGCACTCCACTTGATACCAGATGCCAACTAGACATTGAGCCATCGATCACTACCCATTAAGCCCAATGATCTAGCCAGCTTTCTCTCCACCTTATAGTCCATTCATCCAATCCATACTTCTTTAACTGGCTGGCAAGAATACTGTGAGAGAACACATCAAAAGCTTTGCTAAAGTCAAGGTATATCACGTCCACCACTTTCCCAAATCCACGGAGCCAGTTATCTCATCATAGAAGGCAATCAGGTTGGTCAGGCATGACTTGCCCTTGACGAATCCATGTTGACTGTTCCTGATCACTTTCCTCTCCTCCAAGTGGTTCAAAATGGATTCCTTGAGAACCTGCTCCATGATTTTTCCAGGGTCTGAGGTGAAGATTCTCCTTCTTCCCCTTTTTAAAGATGGGCACTATATTTGCCTTTTTCCAATCATCTGGGACCTCCCCCGATCCCCACAAGTTTTCAAAGATAATGGCTAATGGCTCAGCAATCACATCAGCCAACTCCCTCAGATGCATCTGGCCTCATGCATGTGCAGCAGACTCCTAGCTGGGGCAGGCGGTTGGGATGTGGGAGAGGTTTCAGAGTGCAGGGTCCCACGGTGCTTATCGCGGATTCCAGAAAGCGGCTGTCATGTCCCTGCAGCCCCTAAATGCCTGGGTGGCCAGGAAGGCTCTGCATGCTGCCCTTGCACCCGCAGGCACCTCTCCCACAGCTCCCATTGGTTGCGGTTCCTGGCCAATGGGAGCTGCAGAGCCGGCCCTGGGGTAGGGGCAGCGCACAGAACCTCCCTGGCCCCCCATGCGTCTAAGGGTTGCAAGTACCTGGCAGCTGCTTCCGTGAGCTGCGTGGAGCTAGGGCATGCAGAGACCTTGCCTTAGCCCCAGCCCCCACTGCGCTGACAACTGGACTTTTAATGGCCCAGTCGGCAGTGCTGATCGGAGCCGCCAGGGTCCCTTTTTGACTGGGCGTTCTGGTCGAAAACCGGACACCTGGCAACCCTAGCTGAGTGTCAGTGGTGCAAATCCAGAGGGACCCTGCAGGAGTCAATGCGGTTATCTCAGTGCAGGAGATAAGACTCGGAGCCTTCTCACTCTGACCCTCTCAGTTCCCCTCTCTCCTTGCAGGCCTGGGCTTTCCAGGTGCTCAGCCTTGTGCAGTGCTGGCTTCTGGAAGAGTGGTGGGGTGTTTTCTGCAGTCAAAAGGCAGCAACTGAGGCAGAGAAACCCTGCCGGTTCCAGACAAATCACTATAATCTCTGCCTCCACTTCCTTCTGCTTGGAGAGAGCCATGTATCGTTTCCATTTAGGTAATAACAGACTGCTGGCAAAGCTTTCGGCACAGAGCCGAGCTGCAGGTGATCAGCCGGCGCAGTGGAGTCTGGCTCCAGTTCAGCAGCTTGCCTTCCGGTGATAATCGGGGGCTTTCCCGGGGCCCTGCCAAGAAAGGGCCTTCACTTCCTGAAGGCAGCCTGCTAGGGGAACCTTGTGTGCCCTCAGAGAGCTCTAGAGGCAGCACCACCCCTGCTGAGGGGGCTCTGGGGAGGGGTGAGGGCAGAGAAGGGGCGAGGATACAAACTCTTGGGATAGCAGCTAGTTGAGAAACAATAGTGGTGTTTCATGAAAAAAAATAGTTTTCTTGAAGTGATCGTGACAAACCGCTCCTTAAGCGTGGAATCTGGTTTGATGATTGAAACCAAACATTTTTCGCAGATATTTTTCTTGTTTCCTTTTTTCTCTTTCTCCCTCCTCCATCCGTTCCTTTCCCATTTGCCCATGAAAAAGGATAGGGAAAAAGAGAGAAGTGGAGGAAGGAAGGGGGCAAGAAAACAAACCCAAACTAGATTTTTTCTGAGGGGCGGGGAGAGTGGATTGCGCAGTTGTTAAAATAGCAGGAAAAATAGGAAAAAAATAACCATTTTACACACACATAAATTCATGTAGAAAAAGGCCAGTTTCACACACTCCCATTGCACCACAAAAATCAACCAGCTCACAAAGCCTCCCCGACACAGATACAATCTCCAGTCTCCCTGACACAGACACACTGACCCCTCTTGGACCCCTCACTCCAGAGGCCCCCACGCTGCCCAAGGAGGAGTGTGGGGAGGGGAAGGGGAGAGGGTGCTGTGTGTGTGTGAGATGCCAACCTGTTAGGGCTATGACTACAGCTGACAAGTTTGCTTAATAGAAATAAATATTCATATAATTGATTAGCCATAATTACAACCCAAATCACCCCCTCTTCACCCAGCTCAATGAGCCTGTGACCCGCACGGGGAGGAAAGGCAGCAGCAAGAAGTGTCTCTCCTGCCCGTATTATTAGGAGGTCTCTGTCTCTAATAGGAAAAGGCTGTCTTGGATCTTCTAACCCTACAGCTCCTTGTCCCAGAATAGCCCCCAGACCCTACCCCATAAATAGGCTTGTCTCAATAGCTGCCCCCTCCGAAGAATCCTCTGGGCCAGACTGGAATGGTGCTGTATCTATAGATCTCTCTTTCCAACTCAGCTGCGATGTGTCTACACTGTGGAACGCCACACTCAGGAGTTAAGCCCATGCCTTTTTGCAGTGTAGACATATCCTCTGACTCCCCTCTGCCCCACGCTAGCAGCCCTCTCACTAATCTCGACTCCCCATTCCCCCACTGGGGTGAGTCTCTACAGCCAGAGATCCACCCTGGCTGCAGCCTCCTGGGAGGTGAGATGGGAGCTGCGACTGGGCCCGCAGACAGAGCTGGGGTGAGGAGTGGAGCCAGGCAGGTTTCCAGTCCCATTCCTTCACCTTGCCAGGAACGGGCCAGCTCTTGGTTCCCTGCTGTGCTTGGACAGTGATGCCTTTGCTGGTTTTGCGGCTGCCCCCAGCTGGGCAAGGGACGTGGGCACATGCAGAATGGCAATGCTCCCCTGGTGGCAGCAGGGAGTGGCCCAGCCAGGTGAGGGGTTGTGGGGGGGCCCGAGAGCACAGAGACGGTGGAAGGAGGGCCGCATGCCTTCTCCCCAGGAAGGAGGAGGCTATGGCTGGTGCCTCAGTCTCATGTTCTGTACAGTACCCCAAGGCCGTGGGAAGGCACAGCCTGCTGGAGCTAAGCAGAAGGACCCATAGCCAGGAAGGCCTTTTACTGCTATTCCTGGCCGTGTAGGCAACCCAGATACCCGGGGTATCATGAGGGTGCTGGGTGGCTAATGAGGATCCATGCACTCCCCCTGCCCCTTCCACTGCATCACGTCTGGTCTCCTGGGGCAGCATGCAGTGGGAGGAGAAGGTCCAGGGGACACATTCTGGCCCAGCGAGAACGAAATGACGTGTGAGTTGCTGGGACAGGCCCCATTCATCTTCGTCAATGGGCAGAGGAAGAATTGGAAATGGCAGGGCGAGATTAGACTGCAGCACATCCCTGTCACAGTCATTTAGATCCCTGCCACCTCGCCACTGTGTGATAGCGTGGGCACCTATGGTGCTGTCCATTCGGGAACCTCAGCACAGCGCTCCCTCCACCATTGGAGTCAACCTCCTCTAGGGGGTGGGGAAAGCTGCTGAGACCCTGTGACATTCAGGAATGGGAGGGGTGGGTGGCTCATAGTACAACTGAGAACCACCCTCAACCCCTGCCCCAGTCAGATCCGCCCTTTTCCCTCTGTGCTACACCCCTTCCCCTAAAAGGCAGATTCTCCCACTCCAAAAGCAAAAAGCACCCACTTCCCTGTCAAAGGAGAACCCTCATTTGTCTCTGGCAGTACGGTGCATATGATACATAGTTGAGCAGTGCTGATTCCACCCAGTAGGGGGCTAACATGAGAGAGCAGCACTGAGATACTGCAGTGAGGGGCACTATAGCCAGGCCTCAGAGAGAAATGCACCAGTCAGCTCATTAGAATGGGGGACAAACCACCCCGGTGACAAACTACAGAACTAAATTTGGTTTGCACCTTCCTCTGTGCTGTAATTTTAATGTACCTTGCTATATATACACTTTTCTATGCTGAAGCGCTTGAAACCCCTGGCTTCTTTCCCAGCTGCCTCCCTTGCTGGCAAATGATTTCTAGAAAGCCATTTAAAATGTATGATCCTTCCAAGGAGGAGCTGATAAACAGGTGTGGGAGGGGCGGGCGCAGGAAGCACAATGCAGTGAGCTGCCATATTTCCTGGCTTTGCGTTGTTCTCCTCCTGGCCTTTTACCAAGATCGATGGCCATTTATTATGAAAATAAATTACCACCTGTGTGCAGGAGTCCTTGATGGGAGGGGGACAAGTATCAGCCTTCCCTCTGCGTGTGTTTGTGTGTGTGTGTGTGCGCGTCACCTGTGCCGCCGGTGACAAGAGAGCAGAACGTTTTTGCTAGCCATCAATCTGTCAAGTTTACTATCTAATGGCATGTGTGTGCGTGCTGTGATTTCTAGCAGCGAGACGCAGGAGGATGGGTGTCTGTGGCCAGTGAGACACAGCAAATGTCCAGTGGCCCCTGGAGTGGAATATGGGAGGTACTGGGAAACAAGGACTGAAAACGATCCCCAAAATCTCTTCTGGGCAAGGCGGGGAAGCTGGTGACATCCTTGAAAATTCACAGAGGATTTCTGGAGAAGTTGCCACCTGAGGGTAAGATTCTAAGCCCCTCCCTCATACCCCACCCCACCCCTGCCCCCCATGATCCGGCCTTCCCCACACTGGAGCCCCTACAGATGAGAGACTCAGAGGATCAATCCTGAAGACATTAATAAAAGAGACCAGACAAAAACCTTCACGTTCCTTCTCGTGAGTGAGCATGTGCTTCGACTCTGAGATACAGTCCCTGCCTTTTGAAATTAATTCCCCATCCCTGGTGCATCGGCAAAATAACTAATCTGGCTGCTCTGGGCTTGCTGCAGATTTCCTGGTGGACAGAGCCCCCTGCAGGAGGAAAGGGGGAGGAAGGAGGGCACAGCAAGGAGCCAGGGAGAGGTAGAAAAAATGGATGGTAGGAGAGAGGAAGAGACGCAGGGGCCCTGCAAACTACAGAGCTGGGAGCGTGTGTGATTCTAACCTGCAATTCCCCTCCTACCTACCAGCCCCTGGCTTGTGGGGACCTCTCCCAGTGGGCAGCATGATCTTCTATGGCTCCCTGCCACTTCTCCCCTGGCCTGTTATCATGCTCACCGCCCCCCTCCCACCTGCATCCAGCTACTCAGTGCCTTTCCGTGTCCTGATACTGCGCTGAATCATCACCCTGTGCATGCAGCTTACTAAAGAAAGCAATGTGACATCCTTTGATATCGTCTGTGCAGTTCTTATCTTTTAATGATCATTCCACCCTGCGGTTTGTTTGGGCTTTTTACATAAGAGGCCAGAGTTCAAAACCCCAGGGCACTGTATGTGCTGGGCATTCCCTGCTCTCCCCGCTTCTGGTTGGAGGCAGCTGGGATGCAGGAATCTGCCCCCCTGAAACGGTGCAGCTGAGTGACCCGTGGGAGCGCTACAGGCTGGGAGAAGACCCTGAAGACCCACACTAAGGCTTCTTTCCAGAGCCTCAGCCCCTCACAGAGACCTGTTTGCCAGGCCCTGAGTATGAGACTTGGGAGGCAGAAGAGCAAAGCTGTTACCCTGGCCCAGCGGTACAGTACCAAAGTGCACCATTTCTCCTTGTCCCCACCAAACCACCTTGGCTTCCTGCAACCCATTGTCAATGTACACATATATACACATTGGGGACTCCAAACTATTAATGCTATCTTCAGGGGCACAGTGTGGGGGACCCTGGAATGACAGAGTGCAGAGAGGGCTCCCCAGTGCACGGGGTCACGTCCTTTGGGCTCTGGTTTCACCCAGTGACGACCTCTTCATGGTCACAGGCCTCTCACTTCTCAGGTTTACTTGTGTAGAAGAGATGCAGCTGGCTCTTGAAGTCTGCTGCTGGCTTGGAAAATCCTGAGGGGAGGAAACTTTCTTGGGATTCTCCCACAAGAGCTCATAGGCCTGCTGCCCAGCTCAGTGGCTGGGGAGGGAGTCTGAGAGACCAGACATCTGCAGGACTGTCCTAGCCAAGTCTGGGGGCTGGAGACCCCTGGAGCTTGTCCAACGTGAGGAGGCCAGTGTGAGGCATACATAAGGCTATGTCTTGTCATAGAGCCTCTGTCAGTTCAAGTGTGGGAGAGGCTGTGCCCATAGCCCCGGCCTCCAGATCCACGTCCGCATCAACCTACTCCCCTTCAGATTTGAACTCCCAGATTGGAAAGGGAGGAGCCAAATGGGGCTTGTCAGCCTGTCAGTCACCTTCTGGCTAGTCAGGAGGTAGGGGAAGGTGCTGGTCCCAGAGCAACCTTCGCTGATAGAGCCCAATGGGGGAGGATATGGGCCAGCGATTAAAGATCATCTGGACAGCAATGAGTGGGCCAGGAGCTGGCTCAGTTTTTGCTGGCGATCTTTTTCTTACGGGCTGAGACCAGGTCATAGAAGGGATCCTGGGTGATGCTGGTCCTGGATAGAGGAGGAATGAGAGAGAGATTCAGGGCTGGGAAATGACATGGAAAACCACAAGGATCTCTTTGAACCTACAAACAATGGACTGCCTCCCTCCCCAGAACAGGGGATCTGCAGGCCCCTCAGCAGCACCTGGAGCCTCCAGCTAGTGTAGAGTCAGGCTTTGCAGGCCAGAGGAGGAGCCTGAAGGATCACTGCAAGGGCCTCCAGGCCCTAAATGGCTAATGCACTGGAGCCATAGGGGTGGAGAGGCGAGGAGGTCAGGGATGCTCACAAGTGTGAACATTTATCTCCCTGGGGATAAATGCCCCTCTGCTCCCTTGCATGTGAAATCACTGCTGCCCCAAGTGCCCCAGAGAGGCAAGGTCTGCATGCCTCCAGGTCTGCATGCTCCAGGTCTGCATGCTGGCACGGCATTGCCATTCGCCTCTCTGCCTGCCAGCACACCTCAGGCAGCTCTGGCCTCTGCTAGCGCCATGTCTCCCCTGACCTGAGCTCATTCCATCCCATTTCACCCTGCCTGGGGGGATCCTCTCATCTCCCTCAGGGCCAGTCCCCTCACCGTATTGCCTCGATCCACAGGTCGCGTTCCTCTGGTGTGGCTGCCGAGATCTTGTAGGATTGGTGCTTGCCTTCTACCACCTTCCCATCCCCGTCTGTCTTGCAGGCTTTGATCTTCTGCCCCTTGCAGTTGGGATTGAAGAGCTCGAAGCAGTTCTGCAGGGGGAGATGTGGAGGGAGTCAGGCAGTAAATCCATTGTTCCAGGGGCCCAGCTGTGGGAGGTCATGCTAAAGGAGTTTGCAGAGGTGGCAGTGGGCTTGTCTGTTCCTGAACTGGGGCCAGGACTTTGCCTGGCATGCTCTGGGGATCTCAGCACTGTTGATTTAGATTCCAGTAGCTCAGAGACTTCACAAGTAAAAACCACAACACTCTGCACTCAGTGACTCCTGCACCGCCGTGGCCACCAAACCATGTTTTACAGATAGAGAGAGAACAATGCCCTAGACTCTGGAAAACCCCCTGTGGTTTGTGCTGCACCACACGCAGCCTACCAGAAGCAGTTATTCAGGAACATTGCCTAACGGCTTTTGGGCACCTCTGACAGGACAGCATCACCTGTCATACTGCAACCAGCACTGGCTATGCACAAGGGACAGATAGAAAGGGGGGGAGGGGCAGGTTGAGGTAATCTTTCTTGGGGAACCTCCCTAACAGCACAGCACTATTTCTTACTCATAGACTTTAAGTCCAGAAGGGAACATCATGATAATCAATTCTGAACTCCTGCACATTGCAGGCCACAGAACCTTGCTCACCCACTCCTGTAATGGACCCCTAACCTCTAGCTGAATTACTGGACTCCCCAAATCATGCTTTAAAGACTTCAGGTTACAGAGAATCCACCATTTACATTAGTTTAAACCTGCAAGTAACCCCTGCCCTACGCTGCAGAGGAAGGCGAAAACCCCCCGTCTGTCAATTTGACCCGGGGAAAATTCGTTCCTGACCCTAAATATGGAGATCAGTTAGACACTGAGCAAGGCCCACCAGACAGACAGCCATGAAAGAATCCACTGTAGTAGCTCAGAGCCCTCCCCATCTAGCGTCCCATCACTAGCCATTGGAGAGATTTGCTGCTAGCAGTCGCAGATCGGCTACATGCCATTGTAGGCAGTCCTGTCGTACCATCCCTCCTGCCCGTCTAAAGCTCAGTCTTGAAGCCAGTTAGTTTTTTGCCCCCACTGCTCCCCCTGAAAGGCTGTTCCAGAACTTCACTCCTCTGATGGTAAGGAACCTTTGTCTAATTTCAAGCCTAAACTTGTTGCAGGCCAGTTTATACACTTCCTCCAAAGTAGCACACATATGGCATAAACTCCTGGTGATGGAACCAAATCTAGAGCTGGGCAGAGAAGGGTTGTTTCGTTTCGTGGAGGATTCTAATATTTCAAAATCTGGTTCCATTCAAACTCAGAACAAAACCTAGACATTTCAGCAGTGTCCATGAAAGGGAAAGCCCGGGATCCCTGACTCCGAGACAATCTGCCCACCAAGTGAGCTGGAGAGGTGCTCGGTGGGTGAGCTGGCAGGACGCCAGGCAGGTTTCGAAAGCTGCCTGGTTTCTGGAGGAACTCCGTCCATATCGAACCATCGCCACAGAATGTTTCAGTTTCAACTAGTTGGCAAATTCCCATGAAAAACTTCGCTGGAATTTTTCCGCTCCGTTCTAACAGAACCATAACTTCCTGGCCTGAAGTCAAGACCCCTGTGCCTTGAGCAATCAGGTCTTGTTCCAGCCCCTTCTCTAGTGTACCAGTAGCTGCTACAGAGAGGGACAGGACTGACAATGGGCAACTCAAACCTACTTAGCTTGATACTGATCTTCCACCGGTGTAACCCAAGTAAAGGGCCACTGACTCATGTGTTACTCCTGGTCTACAGCAGCGTAACAAAGACTAGAATTGCAACCTCGATGACAACCTCAGCAGAGAGGCCAAGCACTGAGCAGGCTATGGGGAATGAAAGCCCTCTGCCACCCATAGTGGCAGCCCCTCCTAGACAGACCTGAAGCACATCAGCAGGGCTAGGGTGTGTGGGAAGTTTATCCTGCTGCTGCCCTTGCTGTGCCTACCCCTGTCTTGGGGGTAAAGGGAGGGCTGGGTCTCTGCAGCTGTTGATCCCGTGTTTCTTACCTGCACTCATGTGGCGCTTGAAAGAGAATCTGCCTGAGGCTGGGTCCTGGGGTGGGGCAGTTCAGACACTCCGTCCTCCAAGACAGCAGAGTGCTGCCTGGGACAATGCCGCTGAGCAGGGCAGGAGGAGTTAAACCTGCTAGTGTGTCTGATGATACATGCTTGTCCTGGTACCAAACAGTGGAGACTTACTGGCTTTTTGGGGTCCTCCACCTTCCGAACTGATAGATTCTCCAGGGGGATGATCCCCAGAGGTTCTTTATCCTGGAAGCCAACGAGAAGCAGGTATGAGGGTCTGACATGTTCCCAGCACCCACACCAATGACGTGTTGCTCCCCATTGCCCTGGCATGCACCCTAGAGCATTATGGCAAAGCAGGCCCCTCAACACAAACACACTAGCAAATCAAAGGGGCGCTTGGAGCCCATGGCTATAGCTGGCCAGAGTTCTGACTGACAGAACCTACCATGGTGTTGATTCTAATCAGTCTGGAATGGCAGCTGTGGGTCACAGCTTGAGGCGGGGGTTGGGAATGGTGGGGCTCAGTCTGACCGCAGTCCAGGAGTGACAGAGTGGGGTGTATCCCCATCCCTCATTACCCCTGGAAAATACAGACCCCCTGGGAGAGAACTGCTTGACTGGAGTGCAGCCTTACCGTGGTGTATTCAAAGTAGTACAGGCAGTTGTCAGTCAGAATGAACCAACGGCGCTTCCAGGTCTTCACCCGGCCTCCTAGGGGCAGCAAGATTCAAAATGTGTCGGTACCTGACAGCTCCCCCTCACAATCACTTCCCTGAAGATTAGTACCCAGGGGTATAACCTCCATCCCATGCTGAACGCACCCCTGGAACTTGGGGGAGGGAAGGCATCCTTCTCAGCAGACTGGCTTTGGGAGATGCAGGCGTGGGCTGGCTAGAAAACAGCCGGTAGGTTTGAACACCAGGGGTCAGGCTCAACCCGCGGCAGCAGAAGGAAGGGTGGCTGCTGCAGACCTCCGCAGGGTTGCATAGGAAACTCTTGGGGTGATGCTCATGGTGATGAGCTGCACAAGGAGGCATTTCGTACCTAGTTTAAGGAGCCAGCCCTCACGGCTGGGGTTGAAGAAAGTGTGCGTGAGGTCATTCCCATCGTCTTCTGGGATGGAAAATGGCTCGTTCTTGATGCTCTCAAACAGATTCTGCTCCACAGAAAGAGGGAGAGAAATTAAAAAGCTGGCATAGCTTGACTTGACTTAACTCACTGACGTTCCCTACTTATGGAAGGATAGGGGTTGCTGGCTACGCAGTACCCCTTAATGCTCATCTCACAGGGACAAAATGGGAGCGGTATGTGTCCAGTCAACATCTCTGTGCCGAAACAGCCCTAGTTACATATGCACACACAGACACACGCACACGTATGCCCATGCGGACAGCATTCTATTTTGCACAGACACGCACAAGCGCAGAGGGGAGCAATGAGAAGCAGACACACCCATGTGTGGGCTACCAGGCACACCCCAATACATTGCACAGCAGTGGGAGGGGGATTCTGGTTTCTTGTTCTGTATGGGGATGACACTGTGCTACTGGGATTTGACATCATTTATTACGCAAAGTTCTGAGTAAAAGATTCTTGCAACTTCCTCGAAACAACCCTCAGGAAGTGACATGATGCCAGAAAGCTGAGCCCTTCCCACTGAGGGAGGAGTGGGGCAGAGGGTGCTACACAAAGCCAGGGCTGGTGCTTGGGTAGGTGGGTGTCATGAGCAGGACACAGTTGACATAGGGTGCTGAATGCCAAATCATCACTGTGGCCTGTACGAACCCTCCGATGCCAACCGGCAAAGGGTGCATGGTTATGTAACAATAAATCCCAGCAGGCCTGACAAACTCACTACACTCAACACACGCTGTCAGAATATTTAGCCAAACACTGTCTTGTAAGGTATCATATGAAAACTGGTGCCACGCTAGTCATGAAGATCATTGTGTGATGTGTGTATGGGCTGTGTATAAAGAGTTGTGTATGGATACTGGCAATATGTTCTTACAATATGTTGTGGAGGCAGTTGATGAGCAAGACTGCCTTGGAGAAAGGAATGTGGCTTTACCTGCCAGCATGGATCAAGCTCTGGGACAACAGCATGACTTGATCACAAGCAAAGGCCAAGGAAAGTACATTTGCATCCAAAGTGAGTGAGCCAACTGAGAAAGCAAATTGACCAGAGGATGAGGAGTGGGCTTATCGCCTGCACCCCGAAGAACAAGGAGCTGAGGAGAGGAGCCTGAGGTTACTTTTCGGAGAGTACATTTCCAAGGTTTTTTGGACTATAAAAAGAAGCAAGGGGACTTCTTTGTTAGCCATCACTTAGGGGACAAAGGGGCAAGCACGCTCTGACCCTGCCTGTGAACCGTGGGTCCTCCTGCCTGAGAGGCTGGGGATGCAGATAGCTTGATGGAGGTGCAAATGAAAGCTGCTGAGGCAGATCCCTGCTTGCTAAGGTTACGTTTGAGTCACTAGAAAACGTGTGCGTTTTGTGTTGTTTGTAACCATCTCCTTTCCTCCTGCTTAGGATCTCTTCAGTCTCTGTTCTGTGTTCAGACACTTAGGGTACGTCTACACTGCACGATTATTTCGAATTAGCTTAAACCGATATTACAAAACAGATCTAATAAAATCGGTTTAGCGCGTCCACAGTGGGATCCCGAAATCGATTGTTTGCGTCCATGGTCCAAAGCTACCATCGATTTCAGGAGCGGTGCACTGTGGGTAGCTGTTCCTCAGCTATCCCATAGTTCCCACTTCCGTGTTGAGAGCACAGTGCCTGATGGGGCAGAAAACACTGCCCCGGGTGGTGCTGGGTACAGCCTCACCCCTCCCTTTGTGAAGGCAGCAGACAACCCTTTGGCGCCTTTTTCGCAGAGTGCATTGAGCAAACGCCATAGCACAGCAATCTTTCCCTTTTTTTTTTCACGTGGTGGTGGGGGGAAATAAACTGAGGAGCTGTTCCCTGAACCACGCCAGACACTGTGTTTGAACCTACAGACATTGGGAGCTCAGCCAAGAATGCAAATAATTTTCAGAGACTGCTGTGGACTGTGGGATAGCTGGAGTCCTCAGTACCCCCTCCCTCCCTTCATGAGCGTCCATTTGAGTCTCTGGCTTCCCGTTACGCTTGTCACACAGCGCTGTGTATCCTGGAGTTTTTTATTCAAACGCTTTGGCATTTCGTGTTCTGTAACGGAGCTGGATACAACAGATTTGTCTCCCCATACAGCGATCAGACCTAGTATCTCCCGTACGGTCTATGCTGGAGCTCTTTTTCGATTTCAAACTGCATCGCCAGCCGTGCTGATCAGAGCTCCACGCTGGGCAAGCAGGAAATGTAATTCAAAAGTTCGCGGGGCTTTTCCTGTTTACCTGCCCGCTGCATCCGAGTTCAGATTGCTGTCCAGAGCGGTCAGTGCTGCACTCTGGGATGCCGCCCGGAGGCCAATAACGTCGATTTCCGTCCACATGAACCCTAATCCGAGTTATCACTATCGAATTTAGCGCTACTCCTCTCGTTTGGGAGGAGTTCCGAAATCGATTTAAGGAGCCGTTTAACTCGATATTAATGACGACGTCGTGTGAACGGATACAGCGTTAAATCGGTATATCGGCCATTAAACCGATTTAAAGTCGCAGTGTAGACCTGGCCTTAGGCTGTGTGTTAAGGTGAACAGTGTGTCCTCAGTGAGCCAGCTGGCTGATGTGGATTCTGTCTCTTTGGAGGCAGCAGCAGACTTAGTATTTCTGTGGGCATCCAGGGCTGGGGCTAGTTGCTGCAGAGGAACACTTTTCCTGGGGCCTTGGGAACGGGTTCACTGAATGTTACCAGCAAGGCCAGGTTAAGACTGGCAGAGGGATAACACAGTAGTTTAGAGTTCTGGGCACCCCAAGAAAGAGCTACAATTGCAGCACTGGGCAGGGCCCCTCTCCACAGACTAAACCTGAGCAGGAGACACTAGACTAGTGGTTCTCAGACTTTTGTACTGGTGCCCCCTTTCACACAGCAAGCCTCTAAGTGCAACCCCCCTTATAAATTAAAAACACTTTTTAATATATTTAACACCATTATAAATGCTGGAGGCAAAGCAGGGTTTGGAGTGGAGGCTGACAGCTTGTGACCCTCCCATGTAATAACCTTGTGACCACCTGAGGGTCCCAACCCCCAGTTTGAGAACCGCTGCACTTGACCTCCCCCCTGCCAGGGATTGTGTAAGAAGGGCGGAGCTGTCATGCTGCCTTCCCTGAGGAGCAGCCATGCAGTGGCTGGTCTCCACAGCTCTGGGATTTGCATGGGAGAAGCAGGGTATGCACACACTGCTTCCTGGCTGCCAGTGCAGGCCAGTGGCAGCATTCGATCTCTTAGGGCCAGACTTTCTGCCTCCATTTAGGCCCCTGAACAAGGGCCACAGGGTGCTGCTCTGCTCTTTTGGAAACCTGGCCATTAAGGCTCTTCCTTGCCCAGGCCTAACGACTCCCTCTCGTAAGAACGGATTCCCGTCTGATCTGGGTACTGATACTGCCAAGGGAGCCAGAAGGTGAACCTGCAGGAGGTGCCACCAGGATCCTCAGCAGACAGAGGTCTAGTGAGAGGGAGAATGGCCCCCAGGCAATACAGGAATTCACCAGGTAAAATAAATCCCTTGAGGCTTTCCGAGGCTGAGGCCAGGGGCACAAGGCCATTCAGGATTAGAGAAACCTGAGCTACAAATAGCACAAAAGAGACGCCAGAGTCCTTCCTTGAGCAAATGCCCCCCAGTGAAGACACATGGCAATCGCAGAGCCAGGCTCTGAGACCCTTATTCATGTCAGCACCTTACTCCGCAAGTTGTTTCCCAGGAGTCAATGGGGATGTTCCTGGGTGCTACTCATTGTGAGTAAGGTGTTCAGAATTTGGCCCACAATGACATCATCATCATCATCATCATCATCATCATCATCATCATCATCATCTTGATGCCCCAGATGTACACACACCATGCCCCGAACAGCTTACAGACAAAGATTGGGGCTAAGGGAGTCAGGTGCCCAGCTCTCTTGGCAAGTTGCTGGGCGTTGGGTGCCTCGCTCCATTAGGTCACATTGAAAGACCCAGCCCAACAAAGGCAGGCATGCTCACACAGAGATATACACTTGCAGACACATGCACCACCCACACACCCTGACAGACACAACCACCACTAACCACACTTGCAAAGGTGCACGCAGCCCTCGCAGATTCGTTCTCTCTCTCTCTCATCTACACACACACACATACACTTGCTCAACCACACACCACACACTCTCCGCCCCACACTGTCCTGGTCTGCAGCACACCCTGGCCAGCAAGCCACATTGGCAGGCTCTCTCCAATGTACCTTCCCTGTCACTGGGGCAAAGCACATTCTCTCATCTTCCAGACACCCATACCCCCGTCCTGGAGCACCCCTGCTCCCCCAGCATAAGAGAGTCCACTTATTCCTCCTTCGTCAGCAGCAGGGTTACTAGGGTTGCCAACTTTCTACTCGCACAAAACCGAACACCCTTGCACCGACCCTCCTCCGAGGCCCTGCCCCTTCTCACTCCACTGCCCCTACTCTGTCACTCACTCTCCCCACCCTCACTCACTTGCTCATTTTCACAGGCTGGCTCAGGGGGCTGGGGTGTGGGAGGGGGTGAGGGCACTGGATGGGGGGTGTGGGCTCCAGGGTGGGGCTGGGGATGAGGGATTTGGGGTGCAGGAGGGGGCTCCGTGATAGGGCGTAGAACCAAGGGGTTTGAACTCAAAGCATGGGAGGGGGCTCTGGGCTGAGGCAGGGGATTGGGGTATGGGAGAGGGTACTGGCTCTGGGCTGACGATGTGGGTTCTGAGGTGGGGCCAGAAATGAGCGATTCGGGATGCAGTAGGGGGCTCTGGGCTGGGGCAGGGAGTTGGGGTGTGGGGGGTGAGGGCTCCAGCTGGGGGTGCAGACTCTGAGGTGGGGCTGGGGATGAGGGGCTTGGGGTGCAGGAGGGTGCTCCAGGCTGAGATCAGGGGTTTGGAGGGCGGGAGGGGGATCACAGTTGGGAAAGGGGGGCAGGGGTGCGGGGTGGATGAGGGGGCAGGCTCTGGGTGGCACTTACCTTGGGCAGCTCCTGGAAGCAGCGGCATGTCCTCCCAATGTCTCCTATATGGAAGCACAGCCAGGCGGCTCCGTGCACTGCCCTGTCCGCAGGTGCCGCCCTTGCAGATCCAATTGGCCATGTGGTTCCCGGCCAACGGGAGCTGTGGAGCTGGTGCTTGGAGTGGGGACTGTGTGCAGAGACTCCTGGCTGCACCTATGCCTAGGAGCCAGGGTGGGACATACCGGCTGCTTCCGGGAGCCACGCGGAACCACGGTAGACAAGGACTCTGCCTTAGTCTGTCTGCGCTGCCAACCGGACTTTTAATGGTTCCAATAAGAAACTAGACACCTGACAACCTTGTGGGGTGATATACCTTGAGCCCAGCAGGCCTTTGTCTCTTGCACTCTCACAGCTACTGAGGAAGGAGGAATACATGGGAACCATGGATGCTCCAGGAAGGGACCACCTAGAGATCGGCACGATGCCCCAGGGAGAGGTATCGATGATGCCTTTGGCTGGGTCGGGTATTTCTCCCAGCTCAGCACCCGGCAGCAGGCCAGGCGAGCAGGCAGGAGCACTTACCCGCAGAAGCTCTTCAGGCAGGTCTCCTCCATTGTTGATGCCTCGATTCATGGCCACGAACCTCTCGAAGGGGGGCTTGTCCTTCACGTTGGGGTTGTGCAGGCTGGTGTTCAGCATGATGACAGAGAAGGAGAGCACGTAGCACGTATCTGCCGGTGAGCAAGAGAGTGCAGAGGGGTGTGGGTGCCTGGCAGCATCGCCACTCCAGACACCCCAGCAGGGGGAACTGTGCCCCTGGGGTTCTGGGGGGAAGTGGGTGGGAGGCTTTTCCATTCTCATTGAGGCTCTAAAAGGGTTCCCCCTGGACTGGGAGGAGGCTGTCTCCCTTTGCCTGAGATCTGCTAATGGCCCTTCGATTGCCTATTCCTTTGGTCTCCAGTACTGAGCGCATGGAGCCCTTGGAAAGTGGGGGAGGGTGCTCATTTAATTTTAAATGAAGCTTCTTAAATATTTGAAAAACCTTATTTACTTTACATACAACAATAGTTTAGTTATATATTATAGACATTGAAAGAGACCTTCTAAAAACTTTAAAATGTATTACCGGCACGTGAAACCTTAAATTAGAGTGAATAAATGAAGACTCGGCAGAGCACTTCTGAAAGGTTGCCAAACCCTGGCTTAGTCAGTCGGTCCCAGCCTGTAGCAGTGCATGGGATTCTTCCATCCTAAGTGCAGGACTCTGCACTTGTCCTTGTTGAATCTCATCAGATTTCTTTTGGCCCAGTCCTCTAATTTGTCTAGGTCACTCTGGACCCTATCCCTACCCTCCAGCATATCTACCTCTCCCCCCAGCTTAGTGTCATCCACAAACTTGCTAAGGGTGAAATCCATCCCATCATCCAGATCATTAATGATCCCCAGCTGAGGTCAATCCATGTAGACTCCACTGGCTTCCTCGCAGTTGAGTGGGTTCACGCCAGCTGTGGACATGGCCCATTGGGTTTCTGTCAGTGAAATGGAGAGCAGCATTGTCCCTTGTCTCTAGAAAAAACACCTACAGGTAGGAACTGGCAGAAGTGATATGGGACTGGGGCCAAATCACCTGACCTAAGGGAAGCTAAAGCTGGAGGTGCCGCCTCTACTGTTCAAACACTACATTCATGGGTCCACTTTAGCAAACATCTGGCAGCTCATTCCCACTCCCTGCCTCTGCAGCTACCTGTTGACTGGAAGACTCCTGGGTTACACTGGCAGTACCAGTTGGCAAAGGCCTCCATCATCCGATCAATCTTCTGGGCCTCCCCGGGCAGCCGGAAGCTCCACAGGAACTGCCTGCAAGGACATCGGGCCCATGGGCTAGTCACAGAATGGCCAGGCAGGCTTCATGCCCCTAATGCACAGGGGCGCCCTCCTTCCTCCCATGGACGTGTGGGTGTCCTCCCTCCACACAGGGAAGGCAACACGACATCCTTATGTGCAACAGGGGCCCCTTTCTTCCCAAGAAGGCTGCGATGGGACACCCAGCCTAGGACCCAGGCAGCTTTCCCCTCAGCACCCAATGGGACATCCAGCCTGGGAAACAGGGAACCCTTCTCTTGGTTCCTAGGGCAACAACTAGACAACATCCCTCAGAAATGGGGACCCTCCCCCAAAACAAGGAAGCAGGACAGGACACCTGCTCAAGAGCCCGAGACCTCTCTCCCCATCACATGGGTGACCAGCAGGATCCTCTCTTAGCAAACGGGGACCTCTCTCCCCACTGCACAGCCTCAAACGAGACGCCTCACCCAAGGATACAGGCTCCCTCTGCTGCTAGTGCACAAGAGCTTGACAAGAAGCCTGTCTGGGCAATGTGAGAGCTCAATGAGATGTCCTTGAAACAGGGGAGGGGCGGTGTCCCTCTCCCACAGCACACGGACACTAGCCAGGTGGCCACCTCTGGAAACAGCTGGTCCTCTCCCCCCATGCTGGGACACCCCAGGAGGAAGGGGGGCGCCAACCTATGACAGAGTAGGATGCACTCTTATGACATATAGGTGATTCTTCCCTAACACAGGGAAATGCAGCAAGATGCCCCCCAGGGAAATGGGGGTCATGCTCCCCAACGCACCGCACAGCAATGGGACACCACTCCGGGAGGTGCCTTCTCCTGCATTGGTGCAGTTGGACACCCAAGTATGAAAATGGGGGCGGGGATTCCCTCCTAGATGAACGCTTGGGAAGCTCCGTGCCCGCTCTGGCGTGCGTTCGCTTGCTTTCGCAGCAAGGCCTGAGAACCCACTCCCACGCCTCTGCTGCTCTCTGCCTGGGTGCTCGCTCACCTTAGTGCCTGCACCAGGTTGAGGTTGGCGAACGGGTGGCATTCCACAAAGGCCTGAAGGATCTGCAGGTTCGCCGGGTCCCTGGTAGAGGAAACAGGGCCGAGTGGGAGGGTGTGGGGAGAGAAGGAGACTGTGACTCAATGCTTTATGATGCAGCCTTTCTATGTGACCTAGAGCAGAGCTGGGCTCAGACCCCTCAGAGTTCTGATTCCCACAGGAACATCTCTGCACACTCCCTTTCCCTGCTTTCCAAATTCAGCTCCCTTTCCCCCCACAAAAAGACACCAGGACCTTTGGCAAGATTGTTACACTGATGCCTTGTCTGCACCGGGGGTTCACCCTAAGTACAGCCATCAGCACCAGTGCAGCTGCCCCAGTGCTAACCCCTTGCATCTACAGGGCATCAGCCGGAACCTGAGCTATACATGGCTTATCTCCCTTTCAAGCAGGGCTGAGCTCCCCCAGTGCAAGTGGCAGCTCTGCCTGTCTATGCTAGGGGCTGCTCCAGTACAGCTGCACTGGCGGCTGAAGTTGGGTCTAACCCCCACTGTAGACAAGGCCTAAGAGAGTTAGATCAGGTAGGGGAGCTCACCTCTCTCCCAGGTAATCCCCGATGGCTGTCTTGTTCAGGCCTTCTCCCTTGTACAGGAACCGGGCGATCTCTCGCAAGTCTGAGGACAGCACCTTGTGCTCGGTCAAGTACTGGATCCCCTGGGGGAAGAGTACACCCTGGCTGTGAGTGAAGGGGTTCTGGGGAGGCCAGGGAAGGGTAATTTAATGGGGGTTCAGCCCGACCATCTCAGGACATCATGTTTCCCCAGCTCTGCAGGCCTCCTCCCAAATCCAGCTACTCCCCCTCCCCCTCAGAACGCAGCCGGGGAGCACACAGCCAGACTTGCTATCTGAATCTCTCTCCTCATGTTCCACATAGGAGCTAATGTTGTACCCATCCTGGCCTGGCCCGGGACACCTACTGTCGGGGAGCTGCCAGGTTCCTGAGCAGAGCTGTGCAGAGAATGGAAATTCCGTTTCAAGCAGGATTTTGAGATTTCAAAGTTTGTCTTGGTTTTCATCCAATGGAACCCGAAAATTTCAAAATTTTCCACAGAAGAAAATGACACCTCCCCCTCTCCCCCCAAATTCATTTTGAGCTGATCAAAATGTTTTGTGCCCACAAAATTGGTTTGGTTCCATTCTGACTGTTTAAAAAAAGGAAGATTCTATTATAATGTATGGCATCATGCACAGTTTAAACCATTCCAAAAGGAAACATCTTTTCGAAAGGAAAAATGGAAACGTTCCATTCTGAATGTGTCCGAATGGGGTGTTTTGACACCATCAGCACTCCCTTCCTTTCCCCTCCAACACGCCTTTTTTCTCTGAAACAGAATTTCGATGAAATGATTTTGTGACGCGTTTTGATTTCAACAGAGCTGCATTTTCCAATGGAAAACAGCCCCCTTTAAGTTTTTCCAACCAGCTCGATCCCAAAGTCGCACCCACTGCCCACCTCCTGCCCCACCACCCCTGGGCGCAGTCTGCACGCTCTATGGGTGCAGCCCCCTCGGCACACAGAGGCCAGCACAAAGACCAGGCATCGCTAATGTCCCACTGAAGGGCTCAAAACAGGGCTTGATTTAACTCTGCGTAACACACTGTAAGAGGCCGGATTGCCAGGTGGGATGTACACAGAAAGAAGTCCTAATGCTGGTTTGCTGGTGCTCGGGAGTGAATGTCACCCAGACTGTTCTCCTCCTTTGGTGGGCTGGTGGGTATTGCCAGCAATTGCTATGATGGTACTGAAGTGTAGAGGCAGTGCTAGCCCACTGGGTGTCCTAAGCAGGAATTCTCCCCCCCTCCCATACAACACATCATAAAAAGGGACTATGGGGCCCCCTTGAGTTGCTCGAGGCCCTAAGCAATTGCTTAGTCTGCCGAGTACCGGCTCTGTTGGAGGGTCCTCTTTTGCGTCCCAGTGGAGGGGGCGGAGGCGTGATGGAAAGTTGGTCAGAGCAGCAGCAGCTGAGCTGGAGTCAGAGAGACGGTTGCTGTGGTTAAAATGATGGGGGCTGATATTACTGTTGTAGCTTGTGGTTTTCTTTGCTAAGCACAGACTGAGTGGTCCAGCAGAGTGGGGGAGGGGAGAGAAAGCGGCCCTTAGGTCTCTTCTTTTTATTCACATTCACCTCTGCCTTTTCACTCTGCTCTGAGTCTCCTGCTAGTGGGGTGGGGAGTCCGGGTTGCGCTGCGTGTGGGGGGTGGGGGATTGGGAGAGTTATCCAGCAGGCGGAAGACCCAGATTTGCGTTGCAGACTCTCATGCCTAGGCCAGTAGCAGGGGTGGCCTGGCTTCGCCAGGCCTGCTCTGAGTGTGAGAAAGCCTCACATCC
The DNA here is from genome assembly GCF_003597395.2 of Chelonoidis abingdonii. Classification (NCBI taxonomy): domain Eukaryota; kingdom Metazoa; phylum Chordata; order Testudines; family Testudinidae; genus Chelonoidis; species Chelonoidis abingdonii. Next base: position 100,448,440 of record NC_133769.1, read on the forward strand.
TGTCGGGTGACCTCCCTCCCTACCCAGGCAACCCAGGAATAGGTTTTAGAGAAATCTATAAGTGAGAAAGCCTGGACTGGGGGCTCTCCGGATTTGTGCTCCCTGGACAGACAGAAGAGTCAGTGTTTGGATTAAGTCTGGCCCTGTCTCTCCTCCTTCCATTTCTCTTCTGCTTTGGGAGTGCTTTGATTGACACATGTGAGCACAATGTGTCATGGGGAGGCACCATTTCTCAGAGCTCTCAGAAGATATCGTGGCATGGGGCGTTGCCTGATAGTGCTATGTTGGGCTGAGAAACCAGCCTACCCCTACCCCATCGCCAGTTCCTGGGACCCACCCGGCATGTGTCTGCCGCGATGGCAGAATGAATGTCTTTGGAGTGGGTAACTCGCATCTGAGCTGTAGTAAAGAGGGGTCCATATGGGATGGGAACAAGTGGCAGTCGGAACAGTACACTTTACCTTTGTAGGGTCCATGTTGAATTTCTTCCGGCCTATGCACAGATCTTTGTCCCTCTGGACCATTTTGCTGCAGATGCAAAGGTGGAGAATCAAGCCTGGCACAAAGAGAAGCAGCCAGATGTATTCCCCTCAAAGGATGGGGCAGGAGGAGGGCTCCCAACAGGAGTTTCCAGATCTCAGCTCTGGCTTGCTCCAGGGCCGAGAAGAGAAGCCACTCACTCTCGCCTGTCTGTGTCCATCCTAAGGCAAGGGGTGTTAATCCCCATGGAGACTGGAATCTCTCAAGGGGCTGGTGTTTTACTGAACTCACTGCTCTCTAGTAAAGAGAAATCTCATGAAAGAGAGAGAGTGCGCAAACTAGCTATCTCCATCACTTCCCCTGTGCCCAGAAAGATTCCTCTCTCCTGGGACATGAGCCAAACCCCATTGATGTCAATGGAAAGGCTCCAGCTAGGGCATTAAAGCAGGCCCCTGGTTCTTTCTCCACCCTGAAGAAGAGCCATGCCACCTATGCACCAGAGGAACAACCATGCAATCGCCACCTCCCTGCAGGCATATGGCTGGATCCTCACCTCTCTTCTGCGCTTTGGAAGCAATCTATCTCCGCAAACACTTGTGCAATCTCCTCCTTCAGCTTCTGTGGGAGGAAGAGACGGGGGGTGAGAGTGAGCCAGGGGATGGAAGAGCGACCAGATGTCTCACTTCATCTCTGAGTGGCTGCCAAGCCCTACTGGCATGGGCAGGGCCAGCCCAGTTCACTGGTCATTGTAACGGGACCAGCCAGGGTGTCTTATCAAAAAGGGCACTGATCTCAGATTGCCTTCTCCACCCATGTTGGACACTGGCTGAAGGCTGGGGTGGGGAGCAAATGTTCGGACACCTATTGTCAAATGTGTCTGAAAAGTTGAGTGCAGACAGAGCCAGGGAGCAAGAGAACAGGGACCCATGTCTGGGCCTGCTCTGGAATGTATCGTGGATGCTGCACCAGTATCGTGGATGCTGCACCGTGCCCCTTTCCCTGCTGTAGCCCGGCCACGCAGCTGGGAAAGGTGTGCAGAGAGGCAGTGGAACTAGCTACCAAGCAGGGGGCGTCACCTGGGAGTTGGGTGTGTCAGAGGGAGCTGCTTGTGCTCCTGTCATTCAGCAGTTGCCGCACCGACTGATGAGCTGGTGAGGCGGCTCCTCACTATATTCTATCATTTAAACATGGAATTCAGCTCCTTTGGACACTTCATAGCTCCCGGCCTCTAATTCGCTGTCTCTGGGTTACAAAGGGAGCCAAGTTCTCGGGGTTCTCTCCATGCCTCTGTTTCCCCTCCCACCCTTTCCTTGGCGAGTTGATTGTGATTTTAAGCCCTTCCCTGTGAACATGTTTGTACAGCACCTAGCACAACGGATCCCTGAGGTTGGCTACTGTGATACAAATTATTTACTGCTATTATTCCCATTTCCTAGCACTATCCTTCAGCTGCTCAAGAGGCAATTTGAGATCTCCCAGCTGTTTAACCCCAGTGATAATGCACCAAGATTGCTGGAGAAATTCCCAAGGGGACGAATCTCCATCCTGGGACCCTGTTACCTAGGCACCTCCTGCCCCAGTGGGCAGTGACTGTTTACCAACCAGTTTTGGGGAGATGATAGATTCAGACTATTGGCCCATCTAGTCCAGGATCTTGTCTCCTGTCACACTGGGTCAGCCCTCTGGTCCATCTACTCAGGTTTCCTGCCTCTTACGTTGGCAGTGGTATGGCAAACAAACAATACACATGGACAGTTGTGTAAAGCTGTACCTGGAAAAGGGGAGGGGGCTTGCATTCCTGACTCTATGGCAATCACTTCACAGCACAAAGCACAAGATGGGTTTATTCATCTGGTAGCACTTGGCTTAACCTTCTGTCCTAGTCAAGGCACTCGTCACCTGGGCAGCTGGGCACCTGCAGATCATGGGCCAGCTCCTCAGGTGATGTAAATCAACGTAGTCCCATCATTCTGGCTCCATAAGCTCTTCAAGGTGTGATGCTGGCAGGCCAGGTGCCAGCTCATGTCAAGGCTCCTAGGCCTCACTGAACACTGACAAATGCATAGCTGGAAACCAGTCTGGCTCACTTGGGTATTAGTATTGTTAAAATGGGTATTAGATTTAGAGAGATGTGTTTGGACTTTATGGAATGCTTGTGAGTTGCCGCATGCATTAATCTCACTGGCAATATCTGTACCCCATGCTATAAGGTAGTATTTAAGTGTTTGCTATGAAACTGGAAACTCCCAGAGTCAGGAAAGAAGCATTACCAAGCATGAAATACTAGTTTACCACAAGAGGTGTCATCTCCTGTCCAACAGAAGAAGGCCCATAGACACCAGATGAACCACCATGGAACATCAGTGGACAAAAGACTTTGCTGATTGTTCCCCCCCACACGCATGAAGAGGGACTTGCACAAACCCTCATCCCATCACAGTCTGAACTCTGGGGGAAGGGAATAAAAATCCATGACCAGAAGGATTTTTATCACAGGGTTCTTGGAATTTGGATAGGAAAGTATTTCTAAGCATAAGCAAGAGATCCCCAAGCTGCTTAGCTGGATTAACCCTAAAGGACAGCTAGCGCTTGAACATTACAGCAGCTTCTATTTTTGAAACCTATGATTGTAACTCATGTGTCTGTGTGTGTTTACCTGCTTTAACCTTGTCATACGTCCTTTGTTTCTTTTTCCGAGTTAATAAACCTTTAGTTAGTTTAATATAGGTACGGCCCTACCAAATTCATGGTCTATTCTGGTCAATTTCACTGCCAGAGAGTTTTTAAATGGGTCAGTTTCACAATTTCAGATGTTTACATCTGAAATTTCAGAGTTTGTAACCATAGGGGTCCCCACCCAAAAGGGGATCATGGGGGATGAGAGGGGTTGCAAAGTTGTAGGTGGGTCCCAAGATGGCCACCTTCACTTCTGTGCTACCTTCAGAGCTGGGCTCTAAAGGCAGCACCCTCCCAGCTTCCTGCAGTCAGAGGAGGTTCCTGGAGGTGGAGGTGGGTAGGATGTCCCCCAATGCAGCTGGGAGCACCCCAGCTAGGGGCTCTTAGCTGCTAGTCCATGCCAGGGACAGATTAAGGCAGGGGCCCCTGGCCAATTTGTGGGCCCACCAGGAAAAATGGGTGCCCCAGCCCTGGAAGAAGTGCCAGGGCAGAAGCCCCTACCAGGTCACCCCGAGTCCCAGCAGGAGCCACAGGGGAAGAAGCCTCGAGCCTAAGTGCCCTGACTGCAGCCGCAGGGCTGAAGCCTTGAGCCCAGACTGCCCCAAGCTCCAGCTGCAGTGGGAGGACGGACGGAAGCCCAGAGCCCAGGTTGCTCCAGCTGCAGCTGCTGTGAGCGAAAGCTCCCAGCCTCGCAGGAGCCTGCAGGAGGAAGCCCCAAGCTTGACGTCAGGTGCTGCGGCAGGAGCCGGGGGGAAGGGGGGGGAATGGAAGCCTGGAGCTCAGCTTCTGGGCTGCTGCACTGCAGAAGTGAGGGTGTACCACCCTCATTTCTGTGCTGCCTCTGGAGATAGGCCTGATTTCCCCACCAAAAGCAGTTGTGCAGGGGAAGGACAACTCCTGTCCCTTCCCAGTGCGGCCAGACTAGCAGCTAGAAGCCCTGGGCTCCTAGCAGCAGGGGAGATCAGTTTTCTTGGGGGAGGGCTGATTTCATGGTCCATGACATGTTTTCACGGCAGTGAAATTGGTAAGGCCCTAAATATAGGATTGGCTAAAAGCATTGTCACTGGTGTTGGGTTTAAGGTACAAATGACCTGTGGTAAGTAACTGGTCCTTTGGGACCGAGAGTAACCTGAATATTGTGATTTTTGGTGTGAGCGACCATCTGTCACAAAGGCAGGCTTGTCTGGGTGGCAAGATAGACTGAAGTGCCCAAGAGGCCTGTCTGTGACTCCATGTTAAGGCTGTTCTAGTGCCTGTGGAATTCACACTAGATGGGTGGTTAAATCTAATGACAGAAACACACAACCAGTTTGGAGGTTGTGCTCTGGTTGGCACCTGCGTTCATGAGCCACTCCAGACAGCTTAACATAGGGCAGGGGCTCAGATGCCATGAAAATGGGCATGGAATAGAACAGAAACTATCTGTTTTGGTTTTGTACTCTGCCATGCACAGCTGTGGTACTAGACAAGTAATACGTGCTAATTAATAGTAACTCCACATATTGAGACAGCTGCTGTAAATTGGCATAGATTCCATTCATGTCAACAAAGCTACCTCCATTTATCCCAGCTGAGGATCTGGGCTGCTAGTAATATTGCTCATAAAGTTCACCAGCCTTTTCAAAATGTCCAGTTATAGTGTTTGCTTTGATGATCTCTTGCAACGGGGAGTTCCCCAGGCTGGATGCTGCTTATTGGTGGGACTGATGCCATATGAACCTCAGCATTCCAGATCTGATGGTGCTTGGGAAAGTATCTCCTGCCAGGCCAGGGAACTGTTCTAGATCGGATGAGATGTTTGTAAAGAGTTCCCCCAGAGAGCAGGTTCTGGGAAGACCTGTCTGTCCAGAGATGGGCAGGGGCAGGGTGGCCCATACCTGAATGTCCTCCAGGAGTGCCATCCTGTGCTGCTTGATGGTGTTTATTTCAGACTCTTCAGCCTTGCTCAGATCAGATGTCCCTGGAAATACAAAAGGGAAAATGAATGCCAGTGAGAACGGGAGTTGTCTCAGGGCAAGCGGAGCCCCACAACATTGTAGGCAGGACAAAGCAACCCCTGCCATTCCAGTCCTGAGCTGCTCCTGCCCGTAACATTCTGCCATGGCACCTCCCTCCTGCCCTGCACCCTGCCTTCCTATTCCAGTCCTGGGACCCAATCCCAGCTCTGCCAATGCTCCTCCTGATCCTGCATCACCCCCTGACACACCAGTCCTGGGCACCATACCTCAATGCCAGTGTCCCTCAGCTCTGATCTTGCAACAACCCCTCTGTTTCACTCCCAGGACTTTCCTAAGTAGCAGTGTTCAATCTTGCTACATTTTGTTTTGTGGTTTCTCATACAAACGAGCTTCTTTCACGAGCAAGAGCAGGACAAATAAACTTGATAAAGCAGTGACCTAAATACAAAATCTAACCCAATCAAAAGCCATTGGCTTGATCTCTCTCGATCTCTCATAAATTCAAGCTCTTCTATTAAATGCAGAAACAGATGCAAGAAACAAATGCAAATGGGACACAGATAAATGATTTAAGAGAGAGTCTAAGTTGATGCCATTTTGAGGGGAGGGAATTTGGGGGGTTCATCGGAGGAAGAAGAGTGATGGGGCTGGGAAGATATTCCAATGACCACAGGCTAAACACAGATGTAGCTAGCGCTGCTCTTGCTTCCTCTCTTCTTTACAGGAAGACAAGTGATGACAGAGACGATAAGACCACAGAATGATTCATAAAAGACCTAGAAGAAGAAATGGAGCCACAGCAGACCAGCTAAATACACTCCAGCCAGAGCACAGCATTCAGCAAGAATCAGAGGAGAAATAGGAAGCTGCAGCAGCAGAAACTGAGAGGCCATATTAGTGGCAAGGGAAGGCATGGAGTTCAAGGGAGCCACAGATCAACCCACGTGCACTGCCTTGTCGAGAGCTCTCATTCAGCCCCAGGCCAGGAGCTTCTCTGCAGGCAAACACCTTCCCTGCCCCTGCATCAGGTCAGTCCAGCAGGTATCCTGCACCATTGGTGCACACACCAAATCCCCTGGGCCTCCTGTGTCTGGGGGGAAAGGGGAAGTCTCACCAGCTGTCTTGGAAACTCTCTTACTGTGCCTTGCACACACGGAACAATGTCTAAAAATAGAGTGGAAAAGGGGAAGGAATCAGCTGTGGCAGGGGAGAGAAAAGAGAAGAGGGAGAAAGAACAGTGATCTCGGAGCACAGGGGCTTGTTTCCTGCAGCGTCCCAGAGGAGTGAGGGATGGGGCAGCCCCATTAGAGTCTTACTACATGTTCTCACGTCCCCCCAGTGCTGCTTACTGAATTCTACTGGTTTCCTTCCAGGCTTTGTATGCCCTGGGGATGCCCAACACAGACTAAGGGGGCAGAGTCACTCCAAGCAGTAGCCCTTACCCAGCTTCCTGCAGACAGATGTACACATGCGCACAAATTGCCTTGACTGAGTTGAGGCCACTGAGACTGGGGACAGCTGCATGGATGGGAGCTTGGAACCTAGGGCTGGGAAGGAGCATATCCCCCAACTCTGGAGGCAGCCTTGGTGGAGACCTGGGGGAAGCTGCATTGTCCAAGTCCCCATTCAACACAGGTAAGATGGGAAAATGCCTGCTCTCATAGACTCGTAGATGCAAAGACCAGAAAGCTAACCATCATGACCAGCTAATCTGATTTCCTGCCCACCACATGCCACAGAACCTCACCCACCCACTCCTGTAGCGGACCCATGACCTCTGGCTGAGTTACTGAAGCCCTCAAATCTTGATTTAAAGACTTCAAATTACAGAGAATCCACCATTTACTCTAGTTCAAACCTGCAGGTGACCCGTACTGCATACTGCAGAGGAAGGTACCCTCCCCCCATAGGCTCTGCCAATCTGACCCAGATGGAAAATTCTTTCCTGACCACAAATATGGCGATCAGTTAGACCCTGAGCATGTGGGCAAGACCCACCAGCCAAACACCTGGGACAGAATTCTCTGTAGAACTCAGAGCTGCCCCCCATCTAGTGTCCCACCATTAGCCATCGGAGAGATTTGCTAATAGCGGTCATGGATGGGACATATGACATTGTAGGCAACCTCATCATACCATCCCCTGCATAAACTTATCAAGCTCAGTCTTAAAACCAGTTAGGGTTTTTGCCCCCACTGCTCCCCTTGGAAGGCTGTTCCAGAACTTCATGCCTCTGATGATTAGAAACCTTTGTCTCATTTCTAGCCTAAATTTATTGATAACCAGTTTATATCCATTTGTTCTTGTGCCAGCATGAGCCTTTCACTTAAATAACTCCTCTCTCTCTCTGGTGTTTGCCCCTGTGAAGTGTTTATAGGAAGCACTTTGTTAAGTTAAGCAAGTCAAGCTCCTTAAGTCTCTACTCAGGAGGCAGGTTCTCCATTCCTCTGATCATCCTAGTAGCCCTTCTGTGCACCAGTTTGAATCCATCTTTCTTAAACATAGGAGATCAGAGCTGCACACACTATTCCAGATGCGGTCTCACCAGTGCCATGTATAATGCTACTAACACTTGCCTATCTCTACTGGAAACACCTCCCCTCATGCATCCTAGGGCTGCATTAGCAATCTACAGCATAAGCAGACCTGCAGGCTTGACAAGTGAATTATGATGGCTTACTGCCTGGCAAACGGGCTGCCTAACTCCAATTCAAAATCCCAGCCCCAATCCTTTACCGAGTGCAGCTCAAAAGGGGAAAGGGGCAAAGGTGGCTTGATGTCACTTTTATGCCCCCTTATCCCAGGGTCAACAAGAGACCAGGCCAACCCCTGGTGCAAGCAAGAACAGCCTCAGGGCTGCTATGATCTTTGCCTAGGGCTGTTCGGGCAGCCAGGGAGCAGGGAGCGGGGGCACATATTCCCTAGCCTTGCCCCCAGCTGTTCTCCATACTTTCATAGCTGTGGTGCTGTAACAGCTGATGTGCTGCTACAGATGGGCTGCATCACTTGGGAGTATCATCCACTGACCAGTGAAGCCAGCATTACGGCTGCTTTGCTTTGGTAAAACAGCTTAAAGCATGTAGCAAGCCCAAGGATCTGGCCCCCAGAGGACATCCACTGACCCACTTGGCCAAGTTGAGGCTGGAAATAACAGGGCTCCCTCTCCTTGTGAATGCTGCCAAACAGCCAAAGAAACACACGAATCCCCTGCCTGCCTTGTTGATAGTGTTTATAAATAATTTGCACTTTCAAAAAACAAAAAAACTGACTGGAAGAGAAAAAGATAGACAAATGTAAGGGGACTCTTGTCCCCTTACTAAAACTGAGTGGGGATGTTTTGGTTGGCTAGCTCCCAGTGCCAAGGGGAAATCAGGTTCCTGAGACTGACCGTCCCCAGGAACAATGGGGAGAGGCCAATGCTCCAGGTCAGCCTGATTGACAGGGCGGGCAGGTTAATCAGGGAGTCAGGAGGCCTGGGGAGTAAGTCCCATCTTTTATGTGAGCTGGAATTGCCTGGGTCAGACAGAGTGGGGCCGAACTAAGGAGAAAGCTGGGCCCAAGCTGAGCTGGGGAGCAGAGCTGTGCCAGCCAGAGGGGCCAGAAAAGCAGCCCTGTGCTGGGAGCAGAGCTACAGCCCCAAAGCCAGAGCACCGCCCAGACAGCAGATCTGCCCTGGGAGCAGAGCTGCAGCAACCAGAGCCAGAGGGGCCAGAAAAGCAACCCAGGAAGCAGGTCAGAGCTGGGACCAGAGTCACAGAAGCAGCCCACAGAGCAGACCTGCCCTAGGAGCAGAGCTGCAGCAACCAGAGCCAGAGGGGCCAGAGAAGACGCCCAGGGAGCTGGAGGCAGAGCAGCAGCAGCAGCCGTGCTAAGGCAGAGTGGGGCAGTCCAGAGCTGGGTGTGGTGAGCAGCTGGGGAGTGTGAGGGGGGACCTGGGCAGTGGCCCCAGTGCAGGGAGATGCCTCAGCCAAGAGGCCTTGCAGGCCAGACTTGGAGGCGGATCGTAACCCCAATGGGGCGGGGGGTAACGCTGGGAAGAAGGGTCCTGCCGCCTAGAGCCTGAGAGCATGGGGCCACCCCTAGAGCAGGTGTCCGACCTGCAGCATCCCTGCAGCACAGCCAGGGCCTGAGACGGAGGCCTGGCACTTGTGAGGAAGAGACTGAACTTCCCTGACATCCAGAGACACTCGTTGTGACGTCCCCGTGTCACAGAGCAGGGTGACGTGTTTTCCTTTAACTTAACCTTTCCCATTTTTTCCTTATTTTTTAAAATTGGTTGCTGTTTAATAAATTGTATTTGATTTGAACTGTATGTAATGATCAGTGGGTCAGGGAAGCATCCAGTGCAAGGAGAGCACCCTGGAGTGGGGTCACCCTAGCCCCTGCCCTAAGTGACCATGACAAGGTTGGGGGTCGAGCCCCCCGGGAATCCTGGGCCCAGCCTTGTTGGGGTTATGAGGACTCTGCCACACTGGAGAGTGGAAGGGGAGCCCTTGAGGTCAGGCAGGCCTCTGGGTAAAGGAAGTGGGAGCGAGGACTCAGATCCTTTCACTAGTCCATTTCACTGGGTTAGTGTATAAGCCAGGAAAGTTCCCCACAATAGCGGGATCATTCCCCCGCTTACACAAGGATGGGGGCAGGGAGAAAGTGATGGGCAGACTGGGTCAGACATGGAAGGGGAGACAAGGGGAATAAAGATGAGAGTGAGCAAGAAATGGGGCAGTGGGTCAGATTTACGAAGGGATTTAGGCACCTAAAGATGCAGAGAGGCGTCTAATGGGATTTTCAGAAGCACCTACGCAGGTGAGGTGCCTAACTCCGATTGGAAGTAACTTAATAAGTATGTGAATTTAATGTATGCGCCTCTCTTGCATTGTACTTCCCTAGCAAGCATCCAAACCTCTGCATTTTGGTAGCGGAGACATGAGATGGCTAGTTTGAGTCCTTTGTTGCCTGCTTTGGATTCTGTAGTTAAATCGGTGGGGAAAGGAGAGAAAATAACCTAAAATTCACCCTTTTGCCCACAAAATCCTGCAATGAGCCAGAATCGAGTGGTTTATTTGAAGAACTGTCCATTGAATCAATTGAATGGTTAAATGAGGGCAATTATCCTATTTAGATTATAAGCTCACTGGGGCATGGGCTGTCTTTTGATTAGGTGTTTGTACAGCGCCTAGCATAATGGGGTCCAGGTCCATGCCTAGTGCTCCTAGGCACTGTGATAATAAATAATAATAATGTGCATTGACTCCAGTGCAGGCAGTGGGCCTCTATTTTCCCAACAGCAGAGGAGGTTGACAGCAGCACAACGGTTCTCCTTTCTTTCATTCCCTGCTTTTATAGAAAACGGAGCCTGGGAACTTGGGAAAGGAGAGTCCCAGTGGATCTTCGCACTGGCCCGCTCCAATACCTTGAAGATGAGCCTGGGCGTAGCACTGCAATCACAGGGTGAAGAAGTTCACATCTGGTACAGAGGACCCACACAGAGTCTAGGCACTAGCTAAGTTCCACGTAACCCCTATGTTGAGGACTTAACTGGAACATAAATGATGCATAGCCCATGTCTGGGCCCTCTGCGCAGGGGTAAATTTCACCCACATTGAACAGGAATTAGTTAAATCAAGTCCAATGCACCAGTGAGTCATTGCCCCAAAAGGTTTCATCAACTCCTATCATCTCACCTAGACAGGCTCAGACCCGTATTTTCAAACCCCACCTCCAGCATGGATGGTGCAAATTTGGTGACCACACAGCACACATGCCAAATAATGAACACAATGATTTAACTAGTCAGACCCACCGAAAACCACACACTGTAGCTAGGCATCTAAATGCATACCGCTGCAGACACGATCAACTGCACCTGCAATTTCCTCCCTCCATCAGTAATGGGTACAAAACTGTGCTGGCAGTACTAGAAGCCAGGCTAAATGCAGGATTCACAATACACAGGCCTTTGGTCTACCTCAGTATGAGGCTGAGTTTACAGCCAATTAGAGCCAGTAGCAGATCCTGGAGCTCCTCACCTGCCTCCTCGCATGCATCCTCTCCCAGTCTCACCACTGTTCTGATTCTGACGTGTTCATCTCAACATACTCCATCCTATGAGCGCGGGCTCCATCGCACAGCCCAGCTCATGGCCCTGCTGGCGTAGCTCTCTCCCACATAGGAACACACAAGATGAAGTCACCCCCTCCTCCCACCCCAGGGAAAGGGGTGGGAGTCACCACCTTTCAGACTTGCCCTGTCAGTTATCCCTGGACTGTGAAGGAGGAGAGGAAGTCGAACATTTTCTCCACAGAAACAGACAATGGGCTTGATTCCCTGGAGCTGGCCCAGAGAGGTGCAAATGGCATCCCCCAGCACCAGCAGGGGTCACTGCGCCCCAGTGGGATTCACTCCAAGCAGAGGACAAGGGAGTATTCACACCCCCACCCCTCACTGGGTCATGCCATGGGCTGGGCAACCTTAAACTGCAGAAGCTTCCTCACTGAAAGCTGCTGGAGGGACACACTCAATCAGGGCAAACTCTTGGCCCCCTGACCACGCCTCCTCCCCAGGCAGCACAGCTGACTTTTGAACTGGGGTGGGCTGTGGGTATCTTTCACTGCTCCAAAGACCTCAAGGCAGATTTCCTGCCAATGAAGACCTTTCCCCAGATGTCTGCCAGTGTCAAACTAAGCCCAAAGACCAATAGCTCAGATCAGCAATAAAATCATAGGCCTAGATATATCCATGCAAACCACAGAAGTACAATGACTTCACTAAAGCTGCTCAGGGCAAGGACTTTTTGTGTGTTTGTACAGCACCTAGCACTGTGGCCCCTGGTTTACAATCGGGGCCTCAGGCACTACTGCAGTACAAAGCACAACAATATTAATAACGTGAAGTAGCTCACTGCGGCTATTAACAACATTAGAGCAACCACATTTTCGTGCTGGACAACCAGTTTTGAGATCCATCTTTTCCTTGGACGATTGACCTTGCCAGCATGAGGCGAGCCAGGACCCTTTTCTCTGTCGGTTTCCCGCCTTGTTGCCCACTACTTACCCAATCAGGAAATAAGTTTTTTATCTCAGTCATCGCCTCTCGGCTACTTCTGTCTTTCTAGCTTCTTCTGGAGTCTGTCGTGTTTCTGTGGTTCTCAGGGATATGTCCAGGTCTATGATTTTATTGCTGATCTGAGCTGCTGGTCTTTGGGCTCCCTCTCCCTCCCCCACCATTTCCAGCTGTTGGGGAGAGGGCAATAGCTGTGGGCCATTCTCTGTCTCCTCTGTCAGGGGGCTGATTTACTGTTACTGTGCCTCACAGGCGGTCGTTAACACCAGTGACACGCACTGCCCAATCAGAATGCTGGGGGTTACACACACTCACTTTGCACTAGCCCCAGCTGGGACAGAGAAATGAAGGCTTTCACAATTTCGCTTTTGAACTCGCAAGTCATGCTTTTGCACCTCTGTCCTGTCACACTGAGGCTGCATCAAAGGAATCTGTTGTTTACAGTCAGAGCACCAGGCACCTCTGGTGCCCCAGGCTGGGCCTGGCCCTGGCATACTCCATGCCTGCTTGTTATCTAGCTAGTCTGAGGGTCACTGACATGAGGGATTTAACTTTTCTCCTCAGAGATGTCCTGTCTGTACAAAGCTCAATAACGGCTTGACCCTGGTCAGTGGGTCGTCTCCCAGTGATATCTGCAGAGAGTTGGATCAGGTCCTGAATAACTGGGAGGGATGGAGGGAGGTGAAAACAGCACAGCACCTGCAAGCTATAAATCCCACCCAAAGCATCTGGGGAACTCCTCGTCTCTCCTTTCCTCCCTAGCACCCCACTCCAGCTGGTGACACTGCCCTGCTGGAGCCTAGTGGGTTAGCAACACTTGCAGCAACAAGACAGGAGAAAGACTTACCGGTGGGACAAACATCCATCCTGAGACCTGCTGAAAGGAGAATTCTTTCAACAGCCGTCAGTTTCTCTTTCCCCACTGCTCTTGTGATTCCTTCCACAATTAGCACTACTTCAGCCCAGTAGCTAAAAGTGTTTCAGATGAAGGGCTGCATTGTATTGAAGCTCCACCCCCACCTCCTCCCCATATTGCTCATATTAGTGACGGCACTGATGAACTCATGTTTCTCAGAGAGTACAAACCTGTCTGGGTTACTTCCTAAAAATAAAACAGACCAAGCCACGAGCAAAAGCCATGCTGTTTTAACATGGGCAGCCATTCAGATCTTTGCGGGGGGGGTTGGTCTCGAGATTCACTGTCATCTGGTTTGATCCAGCATGCTCTGGGAAGGGAGGAAGAGGGAAGTTGGCAACTCAAAGAGCCAACTTGTTTAGTGGATGGTTTTGTGCTGGGAAATGTTTATCCCCCACCCCTGCACTGAGCTCCCAAAAGATATCAGCAATAGGTGGTGGGTGGGTATTCCAAAATTCGTGTGTGCTGGGTCCTGCACTGCCCCCTGCTGACAGCTGATGGACTTGTATGCAGCCCAGGTTCCTTTCTCCCCGTCCCATACTGGTCCCTTTTGGGCAGGCTCCTCAGCAAGGATTGACTGGGCCATGGAGAGTGAGGTCCCCTCTCATCCCTAGAGTCACTCTCTCCCTTGTGGAAGCTTTGCCCCAGCAGGGCAGTGGAGGGAGCTTGCCCCGGCCCTGCCTGTGCTGTGTCTGTTCGGGAAAGTATAGGACTTTAACCACCAGGGCTGTCAGTGTCAAGCTCTCTCTTCCCCTCCCCGCAGCCCCGGAAGGCTGCACACTTCCGCTTGAGGTAATTGCACTTGGTTGCCAGTCTATGATCTATTGTACATGATGGTCCTGACATGGTCTGAGGGGGAAGGAGGGGAGGGTATTGTGCCCACAAGGTGGAGCTTGACAGCTGGCATCAACATTCCAGGAGCCTCTTGCAGGGCAAGGGATTCACAGGGCCTTACACATTGTAGAAGCGATCTGGTGGCTGGCCACAGGATTCCTCTCACTTACTTCTCTGTCAGGCTTATGGCTGAGGATGGTGAGACAATGCCAGCTATCCTGAAGCCGAGCACAACAAGAGCAGGTGTCTGGCAGGCTTCTCCTCCACACATCCAACAGCTCTGCCAGAGCATCTCGCTCCTGCCCGGCAGCACTCTATGCTTCTTCAGTTCTGCCTCCTAGCTCTGCCTGGGCCCCTCACTCCAGCCCTGCAGCACCCCCTGCTATTCCAGCCCTGAGCCCACCCCCAGCTCTGCCTATGCACCTCACTGCTGCATGCTGTGCTGTTCCAATTCTGCCCTCCAGCAACTATGCCCGTGCCCCTTGATCCAAGAGCACCCCCTGCTACTGCATTAACATTACCTCTCTTGAGCAGACTGCAAAGCCATTTCCCTAATCCCTGCCTGCTATGCTCACTGCACTGTGCACAGGACTGGCCATCGGGTTGTGGGGAAGGTTTGGAAGATGGTTCAATGGGGCAACCCCAAAGCTAACTGGCTCATTTTATATAAAATGAGGAGATTGGAAAGCTCCTCAGGTCACCCTCGGCCTCCTGCTGCAAAGCTACAGTCTGGCCGCTTGGGCTGGACTCTGTGCACAATTGCTACTGTGTAAAACAGGTTTTCACGGGACAATTTTCCAAATACACTGGAGGATTGGGGCTCACTGAGGGGGAAGGGAACTTGTGGCAGCCCAGGTGGGGCCTGGGCTCCTCCCACAAATCCAGCGCCCCACAGCTGTGGATTACAGGCTTCCCAAAGACTAAACCCAAGCAGCCACGGGTGGGGGGATGATCATGAATAACCCACGATTTTTAGGAAGAAGCAGTGACAAATCCCCTCGCCCCTCAGGTTTACATGTCCAAGGCCATTTTCACAAGGCAAAAGGCTAGAACAGGGGTCGGCAACTTTCAGAAGTGCTGTGCCGAGACTTCATTTATTCACTCTAATTTAAGGTTTCGTGTGCCAATAATACATTTTAACGTTTTTAGAAGGTCTCTTTCTAGAAGTCTATAATATACAACTAAATTATTGTTGTATGTAAAGTAAATAAGGTTTTTAAAATGTTTAAGAAGCTTCATTTAAAATTAAATTAAAATGCAGAGGCCTCCAGATCAGTGGCCAGGACCCGGGCAGTGTGAGTGCCACTGAAAATCCGCTTGCGTGCTGCCTTCGGCACGCGTGCCATAGGTTGCCTACCCCTGGTCTGGAAACTTATTGTCTGGGGCTTTTATTAAATGCAAGCTGAGATTTCTAGGTCCCCCAACCCAGGGGAGGAGCCTCTGCACGAAACTCACACAGTGCAGGCCATGCAACTCAGTCCTTCAGCACACCCTGTCACTTCAGCCCCAGAGGCCCTGGCCAAGTTCAGCCAATGAGCCTCATTCAGACCTGTTCTCCAGTCCTCCCACAGTTCTGTATCCTGGCCTGCAGCACCCCTTCTTATCCCAGTACTGGGATCCCCACATGGCTCTTCAGAGGCACTTCATCTCTGGCCTGCAGCTCTCCCTGCTCATCCAGTGCTAGCTGCTGACACAGCTCCACCACTGCCCCTTGACTCTGCCCTGCTGTTCCCCTCGCTCTTGGCCCCCTCACCAACTCTGCCAGTATCCCCTCTGCCATTTCCATTTCAGGTTCTTTCCTCATTGAAGGCAGCCAGTCTTGGGGAATCCTGTGAGTCTTGGGGAATTGGTGTTGCAGCTAAACATCCAGGAATGAGTGGCCTGAGAATTCCCGGCACTCATTTCACTGGTAACCTTATGTCTGAATTAACTCAGGCAAAACAAACACGTCAGTTAATCAAAGACCACAGAAAGTGAGCGGTTGAGCTGGAAAGAGCCACAGGAGGGGAGGAAGTAAAGGAAGAACAAAAAGCAGGATGCAGGTGATGGGAAGCTGAGCCGATGAGGAAGTGAGGCGGGCAAAAGGGGAATAGAGCTGGGGCTGCTCTTGGCCTAAGCTGGGGCTGGAACCCATCATGCTGTCTTCTGCACTGGCCAGACACACAGTCAAGGATGCTCCAGTCCCCCGGGGTGGGGTGGGATGTGAGAAGGCTGCATCCCTTCTTGTGAAGTAATTGCCATTTGAGCCTGGGTACAAATCTCTCCCTCACCCCCTTGATTGGTAGAGTCCTTTCGCTCATGTCTCTGTGCTGGGATACAAGACATCCCCTCCTCATCTATTCCCCCTTTCCTTTCCCATCCCCTGGGCTAGGGTCCAGGCCTCTTCATCTTCTCCCACTTCCTGCTTTCCCCATGTCTCTGTGCTGGGCTAGGAGTTCCCCTTCTCAGTCATTCCTACAGTCCCCCTGGAAGAGCCTTTCCCCGCTGCCGCGCATGCTGTTCTTGGCATGACAGGACAGGGTACACTGAAGCAGGGCCGTCCTTAGGATTTATGGTGCCCTAGGCAGGATTATTAAATTGGTGCCCCCGTGCCTGTCTTGCTCTTCGCAACACAAACATAAGCTTACAGTATTGGAAAACTTGCCACATGCATGTTATTAAAACCAGTTTAACTTAATTAAGGACACTGTAATGCTGATGGACTAGCACTAAAGAAGCAGCACTACAGAAAAAATTCTGATTTGACAGAATGATGCAAATAATATCATTTTTTTAATTTGTCACCATTTTATTGGAAATTTATATGAAGAGGTATTAAAACAAGGATTAGTTTTTCATTAAAAGCAATCTTTCTGGCTTTTTTGGCTGCAAAATCAGTAATAATGTCATTGTATGACAAAGACAAAGTGATGTCTTGTTCGACTGCAAGAATAGCAAGACCAGTCAAGTGTTCCTGACTCCTTGTAGAGTAGAGATAGTTTTTAATGAACTTTAGTTTTGAGAAACTCCGTTCTCCTGATGCTACTGTTTACAGGAATTGTCAGTAGAATATGAGTGGCAATGTACACATTAGGATATAGGTCAACAAGTTTGCTAGTATGAATAAACTGTACAACGTCCATCTTCGATTTTGCATGTGGCAACAACTCAATTCTTCGTACAGTTCAAGTCCATTTAAATCAAAATGATCACCAGGCTTCAGGAGGCTCTGTAGGTCAGGGGTCCCCAACACGGTGCCCGCAGGCGCCATGGTGCCCACAGGGGCCTCTCAGTGCACCCGCGTACTGGCCGGACGACGAACATCTGCCAAAATGCCGCTGAAATTTGGCGGCATTTCGGCGCCAACGCCTCTGGATGATACCACTTGCCACCAACAAGCAGCGTCATCCAGAGGGGGCGCCGCCAAAATGCCGCCAAATTTTGGCAGCATTTCGGCAGATGCTCGTCCACCACCACAATCCTTCATCTGGTGCCTGCCAGATGAAAAAGGTTGGGGATCACTGCTCTAGGTTTTTGCACTTTGTCATTAGTTCTCTTGTTTTTCTATTTCATTGAATTTAGTCCCGCTCAGCCTGCTGCCTGCTGACTGAATGGAACCCCAGGCCAAGAGCAGGTTGAGTGGCTCAGCCACGGTCTCAGCCACCGGCCTGCTCAGCCTGCTGCCAGCCTGTGGGGTGTCCCACAGGCCAGCAGTGGGTGCTGAGTGGGGCTGGCAGCCAGAACCCAGGTGGAAATGGGCAGCAGCCAGAACCCCAGAGCAGTGGCGGGCTGAGCCACTCAGCTGCCACTGCATGCCATCAACATCAGCTCACATGCCACCTTTGGCACGTGTGCCGGTAGGGCCGACCTGTCTATACACTAGTAGGAGATGAGCATATTACAGTTGTTGGAGGCTCTGTTAGCAGTAACCGGCTATAGAAGTCAGCCAACATTTTTGTTTCTCTGAGAAAACTGCCACTCCCTTCCCCATACCAAACTGTCACAAATAATTGCACAACTTAATTTTCTGTTTTTTGGCTAAGATATTGATTTTTTAAAAAAAAATATTGAAATTGATTCAGGATTGTTAGCAAGTATTTAAACTAATTGTTAAATGACATCTAAATGGCAACACACGTACTGCTTCATGCTTGGCTCACCTCTAGCCTGCTGGTCCAAACAGCTGCAGTAGAGGAGGAGATAGGTGGAATAATCGCAGGACCCCAAATACCACTCTCTGGGGTGCAGAGTGGCAACAGCAGCAGCAAACCTCAGGCTCAATCACACGCAATGGGTACCACCACCAGCCCACGGACCATGGTGAAGTAGCACAGCATCTGATCTCAGGGACGGGGCAACCATGGAGCCACAGCAGCTCATCCTGCCCTGTGCAGCTCCCGCCGGATGAGATGGATCGCTACCAGCCCAGGAGAGAGACACACTCCCAGCTAGGGTGACCAGATCCAGATGTTCTGATTTTATAGGGCCAGTCCTGATATTTGGGGCTTTGTCTTATATGGCACCTCATTACCGGGCCTCTATCCAGGTGACCAGACAGCGAAGTTGTGAAAAATCAGACTTTGGGGGTCGGGAGGGGGGGGAGGGGGGAATAAGAGCATATATAGAAAAAAGACCCAAATTGAATGGTCCTATGAAAAAGTGGGACATCTGCTCACCATCCCCCCAACCCCCTGCCTGATTTTTCACAAGGCATGCTATCGTGGCTTCCCCAGCCCAGCCCTGTGCGAATCCGCTTCCAATCCTTGGCTTTCAACTTCAATCCTCAGCAAAAGCAGCAGCCAGCCTCCACCGATTATATTTTGACTTCTCTCTCCCCCAGACTTCACCCAACCCAGCCCTGATGGAGAATGGGGGAGAGAGGGGATACTCTGTGGGAGGGAGATGAAACGGGGGGGGAGTGCTCCGTGGGCAGTGGGAGAAGAAATGGATGTTATTGGGGGAAACATACAAATGGATACTTGCAGAGCCGCTGTCGCTGCCTACTCTGCCGGGGGAAAGAGTCATACACTGCACAGGAGTTCCTTCCCCCACTCTTCCACACGCAATCCCTTATCCCCTCCCTCAGACTGTGCTGCATTCGGCTCTCTCTAGGACCCAGCAGCCCTGCTCTTACATGCTCCACTGCTTTCCATCTGTCCGGGCTCCCAGCAGAGCGGTGCCCCCAGACCTAGTGGTGCCCTAGGCTGCTGCCTGTTCTGCCTATGGCTAAGGACATCCCTGCACTGAAGTAAGAAGGAAGGGCAGGGACACAGTTGGGCGATGGGACAGGGTGACATCTGGGATGACAGAAAAGAAGAGCAATGGCGTAATTCAAGTTTCTCCCCTCCCTTGGATTTGTAGGGTAGGAAAGCCTCATATTTGAACCCCCATCTCCTCCACTGCCTGACCGCTGTTCCCCTTTGGGTTCCTCAGCAATCCCCCCTCCTGTGGGTCACCAAGCTGCAGAGACGATACAGCAAGGCCTGGGTGAGTCTGTCAGAGCATAGCCATCTCACCGACAAATTCCTCTTCCTCCTCCTCCTAGCTTCTTCCTCAAACTCTGTGAGAGAAACAAGACATGTCAGAAGCCAGCCTTCCCTTCTCCCCCTTCTGTCCAGGGCAGCAAACCCTGGCCAAGAGCACCCCTTGCTGGCTGGAGAGGGGCACAAGGCAAATCACAGCATGCTGAGGATGTAGCTGTGCCAAGTAATTCCAGGATATAAGCCTCTTCCGCCTATGGGCCTCCAAGCTAGGGTGACCAGATGTCCCGATTTTATAGGGACAGTCCCGATATTTGGGCCTTTTCCTTATATAGGCTCTTATTACCCTCCACCTCCATCCCGATTTTTCACACTTGCTGTCTGGTCACTCTACTCCAAGGTCTCAAGGGGGCAGATGCCACCAATTATCCTAGTCTAATGTTGGCCTGTCTTAACACTGCAGTGCTTGACTTCGCAACCTTAATGTTCTTTTAGCACAGATTCTTCAGAATGTACATTTCTAAGTTTTTTAAACTTTTAAAAGCCAATAATTTCATCACATGGAACCATACTGACTGTCCTCGCCACCACCCTATGAGTCATCCGCAGGGTTGGAATCTTTAGATTCACAGCACAGTCCTCTAGGTTGGAAGTAATGGCGTAACTGGTAGCAGTAGAAGTCTGTCTTCTCTGTGGACCTGCCAGTAGAGGGGGATGGAGACACATACCTTGCCAGGGGGTTTCACAGCTATTTGTTAGACAGCAGAGGAATGGTGAAAATCTGGACTCTTGGGTTCTGTGAACTTTCAGATTCTGTAGGGGAGTATGCTTTAGTGGTTACAGATATTTTTTCCCCAGCCTCTCCCTGTCCCCTTCTATCCTTATCCCCATTCCTGCCCTGTCCTGTCCTTTATTGCTATCCCCTCTGCTGCTTGCTCTCTCTCTGTCCAACTCCTGTCCCTGTCCCCCCATTCCAGGCCTCCTCTGGCTCTTATCCTTGCCCCATCCTCCCACTCCTGCCCTTGTCCCCAGCTTCTGCACATCTTCCCCACCCCATCCCACTCTTATCCTCTCATTTCCATGGCTCTTGTCCTCCTCTGCCATGCTTTTACCCTCCCCCATCCTTGGTTCCTGCCCCTCCCCACCCTTGCTCCTATCCTCCCCTCATCTGTCCCTCTCTACTTCTGCTCCTACCTCCCACCACACTCCTTTGTATTTGGGTACGTCTACACTACGGGATTATTCCGATTATACATAAACCGGTTTTGTAAAACAGATTGTATAAATTCGAGTGCACGCGGCCACACTGAGCACATTAATTCGGCGGTGTGCGTCCATGGTCCGAGGCTAGTGTCGATTTCCGGAGCGATGCACTGTGGGTAGCTAATCCGTAGCTATCCCATGGTTCCCGGAGTTTCCCCTGCCCCTTGGAATTCTGAGTTCAGATCCCAGTGCCTGATGGGGCAAAAATCATTGTCGTGGGTGGTCCTGGGTAAATGTCGTCAGTCATTCCTTCCTCCGGGAAAGCAATGGCAGACAACCATTTTGTGCCCTTTTTCCCTGGATTGCCCTGGCAGACGCCATAGCATGGCAACCACGACGCTCTGCTTCGCCTTTTGCACTGTCAGCCTCTAGATAGGCACTGGGATGTCCCTGAATCATGACGATACTGCACAATATACGACACAGCTCACGAATTCATTTGCTTTTGCATTGAATTAGCAGAACGGTTACAAGCTTCTGTATCCTCGCTGCCATTAGTAAATTGCATGAGATGAGGTTTATTCCCAAGGTTCTGTACTCGTCTGCTGCCTATAACGGGCCTCTCTGGCTGAGTCACCGGGGCGGCAAAAGGCACAAAATGGAATGACTCCCGATCAATTCTCCTACTATGGTATCTAAAAATGAGCAGTCCTGCTATGAATATGGCATAGTGTACTAGAGAACTGATGTATCAGAGAATCAGAGAGCACAGCCGCTCCGTTGCAGATCCCCGCAGAACTGATGTGGCTGCATGCTATTCATGGGGGGTGCCTTCTGCAACGAACCCCCTCCATGCTTCCTCCTCCCCCATCTCTCCTGGGCTATAACGTTGGGCAGGTCCCCCTCATATTTGTTGATGCAGTAATAAAGAATGCAGAATAAGAAACTGACTTGTTAGTGAGATAAAATGGGAAGGGTCTTCCAGGCTGCTATGACTATGTCCAGGCAGGGACATAAGCGCTCAGTAGTAATTCGTGGGGACGAGGAGCCCAGCATCCCGCTGCAATGAACCAGCAGGATCATGAATCTTTTCTTTACATAGGAAAGGACGGGGGCACAGGAGCTCAGCCATCAGTTCTTATGATGAAAATGGTACCAGCCATACTGTATCCATCTACTGGGAATGACCCAGTGAATACTTCTTATTTCATCGCCAGGCCCTCCGTCCCGCCAACATCACCTGCTGAGCCTGAAGCACAGAGTACCTCAGTCAGTTCCAAGCATTTGTACTGTTCCGACCCCAGCGTAGGGATATGAGGGCAGATACTGCTACCCTTTTATGTCCACAGCATGATCGTGTCTACCAGCCATATCATACCATAGCTATGGTGACAATTAACAAATATAAGTCCTAAGTGATACGCGATTTTTTTCCCTTTTCTTTTCACGTGGGGGGGGAGTTAACATTGACGAGCCTATACCTGAACCACGCCGGATCAATGTGTTTGAACCTACTAGGCATTGGGAGCTTTCAGCCAATGACAATGCACATACTTTTCGCCGAGACTAGCTGATGGACTGTGAGTAGCTGGAGGCCTCAGAACCCTCTCCCTCCTTTTCCAATTGAGCTCACCATCTGATACTTGGTCTTTCGAGTTACGGCTTGTCACTCGCGAGTCTTCGGTTTAGCTTGGAGATTTTTTTTTAAACGCTTTGGCAATTTCGTTTTCGGTAAAGGATGCATCGATAGTACCAGATCTTTTCTCTCCATACCAGTTGATACAGATCTCCAGAAGTTCTCGACGGTCCATTGCTGGAGCTTCTTTGGAATTTGGGACGCATCACCATCTCTTCCTCTGTGATCTAGAGCTCATGCTGGCAATACCGATAGAAAATTCAAAACAGTTCGGCTGGGCTTTCCTGTCTACCTGGCCACATGACATCTTGAGTTCTAATTGGGCTGTCCAGCAGGTACAATGTGCACTAGTGGGATACTAGTCTGGAGGCCAATACCATCGATTTGCGGCCACACTAACCCTAATCCGATACGGTAATACTGATTTTAGCGCTACTCCTCTCGTCTGGGAGGAGTACAGAAACCGATTTAAAGAGCCCTTTATATCGATATAAAGGGCCTCGTAGTGTGGACGGATGCGGCGTTAAATCGGTTTAACAGTGCTAAAATTGGTTTAAACGCATAGTGTAGACCAGGCCTTTGAGACAGGCAGCTTCCTTCTTCTCCTCCATCCTGCCTTGGTGCCAGCAGAGGGAGCACTTTGGCCCTACTCTCAGCTCCTGTGCCTGGAGCCAAAGGGTACATGTACGCTGCAGCTGGGAGGTGCAATTTCCAGCTCAGGTAGACATATATGTAGGGTGACGAGACAGCAAATGTGAACAATCAGGATGGAGGTGAAGTGGAGTAATAGGCATCTATATAAGAAAAATCCCCACATATCAGGACTGTCCCTATGAAATCGGGATATCTGGTCACCCTACACATATGTGCTAGCTTTAGGGTGACCAGATAGCCTCACCTGGATCACCTGGATCGATTGGTCTTCAGCTCTCGTTAAGACTGTGCCGATCACAACATGTCTGCCATTCTTCTTGCATTCTTGCCTTTCTTCTCCACGTTCATCCGAAACGTTTAACAATGTTATCTTCCCATCTTCTTGGAGACCGACCAGGTGGTCTTTTCTGTTCTTGCAGGTACTACTCAGTAATGATTGCGGTCCACCTATTGTCCGTGAACCGAGCTATGTGGCTCGCTCATCGTATCTTATTATATCTGCTTTCCACAACAATATCTTTCACACCACTGCATTCTCTAATAATTTCATTTGAGATACGATCCAGAAGGGAAATTCCCAACACGGTTCATTCCATTGCCCTTTCAGCTACTGACAGCCGCTGTTCTTCTCTCTTCGTTAGTGCCCACGTTTCACTGCCATACAGCATGGCTGGCAGCACGTTGAACTGAAGATATTTGTATGTGTGGTCTTGGCGATTTTTCCTTTGAGGATGTCCTTGATGGAACTAAAAGCACACCATCCTGCCTGAATCCTTCACAAGAGTTCTCCGTTCATGTCTTGGACATATTAACTTCTTGGTCCAAATATATGTACTGTTCCACTTCTTCAATTTCTTCTCCTGTTACTGTTATTTGGGCTTTTTGTAAGACATCTGATCGTATGTATTTCGTTTGACAATGGTTCATTTTCAGACTGACTCGACTGCTTTTCTTGTCGAGTCTTTGTAGCATGCTCTGTAGTTGGCTGGTGCTTTCGGCAATTAGTACAATGTTGTCCACGAATCTGAGATGAGATAATCGTTCTTTTATATTAACATCGTTCATTTATATTAACACCACTCCTCCAATTGATCTTGTTCATAAGCATGTCAAGGCAGGCGGTAAATAGTTTTGGTGAAATCATATCTTCTTGCTTTATGCCCTTCTCGATTGGGATGCAGAGGGGAGTTTCGAGGAGAGTAATGTTTGTTGTACATCCAATTTTCGCTTCCTTCAACTAACTGATGTACTGCGTGTTAATGTTCTGCTCTGCGAGTGCCTTTAATGTTGCGCTGAACTCGACACTATCGAAAGTCTTTTCATAGTCGACGAAAGCAATGGACAGCTCTTTCTAGGAGCTGGCTAAGGGTAAATATATGGTTGATCGTACTGAAATTTCTTTGAAACCCTGCTGCTCTCTCGTCTGTTGTACATCCAGACTCCACGACAGTCGGGTCGTTATCATCTTTATAAAGAGTTTATAGATATGAGACAGCAGGCATATAGAGCTATAGTTCTTAAGATTTTCTCGATTCCCCTTCTTGTACAGCAAGATGGTATTTGACTCCTTCCAGCTTGATGGTATTTTTCCTTCTTCGAGATATCAACTGAATCTTAAAGCGAGGGACTTCCAAAGTTTTTTGCCTCCTGTGGAAATCATTTCTGACGTTATTCCATCTTTGGCCGGAGCTTTTTCTTCCTTCATCTGGTGTAGTGTGCTTCGGACTTCACTGATGATTATTGGGGGGATGTGTTCTTCTGACTCTTGGAGAGTTGGGAGAGGGATGTTGATTCTTGATTTGAAGAGTTCTGTATAGAAGTTCTTGCAGACCGTCTCCATCCCTGCTCTGTCAATTACTGTCTCTCCGTCCTTGTTCTTCAATGCTGTTATGCGCAATCTATACTGCACCAATTCCCCAGACAGCAAATGTGAAAAATTGGGACAGGAGGTGGGGGGTTATAGGAGCCCATATAAAAAAAAAGCTCCAGATATCAGGACTGTCCCTATAAAATTGGGACATCTGGTCACCCTAGCTAGCTTTCCTCAAGCTAATGTGTTAAAAATAGCAATGCAGCGGCTGGGCTAGCCCACTGAATATACATCTGCTATCTCCAATGTGTATGTCTGCCTGAGCTGGGAATAACACCAGCCAGCTCCAGTATAGACATAGCCACAGCTGGTAGCTCCACCTAGAATAAGTAACCAGGAGTTGTGGAAGGGTTGCACACCATCATGCTTCAGCACTAATGCCAACCTCTAGCAACTGGAGAAACTTCCCCTGGGGGCAAGTTATCTCTTGACTGCCTACCTGCTGGGATTCTTGCACCTCCCTCGGAAAGATCAGCGACTGGCCACTGTTGGAGGCAAGACACCGGAGAACAACCTTCCCAAGGACCTCCGTTCTCTCTCAAGCCCAGTCTTGCTAACTCCAAAAGTTCAAATTGTGAGTCAGATGCCCCTCAAATCAGGAGATTAGCCCTAAAATCAGGAGATTATTTTATAACTAATATTGTAGTTTTGGTCTGTCTGCTGGTTTTTGAACTCTCCCGGCCCAGCCCCAGTGTAGTGTGGGTGGGTGGATGGGGGGGGGGCATGGGGTGCAGTAAATGTATATACTAAGATGGCCTTTGTCCCCACCACAGGGCTACCTCTGGCTGCCTGATGGTGCTCCAAAATTATAATTAATTAATTCTGTGCCCCCCAGTCCCACACCTGCCCCTTGCCCCTCAGTAAACCACTATTGCCTCTGCAGCTCCAGACATCCCATGCCCCCTTCCAGACCTGGGAATGGGAGTAGGGGAGGAGGAGCAAAGAGCAGACTGACCCATTGTTCACAGGAGGGGAGGGAGGGAAGTGAAGAACTGTCCTGAGGTGCTAGGTGCTTTCTAGTCCCTCCTCCCCTGCTGTGAGAATGGTGTTGGCTAATCCCTCTCACCGTTCGCCTACCCAAAATCTCCCTTGGAGTAGGGGAAAGCTCTGTCTGTTTACTGGAGCAGTTGTGATTGGCTGCTTTCTCCCAGAAGCAGCCAATCAGAGGGGGCTCTACCACCCATCCCAGGCTGAAATTCCAATGCGGGTGGCAAGGCTGGCTGGTAGAGTTGGTAACACTGCAGTCCCCATGCGGCTTGGTTCTCAAGATGCTGCATTGTACAGACTACCAGGAAGCAGTCCTTGTGCCGTCTGAGAGAGAGACACACAGCACCATCTGAGACCCAGCATCTAAGGGTCTGCCCTGAGGTTAGGGCATATGGTACTGGCTGGGACAATGGCAGGAGGTCTGAGATGCTTCTATAGCTATAGCAACCCCTGTATTATTTGGTTTGTTGTGTTTTCACTGAATGGCTCACAGTCTTGTCCTCCATGGATGCGTGCCGGTGTTTCACAGACTAAGCTAATTTCCCCTTTTGTTGTATAATCATATCCCTTCCAGCCAGCTGAGGGTCCCTTGTTTAAGAATACTGCGAGCAGATTGGATAGAAGAGAGACCATCTGCTCAGGCGCACAGGGCAAAGTGGCCTTGACGGGGTCGGAAATGAAATGTTCACTTGTAGTTATGCTGTTCAGCCACTAGATGTCTCTGTGGATTGTATAGCTGTTCCAGGCAGGGAGGTGGTTCCTGGTAAACAAAGGAGACAAAGCTGGGGCTCAAGCTGCAGGGAAGCCTGGTTTTGCTATAGTTTTGCTGACTTGTTTAATAAAAGTCTCCTGTTTAAGATAGACTGGATCTCCAATAGCATGAAGCTAGCCAAGGAGGCACTTAGATACTACAGTGTCAGACACAGTATAAGAATTTACCTGGGACAGATAGATCTTCCTTTAGGAGAAAGGAGATGGATAGGAGACTTGTCCAGGCTGGGACACCTCTTCTTCCTCCATCAGGAGCTGCTACTGCTGCTTCACCTGAGGTGAGTCCTGTTTCTTCACAGTAGCAAGTGGAGCAGGAGGGGAAGCGAGCGGGGAAGGTTCTAGGCAGAAGCTGAGCAGTGAAGCAGAGGGAGAGGCAGAGTAGCAGTAGGGATAATGATTCCTGATTCTAGTAAAGTTCCTTGTTCAGCTTTCTCTGTGATTCTTTACCACTCTCACCTGAAAACAGAAAGGCTGGGAGGCCCTGAAACTTCTCAGCCAGGAGCTGGCTCCTCCTCCAGCACTCACAGTAGATTACTCTGACTGGTGAGTCCTCACTGCACTTGCTCGAGAGGAAAGGGAGCTCTGGGGAAGCAAGGAAGAAAAGGGGGACCCCTCCCTCTGCTCTCTGCAAAGGGGAGGGAATGGTGTTCCCCCTTTTTCCTCCTTAATTTAATGCCTGGCTGGATGCAGCACAGCACCCCCTGCTGCTCAAAGCTGGGGGACAGGAAGCATAGAAAAGAAATTACTTGAGTCATCTGGCGCATGAAACTGTCTTTCAAATTGCATGTTTGTACATGCCCCGCCTTCAGCCAGTGGCCTGGACTACCAGGGGGGAGGGACTGACGGGAAAGGGAGGGTTAAGTAACATTCTCTCTTCCACTTCCTCCCTCCCCACGACCTGCTGCTCCCTTCAACGCTAGATTTGACATTACATTTGTACAGGTCTTTCCTCTGGTCACCTGAGAGCCTTATCTGTGCCTGATTCCTCCTGCCCCAGGAGCCGCCCTCCTCCCTGAGGCCAGAGAAATGCAGGCCATCAAGTGTGTGGTGGTGGGAGATGGGTACGTACCCTTCTATTTTGGGGGGAGGAGAAGAGAAGGGGAAAGGTTTTTTCTTGGTGACATTTCATCTTCTTTGCTTTTAACTTCCTCTGAACTGCTTTCGCTCTCTTTCTCTGCCAGGTAGGGTGTGCAGGGGAGCAGTCTGCAATGGAGGTTATGCATTATGTCGGGATGCGGGACGGGCATTTTCTGGGGAAGGTGTAAAAGGCCCTCTGAAGGACGAACTATTTGTAGGTTGGCCGATCTCCCCTAGATGAAGGTGGCACTGGACCCTCTACAGTGCCTTCCGCGCTGCAGCTATTGCTGGTAGAACTGGAGTCAGGTTTAACACACAGTGGGGGAGATTGTGGTTTCCCTTCTACTGGGTCACGCCACAAGCCATGGGGGTGGGGGGGAGGCAGTGACTGACACATGGCAGTGGTGCATGGATAGCACTGTGGGTCCTCTTCTGTGGATCTCAGAACCCACGCGCTCTCCATGAGTTGTCCAGGAGATCATTCAGTGGGACTCCCATGGATGCAGCAGGGAGGAGATGTTCCTTTCCCCTTCGCTCCTGAGATGTGCAATGCCCTCCGTCTGCCTTAGGTATGTGAGGCAATGAAACCCTGGGCATCTGAGCCCAGCATAATCATTGCTTAGCTTATCCACCACTTGGCCAGTGTGCACCCTGCTGTCAGTGGATATGGCCCAGCCAAGGCCTTCAACAGCAGGAGCTTCCTCAAGGCGGGCCCCAGTGGGCTGCTGCCCCGCCAGGGCACTGGGAGACAAGCAGCCAGGGCCCAAGAGAGCTGTGAGGTGAGAGTAGTGTCTGGCACTGTGAGGGTTAAGCCACTTCCAGGCTAGGAGCTGGTGATACTGTTATCTGGGGCAGCTATCGGTAGCAGATGAAGTGACATTTGCAGAGGCCCTGCACCTCGCAGTCACTTCCTCCTTTCAACTGGCCCCAGGAGGAAGTTTGCAAACAAACGATCAAATTATAGAAACCACCTTGGAGGCAAGGGCAGGCGAGAGGGTGGGGGAGGGACAAATAAATACAGAGAAAATCCCAAACAAATGGTGGTACCTGCCAGGAAAGTACCGTAAAGACCAGAAACTAAGGGCTACAGAGCTGTCCCTGAAACCACCTGCACAGAAAACACCCTGAGACTAATCCCACAGCCACCTCATAACCTCTCCCCAGAATTTTGCTAACCACCCAACCCTCCCCCAACACAACACCAGTACTCTGCCCCCTAACTCTACCAGCCCCAGAGCCTCCTCCATAACTGATAACCCCTTAAACCCTTTAACTCTGCTAGCCCCATATCCCTCCCCACTGACCACATCACAGCCGTCCAACACTGTAATCCCATAACCCTCCCCCATAGCTCTGCCACCTCATATCCCTCCTTCAGCTCAACAGCTCCATCCGCATAACCAGCCCCCAGCACAGTAACCCGATAACCCTCCTCTGCTAATTCCATTGCTTTAAGGTGCTGCCACCCACCTGGGAGGCAGGTCAGTAGTGTTATCTCCATTTTACAGAAGAGGAATTGGAGGCACAGTAAGGTCATATGACTTTCCCAAGGTCACCCAGCGAGGCAGAGCTGGGAAAGGCCAGTCCATTAGCCACTAGGCCATCCTCCCCCTGTTTGTCTTGGCTGCAATTCCTTTCCCTCTCTGTAATCTATTTGCCTCCACAGTTGGCTCCCTTGCCCTTCATTAGAGATGGTTGGAAATTTTTCCGTGGAACCCTTTTTTGTGTGACAGAAAATGTCAATTCATTGGAATGGTGTCTCAGGTCCAGGATGGAATTTCTGGACACAAAGAGAGGCTGTTTTCCCCCAAATATCCCATTGCCTAGTGGTTTGAGCACTCAGGCTGTGGGGGACATAGGTTCAAGTCCCTGCTCTCCCTGCATTTCTTTGAAGTCCCTTTGGCCTGGGCTCTCTCCCACTAGCGCCCTCTTCTGGGGTTGGACTGCATTTCAGCTCTGGCCACCTAGTTCTCCATCATGCTCCACTGAAAGCTCGGTGGTGCTGGTGGCCTGCAAGGGTAGGACTGCACAGCAAAGAAAAACCTCTGGCTGTCCGTGCCAACCGACACCGGCTCACAGGGCTGTTTCATTGCTGTGTAGACCTCTGGCCTCGGGCTGGATCCTGGGCTCTGGACCCTCCCACTGTGCTCCAGCCCGAGGCCAGAAGTCTACACAGCAAAGATACAGCCCTACTCCGTGAGCCTGTGTCGGCGGGAACAGGCCAGCTGCAGGTGTCTAGTTGCTGTGTTATACAGGAAGTCAGACTAGATGATCTGATGGCCCCTTCTGGCTTTAAACCTTATGACTCTATGAGAGGAGGAGGAGGGAGGAAGCTTTGGCTGCTTGCTCAGAAGCCCCAAGAGCAGCCTCACTGCTGGTAGCCTGGCTCATGAGTGCCATGTCAGCTGGAAGGACCGTGTGATGACGCTTGTTAGGTAGCCTCAGGAAAGCCAATATGGTGCCGTGCTCATAAAGCATGAGGTGTCCTTTCCCTGGTACTGGCGCCATGTCCCATCATGGCATTAGAGAGTGCTGTCCTGTCGGGGGTGCCATCTAGGCAATTGCATTCGGTTACTCTACATTGTCACTGCTGTATCAAACGGATACATATACTCCTCCGTTTCCTGTCAGAAATTCTTTGTTGCTGTGCACTGATAATCAGCTGCTGTGCTCCAACCCAGAGTGACTGCATTTCAGCTGAGTGATCCCTGTGTAAGGTCTGTAAAATGCCTCAACTTTCAGGCTAGAAGACACTAGCGCAATGTAACATCCTCACTCCTTTTCCCTCTAACACTCTAACCCTGCTTGTGCAGTGCTTAGGGCTGGGAATCTGGATTCTCTGTTCTTTTCCTCTAGCCTTCTGCTATGTTTGGCTTTCTGGTCGGAGAAGGCATGATACCCCACAGCAGGAATCACAGTAACAGGTCCTGGGTGTATTTTCTGTCTCTTTCAGAGCTGTGGGTAAAACCTGTCTCCTCATCAGCTACACCACCAATGCCTTCCCAGGCGAATACATCCCCACTGTGTGAGTATCTAGCAGATGGGAGGCTGGGGGGCCAGGCAGAGGGCAAGCAGAAGGGCAGAGGGGGTCACGAGCATCGGGAGTACTAGCTCTCTGTACCCATAAGTCAGTACTAGGTCAAGTCTCGATACCAGAAAGCTGTTCATTTGTAGGCTGTGGGGCTGTCTGGTATCTGGATAGTCCCAGCCTTCAGTTCAGCAGCTGTGAAATGGACAAGGGGCCTAATTCATCATTGCCCTATGACTCCTTTGCACCAGGGAGCCTGACCTAAAGGGACCACAAGAAAGACAGAAGCCTTGGCACGGGGAGCCTTCATACCTGGTGCAGAGCCAACTCTCTGCTGCCTCGTGGGGGAGCCCTAGCTGTGGGGAACAGGGTAAAGGATGCAAGGAGCATGTCCAGGCAGTAAGGTGCAAGGTTGGGACTGATCTGCACCACTGCAAACTCCTATACGGGTCACTGAAGCAGGGATGCAATATAGGATGGCCCCAAGTGTAGGCTACTAGCAGCTCTTGATTAGGGATGGTACAAGCTGACATTCCACTCTCCCTTCACCTCTGTTGGCATGTATGTGAGCACATCCCTTGTTCTCAATGAATAGCACCTTACTGCACAAGAAGTCCCACTGAAGTCACTCCATGTATGTGGGGGTAAGGGTGTCAGAATCTGGCCTTTAGGGTTCCAGCTCCCTGGAAGAGACAGGTGTGTGTTGCTGTTATACCACAGTAGCAAAGCAAAGCATCCTGGGAAGCTGCATATAAATCACTGTGCAGACAGGGCTGGGAGCACCTGAAATCCTTGTCCTTTGGCATGGTCAATTTGAGCCGAGCTTTTGGCTGCGAGAAGCCATCTCTTCTTGGTGGCCGGCTTGTGCTGCGATACTGTCACCTCCTATGTGCCAAACGGTGTGGTGTGTGTGGCTGTTCAACGCCTTCTACTTGCTGTGCACCTCGCCTGTTCATATCTAGGACCCCTGCTCTGTGGGCAGAGAGAGGCAGCCATTTTGTTCTCTGAGTTGGGGCAACCTGTAACAGAGGAGACATGCACTGGGTGTGCTCCCTCATGGGGACTTTACTTTGGTTCCTTCTTGTTGCTCTTTTCCTTCACTTTAGATTGAAAGCTTGTGGTTGCTCTCTGCATAGGGAAAAATATAACAAATGGGTTCAGGATAGGAGACCTAAAAGGAGCACCTGCGTGGGTGGCAACTGTTCTCTGAGCTGCCAGTGACCCTGTGTCCCAGCACGGTGCTAGGGGATGCTCTGCCCAAAGACAGGAAAGCCTCACTGGCTATAGGCATTAGAGATACCACAGCATGTTTTGTACAAGTAGGGGTGGAAACCATGGCATCCTGACCCAATTCCAGCGGGGCGCTTGGCAGGGAGCATGGTCCTGAGTGGTACAGAGAAGACGGATGGCATGAAAACGTTTAAGAGGGCAGTTTGGCTTCTAAAACAAAAGGGTGCAGATGAAGGCTTAGAGAGCGCAGAGCTGGAGCAGGGAGTGGGGAGGGCTTGGCAAGGGGAACTTGAGGGGAAATAACAGATTGGGGCTTCGCAGTCAGGATGGAGCCCCAAAGGCAGTGGGAGATGCTGGAGCTGGGAAGGAATTTGGGACAGCTAGGCTATGGGGAGGTAGGTTGCGGTGGGACAGGTGCAGGTACTCGGTGAACCAGCAGCACTAAAGCACTGCAGGAGGGTGTCTCTTTCCCTGCCCCGGGTTCGTGAGAAAGAGGTGCCCCCGAGTGCTCTTCTCTCTAGTTTGAGGAACCGACTCTCTCTCTCTCTCTTTGCATTGCAGGTTCGATAACTATTCTGCCAACGTGATGGTTGACAGCAAGCCCGTAAACCTGGGGCTGTGGGATACAGCTGGGCAGGAGGATTATGACCGGTTGAGGCCCCTCTCCTATCCGCAGACGGTGGGTCATTCCTCACTGTGCCCTGCTCCCCACTCATTGCACCCAAGGCGCATTCCCTTGGCGACATCTCCCTCTGCTGGAGAAGTCGGACTTACTATCAGCCTGAGATGGCGCTAGAGTTCCTCTCTTAATTTTCCCCTCTCTGAGAGCTCACCAGCCCCCGAAAACCCCATCTCCATTTTTGTATATGCTATGCATCTGGGGGTCCAAAGGAGTGAAAGGATTTTGGGGAATATTTTGGAGAGCCATCTAAATATCATACGGTATCATTCAGCACTAAAGGTGTCTCTCACAGGTTTTGAATGACTCTGGGGATTTGCAAATGAGGTATGGAGACTTTCATGTCTTCTTGTGTCCTGATTGTGAGACTGGAGGGTTCTGAGTCCACGAAACAGAGCTTCTTAACTTTAAACAGGGTTTGATGGGCGGGGGGCGGGGGAGAGAATGGTGATACTTTATTCAAGCTCCATCCACAGTCTGCTAAAACAATCAGCAGTGAAATAGTTAATTGTGTTGATATGGTCATCAGTAGGATTCAGAGTCAACACACATCAGTGCTATTCCCCCAAGCAGTCTGCTTGCAGATTCAGGAAGGCAACCCTGTGTCAGTTCACATTTAACAGGTTTCCTTCACAACTTGGAAGGGTAGAAACATAGGCTCAGAGTTTGTTTTTTTTTAAACTAAAGCTTAAATTCTACAGTGATGGGGCCACCAGAGAAGTATTTTTCTGAGTACCCGAGTACCAGCTAGGTCTCACTCCTGCATTTATTGTGACTGGTTTGAATCTGGCCCCACTTTGGCAGAAACCAAAACCGTCCCCATCTGATGATTGGTTGATGATCTGTGGAAAATGGGTGAGGGGGTGTCAGTCCATTTCCCCAGCAGGACAGGAGTCCGCATCACAAAAACTGCACCTCCACACTTAGCAATGATAGATTCCCTCAATAGCGGCATCAGCTGATACCAAGGGCTGGCTGGGCTAGGAGACTGAACAACCGTCTCTCCCTTCCAGGTGGCTCACAAATGTCAGGACTGAGTTGCACAGATTGGGAGGGATGGACAGAAGATGCACAGTGCTGTACCTTTTTTGTGGGGGGATAACAAGAGAGCTTGAGTCTCCAGGGCTATCAATCCAGCACCTTTCACCAGCCCACCCCTCTCCTATGCTGGACAGAATGCTCCAGCATGGTGCTGGGAGGGGTCCCCCCTGCCTAATCCCCGAATGCTGTCGTGTTCTTACAGGACGTCTTCCTGATCTGCTTCTCTCTGGTCAGCCCGGCCTCTTATGAAAACGTTCGCGCCAAGGTAAGCGCATCGTGGCTGGCGTGGAGGTGTCTCTGTGCAGAGAGCAGAGGTATGCACTAACTTGCCACGTGCAGCTCAAGAAGCCAGCGAGAGCCGCACAAACAGGCACTGGCCTTGAAAAAGGAATGCTTGTGCAGTGAGCGTGGGCGGTGACAGCTGATGGATTATCTGGATCCTGAGAGCTATTTTCCTTTGTGTCTCTCTCAGGAGTAGCTAGAATATTGGTCTCCCACAGCCTCTGGGTTGTCCAAGAGAGATTAACGAATAAACCAGGCTAGATTCTAGGGCCCACCAACTGTGCTGCTCTTGGACATGAGAGCGGGCAACACACTGTTCCCCGTTCTCACCTGGGTGCTTCCTTAGCACCCGCCCCCGACTCCTGCCCCTTCACTGCCCTGGCTCCAGCAGCTTTCACTGCTGCAGCCTGCACATTCAGAGGGCAACTTTCAACCAAGACCAGCTCAGCACAGCTCTTATGCATGGGCAATTTATGGGGCATGGGGATATATTCCCCCAACATTCAGCCGGGGGAGAGGGGACCAACAATGTATTTCCCCCCAACTTTCAGCTCCCACCTAAAGGGGAGTGGAGGGCAGCCTGAGGCTGTTGCATAGCTCTCTCCCTTCCACTGCTCTGTGTCTCAGCTCCTGGGGCAGGGAAATCCCACTTTGGGCTCCCTTGTCAGGGGCTTTGCCTCTGGACTCCACCCACAGGACAGTGCAGGAAACAATGGCAGCTGGATTTTATTTGGTGTGTGGGTGTGTGTCTTTCTCTCTCTCCTCCTGGCCCCTTCTCGACCTCCCACTAGTGGTTCCCTGAGGTCCGACACCACTGCCCCAGCACCCCCATCATCCTCGTGGGCACCAAGCTGGATCTCCGTGACGATAAGGACACGATTGAGAAGCTGAAGGAGAAGAAGTTGTCGCCCATCACATACCCGCAGGGCCTCGCACTGGCCAAGGAGATCGGTAGGTAGAAGGCCATACTGGCAATACACTAAGACCGCTGGGGAAGAGGACGGGGGTGTGTATGCGTGTGCTCTCCACCAGTCTGGCATATGCTTCCTTGGCAGGGGATGAGGAACATGGGCAGCATCCCATGACGCTGAGTGGGAGCTGCTACTGGGCACCTGGAAGAAATGCCAAGGGGTGTGTGAAGGAACAGGGTATTGAGGGCTCAGGAAGGGCAGGCCTGTCCTTTTCTTTTTGTGACCCCCTTTGTGAGGGAGTCCCACCCCTCAGCGCCCTGTCTTCTGCTCCTTTTCTGGCTAGGATCTTTTGCCGTCCCATCCCCCAGCAGCTATCTCTCCCTGGCCTCTTCTAGCTGGTCAGTCTTTGCTGTGAAAGTCACAGCTGCTCTGTTGGCAGAACTCTCCTCCCCAAGTCCGGAAGTAGGAGGGACAATGAGGTCTTTAACTTGTCTCAGAGAGACCCAACCGCTGCTTCCTCTTCCTGTCCCCGTGATCTGGGGTTTGTGCGAGTGACTAGGGGAAGATGGTAGCTCTGCCCCGCCCTTTTTTGTTCATCTGTGTCTCTCTCTTTCCCCTGCTCCGCCTACAGTATAGCACTTCCTTGCCTCATGTGGCCACTAAATCCAAGCCGCAGCTAGGTGAGAGGAGAGGGGGAGACGCAGAGGCACAGGGTAGGGAGAAATGAGGTGTTTTCAGCTGGGATTTCAGAGAAGAGGCGGATAGTCAGTGAAGCACAGCCGTTCCCCCAGGGATGAATCACAAGCACTTGCCCCCAACCTACCTCCCATTTCCACAGAGCAACCACATCCTTCCCTCTCAGAGCGAGGGTGCTCTCTGCTCCACCAGCCTGGCGGGGTTGGGGATCCATCAAATCTGTCTCTGATGGCTGTGAAGCCATTTTGGCAGGGCTGGGGCCAAGTCAGTCTCTCTGAGCCTCAGTTCCCCAACTGTGAAATGGAGGTAATAGCACTGGCCTACCTCACAGGGGTGTTGTGAGGATCGATACGTTACTGACTGCAAGATGCTCAGCCACGTCAGCGTTGGGGGCCGGAGCAGACAGACAGAGAGACAGATGGATGCATCTGTTCTGGCTGACATGGGCCCCTGAGATTTCTTCACTGGTGTCTCTTCTGGGTGAGGCCCTTTCACAGTTGCAGGGCTGGGATGGGGACTCTTGGATTCACTCCCATTTCCTCCTAGTGATGGTGCTGTCTTTTCTCCTGGCAGATTCTGTGAAATACCTCGAGTGCTCGGCGCTGACACAACGTGGCCTGAAAACGGTGTTTGACGAGGCAATCCGAGCGGTTCTCTGCCCCCAGCCCACCAGACCGAAAAAACGGGGGTGCAGCCTCCTCTAGGGGTAGGTGAGAAAGGGCTCCCCTCCAGACCCCAGTCTATCAGCACTAAGGGGATTTGTCTCCGTTGATAACCCCCCTCACCCCTTCTTTCCCTTGAAAGGACCCTGATTCTTGCTGGGGGGAGCCCTCTGCCCTGAAGAAAAACCCCTCGCAGGACTCCCCTTCCTGCTGCACCACTCTCCTCCTGGACTTCCTGACTCTACCCTGAAGAGAAGCTGCTGTCACCAGCTTCCCCCAATGGGATCCCAAAACCTGCCTCTGACCTGAGACCTCAGCGCTTCCTTGGAAGCTGGGGCTTGGCCACTAGGGCCTGCTTTGTGGCTGCCCATTACCAGGCAGCAGCTGCCTCTCCTCCCCCTTCACATTGCTTCCTCTGCTCTTCCCCTGCCTTCCACACAAGGCTGCAGGGAGGCAGGAGAGAGGCACAGAATGGCCAGGGACAGGAGACAGCTGATCAGGGCCAGGAGAGGGAGAGAAAAGGCTCTCTTCTCTCGTCTTACCACAGCTGGGCTGGAATGGGAAGAAGGATGGTTGAGGTGGGGAAGGAGGGTGGAAGGGTACGAGCTGGCTTCACAACCTGCCTCCTCTTGTTCAGGACACAGATTCCAGCCCCAGCCCTCAGCTCGCTCCCGACACCAGGCTCTGCCGATGCAACAGGGGTTGAAAGTTTCAGCGTCTTGGACCTTGGTACCTCTTGGTGGTCACAGCGCTTGTTTGTTTCTGCTGCCTAGAAGGACCAGTATGGATCTATAGCACTCGTTTGTCCATTTGCACAACGTCCCTCCCTCCTCCTGTCAATTTCTGTATAGGGAATGAGAGTCAATAAACCAACTGTACCTTCCTGACATCAGTGCCTTGTGTCCCTTCTCTGGCACTTAGCTGCAAGTTTGGCTGTCCGGGTTTGATGCTGTGGCTGCACCATGCTGGCTGTGGCATCTCTGGCCACTCCACTCAGAGGGACCGCAGCCAACCAGCTGAATCCCTCTGGCAGCCATCAGACTGACTGGGCATCACCGCAGCTGAGATTCAAGCTGGGGACGGTGGCGGGGGGTTCTGAAGGCAGTGTCAGCTGAAAGTGAGCGGCCTCCTATCTCAGGCTGAGCTGGTAGGTGCCTGCATTTAGCTATTGCTTACCTTCCTTCAGATCTGCCTGTGTCTGTGGGAGAAAGTCTCCTCTCCTCAGGGACCTACCAGCCAAAGGGCCTCGCCTGACAGAGCCCAGGCAAGCCTCTTCCCCAAAAGCAGTGGAAAGGTAAGGCCAACAAGTCTGTTGCGAGGGGCACAGGAAGGGAGCCTAGGACAACCTGAACTTATGGATCTTCTAGAGCGCCTGCTAATATGGCCTGTCAGAGCTTGCATACTTTCCCCAAGGGACCTGTACACGCTGTCACTTTTGCCTGCACCCATACACACACCTATACATACCTTGGCACTTACTTACTTAACCAGACACACAGAGAGGTAAGCAGGAATGCGGGGCAGGAATGAGTCACCAACCAAGGCAAATAGCCCATGGCTCTGCTGAAATCAAACAGATGAGAGCTGCCCCAGCAGCAGGGCATGGAATCTGCAGCTGCCGGCACCTGGGTGACTGATTCACTGCAGGGGCGCCAGGAGCCTTGACTGCTGCTAAGAATAGGGAAAGCAACGTTATGTGATGGCTGTTAGGGCAGATGCCAGAGCATACTTCCCCCGAGCACTGCAGATCCAGGCTCACCCAGGCTTCCCTTCTCCCCACCCCTACTACCAGGAACCTTAGGGGTTGGAGGAGGGTTCAGGACAAAGCAAATGGTAAAGAAAAATCCAGAGGCAGTAACAGGAAAGTGCAGGGGGACTGGATTGAACCAGCTTTCCACTCTGCAACTAGCCTGCGTCTGAGCTCCACAGGTTCTACCTTGCTTCAAAGAGTTTCACAGGCTAATGTTGGCGAGGGCCTGTAACAGAAAATTCCATGGGTTAGACCCTGGTGGTGATGAGTTCCACAGGTTAATTTCAGGGGTAGCTCAGAGAGGCAAGGCTCACCTCAGAGACAGCCTGTGGCATGATGTTTCATGCATTAACCCCTCATAACATTCGGTGGTGGGTTCCGCAGATACATGCATTGTGAGATGAGGTGCCTGGGCCCCATTCACAGCTCGTGTGACCGCTGTAGGCACAACACAGTGGAGTCTGGTCTGAGGTTCCCTACACGCGCATATGTATGGTGGGGGGTATAAACGCCAGAATCTGTCGCCAACCCTAAGCTTTCAAAACTCATGAGTCAGGCTCCCCAAAATCATGAGAGTGGCTTAAAATCTGAGGACCTGTCCCAGACTGAGGTATTGACAGAAGAGGTTTGGGAACTAATCGATAAATTAAACAATGCCTTTTTCAGCCGCCTGAGCGACATAGCTGTGTTGATCTACATTTTAAGTGTAAACCAGGCCTAAGCCAGCATTGCAGTCCTTTTCCTGCAGCTCAGCTGACACAAAAAGGTTCCAGCAGAGCCCAGAACTGGGATCCCAGCCTGTAGGCGGCAAGCAAGGCAGGAGGGGTTGCAAGCACTTTGCAGAATAGGATTCGAATTCAAAATGCCCTTGACAAATTGGAGATTTGGTCTGAAATCAAGCTGAAATTCAATGAAGACAAGTGCAAAGTACTACACACAGGAAGGGAAAATCAAATGCACAACTACAAAATGGGGATTAACGGGCTAGGCGGTTGTACTGCAGAAAAGGGTCTGGGGTTATAGCGGATCACAAATTGAATGGGAGTCAGCAGTGCGATGCAGTTGCAAAAAAAGGCTAATATCACTTGGGGGTGTATTAACAGGAATGTTGTACGTTAAAACATGAGAGGTAACTGTCCTGCTCCATCCTGCACAGGTGAGGCCTTACCTGGAGAACTGCATCCAGTTCTGGGCACCGCACTTTAGGAAAGATGTGGACAAATTGGAGAGCGTCCAGAGGAGAGCAACCAAGAGGATAGGTTTAGAAAACCTGACCTGTAAGGAAAGGTTGGAGAAACTGGGCATGTTTAGTCTTGCGAAAAGAAGACTGAGGAGGGACCTGATAAGTCGTCAGATAAGTTCAGGGCTGTTATAAACAGGATGGTGATCAATTGTCCTCTATGTCCACTGAAGATAGGACAAGAAGCAATGGGCTTAATCTGCGGCAAGGGAGATTTAGGTTAGATAGCTGGAAAAACTTGCTAATTACAAGGGTTGTTAGGCTCTGGAACAGGCTTCCAAGGGAGGTTGTGGAATCCCCATCACTGGAGGTTTTTAAGAGCAGGCTGGACAAACGCCTGTCGGGGATGATCTAGGTTTACTTGGCCCTGCCTCAGCACAGGGGGCTGGAGTTGATAACATCTCAAGGTCCCCTCCAGCCAGGGGCGGCTCCAGAGTTTTGCCGCCCTAAGCAGCAGGAAAAAAAAAAAAAGCTGTGATCGGCGGCACTTCAGCTCTACCACTGCAGCTTCATTTTTCGGCAGTGGTAGAGGGACTGAGGGACCTATCGCCGAAGAGCCAGAGGTGCTGCCCCTT
Organism: Chelonoidis abingdonii; assembly: GCF_003597395.2. NCBI lineage: Eukaryota > Metazoa > Chordata > Testudines > Testudinidae > Chelonoidis > Chelonoidis abingdonii. The sequence continues at coordinate 100,488,114 of NC_133769.1, forward strand.
TTCGTTGGCTGCTCCAAGCACCTGCTTGTTGCACTGATGCCTGGAGCCGGCCGTGCCTCCAGCCCTACATTTCTGTGAGTGTATGTTCAGCCAATGGAGCTGCACTTGCACCCCTTTGTATTAGGTCTGAATTTGGCTCTAGGAGCTCAAATACGGAAGGTGGGAAGTGGCAACCAGCCGGCTCTCAGAGGCTGAATGAGAGGGAAATGCGCCCTCAGAGAGGAATAGGAAACAAACAGAAATCACTAAGCTGGGGCAAGAGAAGCAGTTGGTAGGAGGTCTGCAGCAGGAACAAGGCTTGGCAATGTGGGGTTATCGTTTTTATCCAGAGGGACGCATTTGCAGAGTGGACTAGATTTCTCCCCTTGGAGCCAATCCCTTTCTGTGCCCGAGATCAGATCACCTGTTTGCAGAGGTGAGGCAATCAGCAGGGGGGAGGGGGAGATCTCATTCCTCAGGAGAGTTCCAGCAGGGAAATGGCCTCAGATAGGTAGGTGGTAGAGACAGAAAGATCCTTACTCCTCCATTCACTCTCCCGTATCCTATTGGAGATGCTTGTGGACAGAGGAGAGGAGAAGGGTGCAGTGGAAGCGAGAGTTCATCCCCCCCCCACCCCCCAGACCCGTATAAATACCAATGCATTGTGATCATGATGAAGCCCTGGGGGCTCCAATTGTGCCTGCCTAGACTGTAAACTGCTTGGGGCAGAGAACACCTCTCCTGTGCATCCGTAATCCCTCCCCCCGCCTGCAGCCCTGTAAAAAAACTCCCCTGGAGAGCAGAGCTCAGCCACCTGCTCCATCCAGCCTGTCTCCCCTGCACTGCGTTCTCACTGTACCCAGCCACTCTCTGCATCTCCCCTTTCCTGCTTTCACTCTCCTCCACTCCCCCTCATTCCTTCTCCCTCTCTGGCTTGCCCTCCGTCACCATCTGTCACAACCACCCCCTCATTCTCATTTTCTCTCTCACTCCCCGCCTTCCTTTCTCCTTCTCTCTCTCTCCATCACAATCACTCTGGCACTCCCCTCTTTTCCTTCTCCCCATTCTCCCTCTGCTACCATTCATTCTCTCTCTCTTTTTCTCTCTCTCATGCTCGCTCTTTCCCCCCACCCCCGGTCTATGCTGATTGGCTGGTGGGATCATTCCCGGGAGTAACTGACGCTCTTGATCTACCTAACCCTGTCCGCCAAGCCTCCACTTCAGCTGATGGAGAGCTGGAGAGGGGAGTCCTGGCTCCACTGAGCAGTGCTGGGAGCTGGGTCTGGTCCCTGCAGCAGGCAAGCCCTAGAGACCAGATGAGAGAGTCTGACCAGGCAGATGTGGCAGTGCTGGAGGAAGGCAGAAAAGTCCCATCACCTCTGGAGCAGCAGAAGAGGTGAGGGCAGCAGGCACCTCTGGAGAAGTGTGACAAGCAGTTCCAGCCCCTCAAGGACTGAAACCACATGGAGATTTCATTGGGAAATTTTTTTTAAAGGGGAAGAAACAATATGACACATTCTCCCGGTGTGTGGAGGAACATATAAATCCCACTGACGTGTAAGTACCAGGCAGATCTGCCTCCTCTTTCCACCCTCTCCTCCAGGCGCTCTCATGTGCAGAAGTTGGTTCTGCAGTTCCCCCAAACGGAACCTGCTGCCTCCCCTGCCTTGCTTTGTCCCCACAGACTGGTGGCTGGTGATGGCCAGGAGGTGAGAGAGTCATGAACTGGAGTAGGAACGAATGGCGGGAGGGATGGAGAAGGTGCAGGATTTGAGAGAGAGGCTATGTACCTTGCTTTAGGGAATTCTAGGTGGGTTTCCCATCATTTACAAAGCTAACCTATGCGTTGCTGATTCCCCTCTCTGCTCCCCCCACCCACAGTTTCTCCCTCTTATCCCTCGTTTCCCACTGACATTGTGGTTTCTTATTCCTAAAGACTTTGGATTTCTTGGATAAAGATAGAAATTGGCATTTAACTCACAAACCCCCACCTGGCTGGGACCCAGCCCCTAGGCACAAACACATTTGTGCTGATGTTATTATTTATTTGCATTACTGGAGCACCTAGAGGCCCCATCAGGTGCCCCAATCCAAAAAGTCCCAGCCCCAAAGAGCTTATAAGCTAAGTAACCAGTTCTTGATCCTATACCCCAGGCATCTCCCAATAGTTTCCTCAACCCCATTGGGTTCACCACATCTGCACCCCCCTCCCAGAGGTCTAACCACACCAATACTCCTATGAGGCCCCATGCCTGCAGTCAGAGTGCTCACTGAGATCCCTTGCCTCTACCTGCTGCTCTTTATGGGACTTAGATTTCACCACTCCTTACTTCCTGCCACCAGTCTATTCCTATTCTCTAGGTATGTCTACGCGGCAGACTATGTCTGGGCTCTGACTCAGGTTTGAGCCCAAGCCCCCTTCTGTCCACACACAAATCAGCCTGCCTGGGTCATCAAGCATTTAGGACCTGGGTGGGTCAGAGCCTGAGTCCTGCTGAGATTCAGGTCCAAGCCCTATCATTTTGCAGTGGGGAGGCAGGTCAAGTCACAGACGTGAGTCAGAAGATCTGCGAAGCTCAGTATGGACATGTTAGCACAGCTGTGAGGCTTGGGGCCAGCAGTTGTAAAGCTAGGCTTACAATGCAGTATGGATGCTCAAGTGTGGGCTTGGAAACACTGAGACCTGGGCTCTACTGTGCAGTGGGGACATCCCCTCTATCACTGTACCTGAACCCCCATGCCTGCCACTCCCCTGAAAAAATTAACACCTATGTACATCACTGAAAAGGCTCTGGAAGAGTTCAAAGAATTTCAAATCATAGAAGCAGAGAGTTGGAAGGAACTGCAGGGGTCATCTAGTCTAACCCCCTGCCAAGATGCAGGATACGCTTTCTATTCAGTCCATCTTTCCTGGCCAGTGCAGGGCAGTCCCTTACAGTGTATTCTCAGGGCTTTGCCTGCCTCGTATTAAATGGCCCAAGTGGTGGGGCTTCCATTGCAAAGGTTATTCCACAGCCCAATGGACTTCACTGTCAGGAAACCTTTCCTGATATTCAGCCTGAGCTTCCTATTTTTCAATTTCATCCCAGGACACCCCCCTTGGACTTCTCTAAACAGTTCAGCTCCCTCTCTGTTCATTCCCCCTCCCCTCCCGTCATAAACCAGAAGCTCATTCAACACAGATAACAAGGATAACGTAACGATGTCCTAGCTGTGTTCGGTAGAGAACCAGGACAGAGGGGGGCCACTGGAATGTGGGCACAAGTAGAAGGTGTGAAATGGGATGCGTGGTGGCGACCAGAGGAAGTATTTCTGTGGGGCTTCTCACAACACATTCTAATATTATAAGAACCAGCCCAAACCTCAGACTTTGCCTGAAGCTTCCAGAAGTTTGATTAATGTTTGGGGTTTTTTTTAGGTTTTTAATATCAAATCTTTGCCTGCCCTGGTTTTGTACGGTTTGAAAAACACCATGAGGGAAAATAGTTCTCAGCATATTTCTGAGCTGCTGGAGGTGGGTAGGACTGGAAATCGTATCCTTTGAGATTCCGAGCCCTCGTTACTAGGGAAAAGCTGGGATAAGCTTTGAAACATTGAAGGGTCTCCTGGCCCAAACCCTCAGGGGAGACTGGAGTGGGGAAGGTGCCATCTATTCCTGGGGCTAAGCATCCATCCTCTTCCATGCAAGTCCTCCCCACTTACAATATGGCTATTTGAGGAGCTAATCAAGCAGTGGGATCAATACACCAAGGGATGACAAAGGCATGGGGCTGCCATTTGAAATCTCAGAGGGGCTCTTCCAGACCTCTGATAATCCAAGAGCATTGCCAACATGCCACCATAGACTCCCCTGGCATAGCTTGGGGCAAGAGGCTGTGTCTCCATATCTTGCCCTGTGCTGAGCTACAGCTCCCACATGGCCCCAGCCCTGCCCCAAAGAGGCGACAGACAAGAATCCCATCCCTCCCGTCCCATGTTCAATCTCTGCCATTGTCAGTGGAGAGCTGGCACACACATAAGCTGCTAGTTTGTACAGGGTTCACTCTGAGCGTTTCCTTGCCAAAGCTTGATGTGACGGGCAATTGAGCGTCAGAAGATTAAGAGGGCTTGACGTTTGTTTTGGTGCTGTGGAGTGGTAAGGCAGAGACTTCTCCTTCCATTAGCAACCTGTATTTGAGAAGGCTCAGAGCCGCTCCTGGGGTCAGAGAGAGTGAGAGCGGGTGGTAGCTGGATGTATAAGTCCATCTGCCTCCAGTGAGAATGTTATAAATACTCCAGCTCCTCCTTTATTCATGTGCAGGGATGATGCAAACCTGCCTCTCCTTCTTCCAGGGCATTAAGCCAAGCTTCTGACATTTGCTCTGGACTTCAAGGGGATTTCTCGGCCTCAATAGTGGGTGAGGGGAGGTGGGTGGACAATAACGCCCTGGTGACTTACAGCAGGATCCCATCCAAGGTATAGAGACTTCAGCATACATGAGAATCAGGCCCCCTGAAATTAACTTCACCAGCCCTGGAGCCATTTTCAGTAGGAAACAGAGGTCTGTGGTTGCTCCTTTGGACTATTTCCCCTGGGAAGTCCCTTGGCTGTATACCAGGACATTTTCCCACTGGTCTCAATCACCCAATAGTGGTTCTTAAACAGCTGATCACATCTGACATTCTCCCATATGCTCCAGCGACTCCGGCATCTGAACCCCCCTCTCCTTCTCATCTGTGTCTGTGCCCACATGTTGTTATGCCTGCTATTTTATGTGTGGCTTGTTCAGCTCTGACTTCTAAAGTGTAAATACCTTACTTCTTCCTCTCCTCCTGCCTCCAACTCTCCAGCTGATCCAGTGGGAGATCGCCCCATCCTTCCTTTGCCATGGACTCTCCTGCTTTCACCTCCCCCACTCCTGTGGCTTCGGAGGAGGGGAACATCTCCACCAGCTGGGCAAGTTCCATCCTGGGAAACCTATCCACAACTGCCAGCCCAGGCATGGATGTCAGCGGAGTCCTCATCCCCCTGGTCTACCTCATTGTCTGCGTGGTTGGGCTGGTTGGGAACTCCCTGGTCATCTATGTGGTCCTGCGCCACTCAGTGAGCGAATCGGTGACCAATGTCTATATCCTCAACCTGGCACTGGCAGATGAGCTGTTCATGCTGGGGCTGCCCTTCCTGGCTGCACAGAATGCACTCTCCTACTGGCCCTTCGGCTCCTTCATGTGCCGCCTGGTGATGGCTGTGGATTCCATAAACCAGTTCACCAGCATCTTCTGCTTGACTGTGATGAGCGTCGACCGCTACCTGGCTGTGGTGCACCCAGGAAAATCGTCAAAGTGGCGGACGGCCCGCGTGGCCAAGGCTGTTAGCGCCATGGTGTGGGTGCTGTCATCAGTGGTGGTGCTGCCCGTGGTGGTGTTCTCTAATGTCCCCCTGGGGATGAGCACCTGCCACATCCAGTGGCCCGAGCCAGCCTCCGTGTGGAGAGCTGGCTTTATCATCTACACGGCCACCCTAGGCTTCTTTGGGCCTCTGCTGGTGATCTGCCTCTGTTACCTGCTCATCCTTGTCAAGGTCCGCTCTTCCGGCCGGAGGGTGCGGGCCCTTTCGTCCAAGCGCAAGCGGTCAGAGCGCAGGGTCACGCGCATGGTGGTGGCCGTGGTGGCTGTCTTCGTGCTCTGCTGGCTTCCCTTCTACGTGCTCAACATCATCAATGTGGTCTGCCCGTTGCCCAATGAGCCGTCTCTCTTTGGGGTCTACTTCCTCGTCGTGGTGCTGCCCTATGCCAACAGCTGCGCCAACCCCATCATCTATGGCTTCCTCTCCTACCGGTTCAAGCAGGGCTTCCGCAGGGCCATCCTGAGGCCATCCCGCCGGGTGCAGAGCCAGGATGTGGTGGCACGTCCCCCAGAGAAGACTGAAGAGGAGGAAGAGGAGGAGGAGGAAGCGGAGGACAGCGGGGTCAGCAAAATTGCCCAGAATGGCAATGGCCGACAGGAGTGTGCCCTGACCAGTGGAGCAGCAGGAGGCAGTGAGCATAAGCCGCTCCCGGAGGAGCCCGGGAGCTGTGATAAACCCAATGCACTGCACATCAGTTATTTGTAGTGAATGGAAGGGGGAGGCGCTGTCCCGCTGTCTCCTGGACACTACAGTCTGTATCTATGGGGGGTTGTGGACTGCAAGGCAGCCAGGTCCAAGGCTCCACTTGGAGATGGGCGAGTTCGAGGAGTGTCTGGAAGGGCAGAGTGCCTCCTGTGACTTCAGCAATCCTGTGGGAGGGGCTGGGCGACAGTATCTGGGTTGGGCTCGGAAGGGGAACTGGATAAGGGCAGAAGGGGGTGCAGAGCTGCAGAAAGGAGTCCAGCACTGAATCTCCCTACAACCGACAGACAGTATTACGAGTGGTTGCTAATGACTCTAGTGCCCTCGTCAGGTGCCCAAGCTATCCCAGTGTCTGTGGGAACCAGACACTCTGGGGCAGGATCATGGGGACATTTCCCCCCCGCCACCAACAAACACATACAGCCTGCCCCTAGGGCTGTCCTCTCCACACCTCCAGCTGCTCTAGTGTCTCTTGGGGACAGCTCCCCACCTTCTGTGTGACCTGATATTATCTCAACCGCATGGAATACCCTGATTCTTTAAAGGGTTCTCATGTCCCACCTGCAGACTGGTCTCATAGGGCTGGTTTAGGACAGTGGGCAGAGTATGAGACACACCCTTCCTCACCTCTAGATCCCAGGGTTTCATGGTGGTATTGGTGGGTACCTGGTGGGTGACTGAAGAAGACCAAAACACCATGGGCTAGGGGCAGGGCTTTCTGTAAGCTGTAATTTCCACTGCCCTCCTCCATCTTATCATGAATAAACATAAAGATTTAGAACTCTGTGAACAATGTCAAAGGATCAGTCTGTGTGTGAGTACGATTGTGCTGGGAGGATGAGGGTGCAGGTGTGACAAATGGGTGTGTCTGTGGGCGGGGGCAGCTATGTGGGAGTTAGGGTTGCCAGGTGTCTGGTTTTTGACTGGAAAGTCAGGTCAAAAGGGGACCTGTGCTGTGTCTGGTCAGTACAACTGACTGGACACCAAAAGTCCGGTTCCTGCAGTGACCAGCCTCTACTGCAGGGAGGGTGGGAAGAGCAGCTGCTGCTGGAGGAGCTCAGCTGATGGACTGGAGAGAAGCTTAGGAACTGGCTCCCAGCTCCGGTGGAGAGGAGGTAGGTACTGCCTTCTCAGCCAGGGCCCGGGTCTCTATGGCCCCTCTCTCTGGTGACCACCTCCCCCATCCGCTCTGCTGTGGCCCCTTGCTCTTGCTCCAGGGACCAAACCCCCCTCTTCTTGGCCTCGATTACCCCCTGCCCTGCCATGCCCCAATTGGGCAAGCAGGCAGTCACCGCATCAGCTCCTCCCATCCCAGCTCTGCAGGTGGCAGGTGAGTCCCATGGGAGGGGGGAGTGAGCAACTGAGAGAATGTTGTATTGTCTGGTTTTAAAATAATTGGAAAGCTGGCAACCATACTGGGAGCGAGAGTGGGAATTTTTGTGAATATGGTAATTCCCATATAGGTGTATGGTGGGCAGATGTGTGTGTATGTACAAGGGTTCAGGACTGGTTTTTCTATGGGTTTGTGTATGTGAGATTTTTGTACAAGTACAGGGACTGATTTTGTCTCTGTAGGGATATCTGCACAGGTGAAGGGGGTTGATTTGTCTCTGGGTGTCTCTGTGGGGGTGTCTGTACAGGTGCAGGAGGTTGATTTGTCTCTGGGTGTCTCTGTGAGAGTGTCTGTGCAGGTGAAGGGGGTTGATTCGTCTCTGGCAGTGTCTGTACAGGTGCAAGGGGTTGATTTGTCTCTGGGTGTCTCTGTGGGGGTGTCTGTGCAGGTGCTTGTCTCTGGCAGTGTCTGTACAGGTGCAGGAGGTTGATTTGTCTCTGGCTATCTTTGTGGGAGTGTCTGTACAGGTGCAGGGGGTTGATTTGTCTCTGGCAGTGTCTGTACAGGTGCAGGGGGTTGATTTGTCTCTGGGTGTCTCTGTGGGGGTGTCTGTGCAGGTGCTTGTCTCTGGCAGTGTCTGTACAGGTGCAGGAGGTTGATTTGTCTCTGGCTATCTTTGTGGGAGTGTCTGTACAGGTGCAGGGGGTTGATTTGTCTCTGTGGGGTTATCTGTATGGGTGCAGGGGTTGATTTGTCTCTGGCAGTGTCTCTGTGGGGATGTCTGTGCAGGTGAAGGGGGTTGATTTGTCTCTGGCAGTGTCCGTGGGGTGTCCATGTAGGGGGTGGGTCTGCATGGGTACAAAGGTGGATTTGTCTGCATCTGTGTGGTGGAAAGGTGGCTGCAAATGGGGGTGTGTGTGTGAGCATTTTTCCCTCTACCTTGCTCCATTCCTGCAGGCTCTGATAAATGCCACTCCCCATACCTTGAACTTTTCTATAAATGCTGTTGCTAAGATACAGCAATCAGTAAGAGCGACATTAAATCCAGAGTCTTCAGTAGGATTCTGGGCACCTTCCTCCAGGGGCGGCTTTGGAGAAATTGGGAGGTGGCGTGGGTGTGTGGGTGTTAAAGATCAGCCAAAAGGAGAAAGTGCTCCAAGAGATATGGAAGGATCCTGCGGGATGTGTTAACGGTGTCTCTCTGGGGCAGAAATACTTTTCAGATCAAGAGGCACCTCCGAGAGAGAGGGGGCGAGACTGTCAGGGGCTAGTTGTGTCATCGTAGGGAGCAGCCACAAGACCAAAAACACAGAACCGATATGAAGCCGAAGTAGAAAAATGCAGTGGGAACAGCAGAGAAAGGAGGCTTGAATGGTGAGATCAACCACATAATGGAATCACGTTCCTGAGGAGCAAATTCACTCAGAATCAATATGTGGCTAAATGAGAACTTGTTGGTCAGTGTGGGGATAGTCAAGCCCAGAGAAAGCAGCCAGGGCTGGGCAAGGAGTGTACTAGGGTAAGTGTCTTCCAATGCTGGACTGGCAGTCAGGGAGGGTTAACAGATACTGACTACCCAGCTGTCTTGGTGCTGGACTGTCTGTGACTGGGGGTAGGATTGGGGCTGATCCCCCTAACTCTGCAGTCCTTGCACTGGACTTTCTGCAAGTAATAATCCTCCCCCCACCCCAGATCCATCCTTTCTTCTCCCTGAACCCAGTATCTTGGTACCAGACAATCCATGAGTGAAGGCTAATCCCCACAAATTCCCTTTCCTGCTTCCTGAAGCATTCACCCTTGTAGCAGATATTGCATGTCTCTCTTTGGTGAAATGCATTCCCTTTGCTTGGCCGGGAAAGGGGTGCACATATAAAGATAGGTATATATCACAATGTGAGATTTCAGGGCCTTAGTATCTGCTCTCTTTCCTCGTAAATCACTTGTTGTGGTGGCTCTTCATGTCTTCTCCTTTCTCCTATACCTTTGGAGGCTCGATCCATGCAGAGATATGTGTCATGGACTCTAATACAGTCTGCAGTCTAAGCAGCAAACCCACAGCAACTGCAGGGAGTTAGCCAGTCTCAGTGGCTAGACCAAAAAGGCCATTCTGATTGTGGAAAGAGTTCCAGCTGTCATCTGGTTACCAGGAAGAGAAGGGATCATGACAAACTTCCAGAGTTCCCGTCTATGGCATGGTACAAGAGGCAACAGGTACCGGAGAGGAAAGGGCCTAGATCCCACAATTATAGAGGTAAACAAGTAGATGTCTTGATCCTGCTATTAGGTGGCATCACAGCGAGGGCAATGCTGGGTAATTCTGAAGCAGAAAGTGCTGCTGGAGGATGTAGTGGAGATGGCATTGACCTTCTGGGAAGGGAGGCAGCTGGTGGCTTATTCCTGAGCAGTGAGAGTAGCAGCTAGAAGAGGACGTAGCTGGAGAGAGGCAGTTCAGAGTACACGGGGAACAGACACATGAAGGTTTTCCATTTCCTTTTAGACTGGCTACATGACTGCTCTACCTCCTGCCTTAGGGAAGGAGGGATCCCTGGCTGTCAATTATATTATCAATATACTACACATGCCACCTTGGCCATACGATGAAGTAGAAACCCTTTGCCAGGTTGATGGATTAGAGGGAGCTCATGGTCAGCCTCTGCAGCCCTTCTGCAACGAGAAAAAATGAAGACATTTTTGCCCACAACAGCTAGGTGCAGAAACCCTAGGCTGCTCAGCCCTGCAGACAGGACTCAGAGTGATGTCGATTTCTCTAGGCTGTGCCCACTGGAAAGGCCGTTCAGTGTCTCCCACCATGGAGCTGGTTGAAAAATGATATGTCTGGGGGGACATGTTCAACAGTTTTCATTTTTTCAAGATATTTTGTAAAAAATTGCAACACATTCTAATTTTTGCACTGAAACAAGCTCGCCCTCCCACGTTTTCTATCTTTCCCTTCCTCTTTCCCCCCTTTTTCCAGTTGCAAAATGGGGATGGGGGAAAGGGAGGGGAGAAAACAAATAGAAAATGAAAATGGGAAAACAAATTTTTTTTTTACTTTTTTCATTAAAAAGTCAGAAAAAAAATTTAATACCAAAAATTGTCTGCAGAATTTTTCCATGTCGATGAAAAGTCTGTTTTTCATGGGGAGGAGTGGGGGGTAAGGGGAGTGAAAATTTTCAGCTAGTTCTGTCCCACAGCCCTACCTCCCCCGTAAGTTCACGGCTGCCATCAGCTTGTATTGCTGTGTGCAAACTGCATTCATGTGGCTGGCCCTGTGCATCTCTTCTGGGTTGGGCCCTGCAGTGGGCTGGCTCTGGGAATGATAGGGGCTGAAGTCATGCACAGCAGCTAGCTGAATTCTGGACATGTTCAGGGGGATTTGTTCTAATCAGACGTGGAAATGGATTTTTCTATTCTGGCTGCAGAGACACAGAGATAAGGGTGCCATCAAACCCTCTTCCACACTAAGGGTTTCATTCTTATCACGTAGTGACCAGAGCTGCAAGTCTAGCAGAGACCACAGCGCTTCCAGCAGCCCCTGCAATGCCTCTTCCCTGCTTGTCTTTGTTCACTGTCAGGGTGCTTAGAAATAGAAGGACCCTATTCTGCAGGCACTGCAAGAATGTGTGTGTATGCGCACCAGCACATGCATGTGTGTGTGTATTTAAAGCCGGGCTCTGATTACTGACCTTGAAAATATACTCATAACACAATACCTTACGTACCCCCACTAAGCCTAATGATACACAGTCTGCACCCACACAATCACTGAGCTGTACCTGCTCTCTGCTTGACCTTACCCTGCTGCTGTAACTTCTTTGAAGAGAACTTTGCAGAAATGAAAAGGGCCACAAGGAGGGGTTCAGCCTAACTGAGGGGAGGGCACGTTACAAGGCTGCGCTGCTTACACAGCCTGCACTTGATGTCCTTCTCAGCTATTTTCAGGAAGCCATTGTTTACACGATCCGTATGGTAAAACAGCGGCTCCGATAAGGTGAATGGCAAACCTACACAGGCACATGGCGTGTGCCTTCGTTTCTGAATTGTTTGGGAGCATGGGTCAAGGCTGCAGGCTGGGGGTGGTTTCTAAACAGTTCTTGATGCAGGGGCATCAAACAGATAAAAACGCAGAGAGATGTGAACAGATTAGATGCTCCCTGCTCTCCTGGGGATGCAATAGCAAACTGAAACCCTTTATCTGCTTGAACGAGTGGAAAATATGCAAATATTTGCTCATGAAAACTTAGTGTTCTTTGCCTTCCCAAGCTTAAAATATGCAAACGCACACACAAGGCACCCACCTCGCACAGATCTCGCACCCAGACAGACAAAACGCCCAGCACAGAAACACAAACACAGTGCCCATCTAAACACATGCACACTCAGCATAACATGTACCATCTAATATGTACACTCTGCCTGTGGGATACAAATAGGGTGACCAGACAGTAAATGTGAAAAACTGGGACAGGGGGTGGGGGGGTAATAGGCGCCTATATAAGAAAAAGACCCAAAAATCGGGACTGTCCCTATAAAAGCGGGACATCTGGTCACTCTAGACATAAATGCAACCCTAAAAACATACATGCGGATGCATACATGTAAAACATATATGTGCATGCTGACTCATGTATGGTGCCTATGCGGACATTTAGAAACACGCTTGCAACACATCCTGTTCCCTGCAAATGGTGTTATATTGGCATCTCCTGTTAAGGTAGGAGTAAGGGGATGTAGATTTGACTGCAGTACAGGAAGACACCTTGGCTAGCACATTCTGTGTCTGTTGTCAGCCATAGGTACAGCTGCACCCATGTTTTTAAGTGCTGCAGTAGGCAGGGCTAACCTGCTTGGGCACCATTGCTTCATCCGACACTCACTGCAAGAAGTGGTAGTCTTTCCATTGACCGTAGTGGGATTTGGGTTGGGCCCCATGCAAAGAAGACTTATAGTGTTGCCAACATAGGCAGCTAAACTTCTTGCTCACAACGGGGCACAGAACGTGCGGGTGTGGACAAGGCTTGAAGCAGAGGGAAAGTTTACCAGTGGCTGTAGGTGCTGATCCCCGTTTCTCCTTCAGGGGGAGCTATTTGCTCACATTGGGCCCTATCCGGCCTGGTCTCATGCCTTCCCCCAACCCCGCATGTCAGGGCTGTAGAGTTCCCAGCACAGCTGTCAGGGCAAATAGGATTAGAGGGGGCAGGAAGAGTAGGGGTGATCAGGGCCTAAAACATAAGATTCCCATCACTCCCTTGCAGACAGTTCCTGGCAGTGGCCAAGGTAACACTACCGGAGACGCTGCCCAACACAAAGCCTGCAGAACGTTTCCTCAGGATAGGAGGTCGTTTTGTCCTGACAAGTGGGGTCTCCCCACACAGGGGCGCCCTGTGCTGGGAGGGGCACAGTCTCCTCCACCCTGACAATGTGGAATTTTGCCGGGCAGCTGAGTGTGCTGGACGGCTTTGGGGCTGGGCATGAGGTGAATGGGAGGGGAGTGGGTCATGTGACCAAATGGGACCCCTGTGTGAATAACCAGTACTGGGCAAACGGCTTAGATGGGAATCCAAACCAGCCCTGCACTCCAACTGTCTGTGAGACCCCTGTCATCTAGGTGACTTTAACGTGCTCCTTGCTGGGGGGCCTGGGCGCAAGGCCCTGCAAATGGGGCAGACACAGTGGTGCAATATCACCATCTGTGCACCATGAAGCAAGCACCATTGCCCTGAGCTGCTGTCAGGAAGAGCAGATGAAAGCAGAAACAAACATTAATGTAGGCAGGGCCTCACATTTTCCAAAGGGGCCCTAAAATCCTGCAGCTGCCCTCCAAAGGTCACGGACCAGTTTGGAAAAAGAACGAGGAGTATTACTGGCACTTTAGAGACTAGCATATTTATCTGGGCATAAGCTTCCGTGGGCTAAAACCCACTTCATCGGATGCATGCAATGGAAAATAACAGTAGGAAGATATATCTATACACAGAGAACATGAAAAAATGGGTGTTGCCATGCCAACTGTAATGAGAGTGATCAGTTAAGGTGGGCTATTATCAGCAGGAGAAAAAAAACTTTTGTAGTGATAATCAGGATGGCCCATTTCCAACAGCTGACAAGAAGGTGTGATTAACAATGTGTGTGTGGGGGTGGGGGGTGGAAATTGACATGAGGAATATAGTTTTTACTTTGTGTAATGACCCATCCATTCCCAATCTTTATTCAAGCCTAATTTAACGGTGTCCAGTTTGCAAATTAATTCCAATTCTGCAGTTTCTCACTGGAGTCTGTTTCTGAAGTTTTTTTGTTGGAGAATTGTGACTTTGAGGTCTGTAATCGAGTGACCAGGGAGGCTGAAGTGTTCTCCAACTGGTTTTTTAATGTTATAATTCTTGACGTCTGATTTGTGTCCATTTATTCTTTTGCGTAGAGACTGTCTGCTTTGGCCAATGTACATGGCAGAGGGGCATTGCTGGCACATGATGGTGCAGCTAATGTGATTAGGTCTTATGATGGTGTCCCTTGAATAGATATGTGGACAGAGTTGGCAACAGGCTTTGTTGCAATGATAGATTCCTGGGTTAGTGTTTTTGTTGTGTGGTGTGTGGTCATTACACAAAGTAAAAACTATTTCCCCATGCTATTTTTCCCCCTATTGTTACTCACACCTTCTTGTCAACTGTTGGAAAGGGGCCATCCTGATTATCACTACAAATGTTTTTTTTCTCCTGCTGACAATAGCCCACCTTAATTGATTAGTCTCATTATAGTTGGCATGGCAATACCCATTTTTTCATGTTCTCTGTGTATATATATCTTCCTACTGTCTTTTCCATGGCATGCATCCAATGAAGTGGGTTTTAGCCACAAAAACTTATGCCCAAATAAATTTGTTAGTCTCTAAGGGTATGTCTACACTACCTGCTGGATGAGGGATTGATTTTTCGCTTCTAGTGTAGACACGATAAAATCGATCCCCGATTGCTCTGCCATCGACTCCGGAACTCCACTGCGGTGAGAGGCAGAAGTGGAGTCGATGGGGGAGTGGCTGCCATCCTCACAGCCAGGTAAATTGACCTAAGATATGCCGACTTCAGCTACACTATTTGCCTAGCTGAAGTTGCATATCTGAGGTCGACACCCCCTTCCCCCTAGTTTAGACCTAGCCTAAGGTGCCACAAGGACTCCTCGTTCTTTTTGCTGATATAGACTATCATGGCTACCACTCTGAAACCTGGGACCAGTCTGGGGCTCTCCTTCTCTCAGGCTACGTCTTCACTACCCGCCATATCGGCAGGTAGCAATCGATTTCTCAGAGATCGATATATTGCGTCTTATCTAGATGCGATATATCGATCCCCGAACGAGCTCCTGTCAACTCCGGAACTCCACCAACGCGAACGGCGGCAGCGGGGTCGACAGGGGGAGCCGTGGCCGTCGATCCCGCGCCATGAGGACGGTAGGTAACTTGATCTAAGCTACTTCGACTTCAGCTACGCTATTCACATAGCTGAAGTTGCATATCTTAGATCGATTTCCACCCCTAGTGTAGACCAGCCCTCAGTTCAGACTCCATCTAGCCTTAATTCATCCTCCGGCAGAGCTGTGGGTGGCACTGCACTGGGTATGTAAAACACAGGCCTCTGAGGGTCTACAAACATGAAGTAATTTTACCTCATAACACCCCTGCAAGGTAGGAATTAGGGCAGAGATGATCAGATGTTACTAGTGGTTCTGGGGGCCCAACCTGAGCTGCCTTAAAGGGGCTTGGTTGTCAGAGGGCAGGAGCTCAGCACTTCCTGACAATCAGGCCCCTTTATGGTGTCTTTTGGGTACCCAAGTATTCAGGCACCTAAAATGACTGGTCATTTTTCAATATCTTGGCCTATCGGCCCATTTCACTATGACCAGGAGAGCCTAAGTGATTTGCCTGTAACACAGTGAGTCAGTAGCAGGGTTGGAAAGAGAACAGAAAATCCTGGCTAACAACTCTCTGTGCTATTAGAAAGCACTCACTCCTTTCCAGGACAGAGCTGGCTCTGTTCCTAAAGAGTAGGCCCTGCTCTAAAAGGGGAATCAGCTGTTGAGTTGAACAAGTAATGATGGGGGGGTGGGGGTAGGGGGGAGATTGCTCAGCCTGGTACAGTCCAGAGTGTGGGGGAGGGACTCACAAAGGACCAGACCGTTCTCCAAGGGAGGATGGAAAAGACAGTAATTACAATAAGAGCCCTTGGCCAGCAGCTGGTTTCAATCAGCTGGGCCTGCTCTCACCCACTCCTCTGGCAGTGCTAACAAGGAGCAGCTGAGGATACACGTAGCTCAATGCAGGACTTCTCTTAAGGGGATCAGAGGTAAGGGGTTCCCAGTGTTCCACTCACACGGCAAAGCACCTGGAAAGTAGGAAGGGGTGGCAATAGAAAAGGTACTTAATGATAAAAAGGATAAGTAGCTGGGAAGAAGTGAGAAGGGACTGTTTGCCTGTGTCTAGATAAGCATAATGCCTCCAGTCTAGAGGAAAAAGCCAGCCTGCTCCGTGGCCTTGGAAGATGTAAGGAAATTAATGTGTATGTGTGTGTGAGAGACAGAGAGAAACGGGAAAGGAGCAGAGAGCTTGGACTGCAGGGGGCTGGAGGCGCTCCTGTGATTAGGCCAGGAAGGGGTCAGTAGTCCTTCTAGATAGGTTAGGGGCCACTTGCAGGGGATGGTGGTGGGGGAGGAGACAGGGCAGGGGGTCAGTCCCTGTAGATAGGTTAGGAGTCATGTGCATTTGATGGGTGGGGAGGGACAATATAATGAAGGGGATGTTGGGGAAGCTCATTTCTTTCACTCTCCAGGTTTTGTCCGAGGGGGGGAGCAGCTGCACTTCAGCAGAGAGTACTGGAATCCAATCTGGCAAGAGCTTTCCTGTGTTGGCTTCAAGGCAGAGAGAAAGCATGTGTGTGTGCGTGTGTGCAAAGCCCTGTGGAGTCCCCATGTGCTTCTGATCAGATGATAAAATAGCCCATGAACTCTTCAGTAAACTGTGTTTTCACCTACCCCGCTAGCTCACAAGAGTGTAGCAAGAAGGCTGGAGAGAAGATGGAAGCCAACCTTCTCCTACTGCTCCAGGGAAAATGTCGCCTAAAGATAAGGTGCAGAGCTGCACAAGGGGCTGGAAAATATCCTATCTGGAAATATTCAATAGCTTCTAGAGGAACTAGGCCAAGATCACTCAGCGATTGGCTCTACCTTCATATTCATGCAGTGCTGTGGCTTCACTTTCATACCCCACAGGATACTCCCAACCCTAATTAAGCCTAACCACTAGCCATGGGAGGTAGGCAATTCAGGGTCCTTGAGCCATAATCTCTGTCAAAGCTCCATTAGCAGGGAATTGGGCCTAGCATCCCTATTTTACATGTTGGGGAAACTGAGGCACAGAACAGTGACCAGGCAGGTCAATGGCAGAACCTCGATTAGAAGTCAGGAGTACTGTTGTGAATTGCTGAAGAGCACCTCTGCCCTGGTGAATCCACCCTGCTGGCTGGGATGAAAGGGGCATTCATCTATGTGCATTCATTTGTGGGGGTTCCAGTAGAGCAGGGAGGTCAATAACATTCCTCTCCCTCCTTCACCCTATGCTCTCTGCACATATTTTCCCAGACTTTCTGTTTGCTTCTCCAGTGGTGCTGGGGCTCCTGCCAAGCCCCAGCTACTCCTCGGGAAGCAAGCTGGCTGTAACTGCCTCTGACTCCCAAACTAAACAATCGGAAAAATGTTTCCTTTCCTCAGTCTCCCATGGCCTGTTAAACATTCTCCAGCTTTCCTCTGGAATTACAGGAGTGGAGCAAACCTGCTGAGTCGGCACTTATGCTCACGGAGTGGCGGGTGGAAATCACTTTGCTCTCCCCGGCTGCCCAGGCCCGAGCCAGGTTTGGCTAGAAAAGGCACCTGGAAGGCCTCTGGCTTAGCTGCATGGGGAATTGAGGGCAGAGGGTACCCTGCAACAGTGCAGCATCTTGGCCCCAGGCCCGTCACGCAAGGCCTATCACAGATGGCATGATGAGCTAGCCCAGGGCTGGCTACAAAGAGCCACGTACACATCTGGCCTGAGAGATGAGTGGGTGGCGTGGCCTTTCCCCAGCGAGGTCACGTTCCAGAGCATTTTCAGCTGGAGACGCCCTTTCTGGGCAAGATTTCAGGCAGAGGACGTGACCCGCGCCAGAGAGGGGACCGGTCTGTGCCCCTTTCAGAGAGGGAACCAAACCAGGGAAGAGACAGATCCCAGCCCAGCCAGCAGGAGGCGCTGTAAGGAATGGAGCAGAGGTGGGAACACAGGGGCAAGCCTGCCCTAGCCACCCAGTAGAGATTGGGCTTGGGGGGCGAGCAACAGCTGTGCCCCAGCGGCAGCAGGGGGGGCTAATGCAGGGGACGCTGTGCCGCAGCAGAGCAGAGGTGGCAGGCAGGGACAGGTCAGGCCTGCAGAGCCTGTCCCGCCAGAGGGGCAAGTGCTGGACGGGGACACGCCCGGTGTGTGTCAATCCCGAGCTCTCCCCGGGCAAGCAGCTGCTGCCACGGGGCCTGGGGGGCTCCTCGCTTTCCAGCCTTCCCCAGCCCCAGGCAAGGGTTAAAGGCGGCGGCGCGGTGCAGAGCCGAGCGCGCGGGGAGAAGGGGGCGCGCCGGGGGCGGGGAGGGAGGCGCAGCCGGGCTCTGCGCCGAAGCCAGCGGTTTGCGGTGCCTTTGCCAGCAGCGAGCTCCCCGCGCCATGGGACTCGGGGCGGGCGGCGCGAGCAGAGGCTGCCCGGCCAGCAGCGGGGAGTGAGCGGCTCGCAGCGCACGAGACCCTTCCGGCGGCGGCCTGTCGCCTCTTCTGCAGGGTGAGCCGGGGGCGGAGGGGCGAAGGCTGCGGGGTTTGATCGCAAGAGCGGCTCGCCCGCCTCGCTGGGGCCCTTTGCACCCTCCAGCCCGGCTGTAGGCTGGACCAGGCAGAGCTGAGCAACCACACGTGCCTGGCCCGGCTCCGCAGCCCCTTGCTGCCCCTCCTGTGGGAGCACCGCAGGGCCAGATGTGGCTCTCCGATGCCTGCCCCAGGCTTCATGCCCTTGAGAGCAGAAGTTGGCCACTGCTAACTAAGCCTCATCCCCCCCCCATCCCCCCAGTATGTAAATATTACTAATCCCCTATGGGGTGGGGGTGAGCTGCAGAGAGGAGGGAGTGACTTGGCCAAGGTCACAGACTCAGTCAGTGGCAGAGGACTCAGCAGCATGTGGTTTCTAGTCCGGTGAGCGGGTCACTTGGCCGCACCTTGTGACCTTGGCCGTGATGGAACAGTACCCACGGGGGTGCGAGATGGCTAGATGCTCTCTAATGGGATTTAGAGCAAGACTCCAATTAAAGAAAATACCCATTGCTGAGTGAGCCGCAAGACATTTGTCTATGACCCTCCCCCAATGTTAGAAACTGATTTGATGCTCTCATGAGCTAACAAATTTATCATTCCCCTACCAGATCTCCTGTCTTTCCTGATAGCAGCAGACAGCTCAAGAATACCCTGGCAATGTGCTTTCCCCCCTCCCTGACCCCTCAGATATGTCAGGGCATCGGCTCAGAAGTAGGTATGGTTTCAGCTTTGCCAGCGGTAGGAGATGAGAAAATGGCCCAAGCAGGATGTTTTTAGTGCTGTAAGGTCACGACCCTTATCGCAGAGCTAACCTCTGAGACCTGAGTTTGTTTTCATCACCAGGGGCTCTTGGATTTGCCTCTTCTCTTTTTATTGCAGCCTGAAGATTGAATCCCCGGGCGCTGGTGCCCTGGGTTCCAGTGGTTACACTATGGGCGCTGGTGCTCTAGGTTCTGGAGGACAGGCCTCCTCTTAGTGGCAGGACCCCAGGCTCCAGGGAGTTAGGCACGCCCTAGAAGTGACACCACTGCGGCTTGGACTGCAGCCTTAGCCCTCCAGGGACAGGCATGTATTAGACTCCAAAGTAGCAGCTCTCTACAGAACAGTGACTAACTCTGTCTTTCTGTCTCCTTCCTTCCCTCTCTGCTCCCGTGATGAATGAACTGGCTTTAGCCACAGAGAATGGAGGTGCAGTGCCCTGTCCTTTCATGTTGGCCTCTGCCCTGGCTCAGTCATCCTCTTCTTCTGTCTCTCTCTCTTACTGGCTCGTGTCTTCCAGGTCACTATGGTAATGATTCAGCTACGAGCTCGCGTGGCCTTTCTTGTGCTCCCTCTGTTTGTATTTGGGGCACCTACTGACGAGCCTGACCCCAAAGAAGCAACAACCCTCCCAAATGGCTGCAGACGCTGCTGCGACCCGCTGGATTCCCATGGCTCCTCAGAGGTCACCCCCGGCCCTGCCAGACCCCATGCGTCACTGTACCCAATGCCAGAAGTGCGTCCATACATCAACATCACCATACTAAAGGGTAAGTGCCAAGCCAGTGTGCCTGGGACCCAAGGTCTTGGGAACCAGCATCGCTATAGTGAAAGATAAGGTTCTGTGCTGGCATACCGGGTGCCCACAGACTACCAGTGACGTCAGTGTCACCATACTGACGGGCAACAGTGCATCAGTTATATCCATCAAACACCCAGTTGCCAGACTGAAAGGCATGCCCCAGCATATCCAGTGCCTGATGTCCAGACTGATGGACGTCTAGTTGTTTGTCATTATGAAGGGTAAGTGCCCATGCTGGTACATGTAGACTTATGCCTATGTAGCCAGAGAGGTGGAATCAGCCTGTAGAATGCCAGTTTTCCCCTGAACCCAGCAGTCTTCCTGCTGTAGCCTCTGAATTCAGGGGAGCCACCTCTTCGCCTGCTTTCCACTGGCTCCTGTTTATTGCCACCGGGGGAGAAGCATCAGCAGTTGCCTCTTGCCAATCTGAACCTGCTTCAGGATCAAGCTGCCCTGTAGTGCAGAGGGAGGGAGCAGCAGGTCCTTGCCCAGCCAGGAAGAAGGAGAGGGTGTGCTGTTAACAAAGGCACAGTGCCACCACTAATGTCCTGCGCAGGGAAGGCTAATGGGAGGCCATCTCCCTGAACCTCATGTCATCTGGGAGAGGGAGGAGGGGAATGACATGAGCCCTAACATTTGCTTTTCTCCCCAAGCAGCTAGGAGGATGCTTGCATGAACTCCCCCACACTCATATTTGCAAAGAGTGACTCCCAGCCAAGACCTGCTCCAGGCAGCTCCTGCTGGCTTAGCTCAGGGTGGCATGGGGGTGGCTCTCCGGTGCAGATCAGCTACTTCCTCAAGGGTCCCCATTTGAGGCTTAATGCATAGGATGTGCATGCATGGTGAGTCCTGGCACTGAATGGGAGATTCTGCTCTTTGGGCCCAGTTCATCATTGCTCTGCAGCCCCTTTGTGCTAGCTAGGCATAGGGGTGCTCAGAACCACCTCCACAACAGCTCCCAGCACTGGGGGGCATTCTGGGGCCAGAGCAGGGAGGGGTGGCCAGGGGAACCGGTGCTCAAGGAAGTTTGTGTTCCTGCAAAGCCCCAAAGAGGCCCATGAAACAGGGTAGCAAGTTAGGGCTGCACTCACCCCCACAACCCCTGAACAGGGAAAGCTCAGACTAGCTGTGCTGGTGCCTGCACAGGGAAGAATCAGATCCTCTGTAGACAGCTCTAGTTTCTGGTCACAACCCTGGCCTCCTCAAGACAGCCCAGTGCTTGGCAGCTTTCACATCTCACTTTGGGTATCTTATGGAGCGCATCCCTCTGCTTTGTTTCCTAGGAGACAAAGGAGATCGGGGGGAACCTGGGACTCCAGGGAAATGGGGCAAAGAGGGGCCACCAGGCGAGCGGGGCCCCCAGGGTCAGAAAGGCAGCAAGGGGCAGATGGGTGCCCCGGGGGATCCATGCAAGCACCAGTATGCCGCTTTCTCCGTGGGCCGCAAGAAGGCACTGCACAGCAGCGAGGGCTACCAGGCCCTGATCTTCGACACCGTCTTTGTCAACCTCTATGGCCACTTTGACATGTTCAAGGGCAAGTTCTACTGCTACACAGCCGGCCTGTACTACTTCAGCCTGAACGTCCACACCTGGAACTTCAAGGAGACCTACATGCACGTCATGCACAACGACCGGGAGCAGGTCATCCTATACGCCCAGCCAAGCGACCGCAGTATCATGCAGAGCCAGAGCCTCATGCTAGAGCTGCGGGAGAATGATGAGGTCTGGGTGCGCCTCTACAAGCGGGAGCGGGAGAACGCCATCTACAGTGATGATGTGGACATCTACATCACCTTCAGCGGCTACTTGATCAAGCCCAGCCTGGAATGACGGCCCTCCTCCCTCTCTCTCCTTCTCTCTCTCTCTCTTTCTCTTTTCACTGCCCGCAATCACTGCAAACCACAAAGGAGGAAATGGACTGGGGGCTCCCTGGGAGGGTCATGGGATGGGAGGGCACCAGGGAATCTGAAAGAAAACACCAGCTATCCAAATCAGGGCCAGCCTCATTCAAAGTGTGTCATTGACTTCCAGGTAAGCCCCATTCACCTTGGATAGGGGATGCCTCAGGTCACCCCTGGTCTTGCTAGGCCTTGTGAGCCTTCCCACGGCCTAGCTCAGCGGCAGGGACATAGATAACAATACAAAGCTAGGGAATGATGGTACAGTCCCTGGCTGTATAGACCGACATTCATCTGGGATGTAGACAGCTGGATCCTCCGCTGGTGTAAATCGGTGTCGTTCCACTGAAGTGAACAGAGTTACACCCAGGTACACCTGCTGTGGATCTAGCCCTAAGTATTGAAAGAGAGTGAGACCCTTTGCCCATCGGCAAAGCTCCCCTCCAAGCCTCCCATAGGATGCTCTCTGGTCTCAACTTCCATGTTAGGTTCAAAGCCATCCCAGCTTTGGACTGTTCCTTTTCTGGAGGCTGAAACAGACCTGATTCTGCTCTCCTACCCCACCAGATTTACACCAGTGTAACTATCAACTTCAGCAGAGTTCCCCCTACTGCATGCTGATGTGAGAAGAGAATCAGGCCCAATAATCAGGCACTGGATTCCACTGTCACAGTCCCATGGGTGTGGCTGGAACAGCTCTGCTAGGAGACAATCATTCCTTTAAAATCCCACCTCCAATCCCTTTGAAAACAATAGGGAGGAACTGGCTGCGTATGGTGGTAGGTGACACCTTTTAGTACTAACGCACAGGGTCAGCTTCTGTCCAGTTCCTCCCTGGTACTCCAACGGAAGAAGGATAGCCAGTGGTTGCTTCATAACCTCTACAAGGTGAACTGGGCCTCTCAGTCCTGCTCCCAGTGAACAGATGTCCACATCACTAAAACGTCCCCACACGCTGACTGTCTCCTGTGCTGGTGATCTCAGTGGAGAAGCCACGGAGACTGAAATACACTCCCACCCCTCCCAGTCAGAGGTGAGACATATTGGCAGGGCTGCTTGGCAAAACTTGTGCTGCCAAGCAGCCCTGACCTAGCTCTGCTGACCTAGCTCTGCTTCCAGTGTCATCAAAGGAAGCTTTGCCACTGGCTTCACTGGCGACTGAATCAGCTCTGAGTGCTTTTGCAAACCCCTGCCTACGTGTCTTGAGGACACAGTAAAGATGAGATGCCAGGCTGTCACTGGGTCTGTTTTCGACAGGACTAAACTCACACCAGAAAGACATCAGAGGGAAAGAAAGGAGAGGTGAACTCGAGAACACTGTAGGCCAGTTTCTCTTGTTCATATTGCTGCCCCTCATTTACTCAGGATGAGGAGCTGAGGGGAAAGGATCGAGTCCCAGGCTCTTCCCCACCTGACCCTCATAACAGCTTGCGTTAGCACAGCTGGTATGAAAAGCAGGATCCCTCCAAGGAAGGTTGGTCCTATCAGGGGCCTCATGCGTCTGATGGAATGCCAGGGTGTGAGGAACATGGAGACTGGAATTCCCCTCTCCCGGCCCAGTGGAGTGTGGGCTTGGGGGAGTCGTGAGGGAGTCGCATGCTAGGGGTGAGGTTTAGGAGCAAAGGAACTAGCAATTGAATTCCTCTCCCTCTCTCTTTAGAAGCCACAGACTGCCAACTCAGCTGTTGTGTATTTACAGTATGTGGTGTCCCTGTGTCTCCCCAGAGAGGAGCAGGAATCTCTAACGCTGAATAACTTCCAGACCTGAGCTCTGAACTCCCTCCCTGTCCAATGTCACTGTTTACTTCTAAAGGGCCAGCTTGGGGGCTCAAACACTGCAAAAGGGCAGCTGGTCGGTGCTTAAAACATATTGGGGAGTAGGGAGAATGTGTGTTTCATGGGCCAGCTTCAGCCCCTTGGTGCTAAATAAGATGGCAGCCCCTTGGTGCTAAATCAGGTTTCAAGAGAGTCATTGGTGCTTACTGGGAGGAGTGTCAGGGTAGCAGAGACACAAAGTACTGTGGAATTAATGGTGCTTTACATTACAGAAAACTACCAAGAACTTTTGTATATATGTTTTTCAGTTTTATTAAATCTTTTTTTTTGCACTTTGAGATGATTTCTCCTATACGGTCTTTTCTTTCTGTCTCCAGTCGGTTTAAGACAGGGGCCCCACTGGTCTAGGAGGCCAGAAGACTTGGCTTCTATTCCTGGTGGAGTCACCCACCTACTGAGTGATCTTGGGCGAGTTACTCTCAGTGCCTCTGTTTCCCCATCTGTCAGATGGAGATAATGATGCTCAACCTCCTTTGTAAAGGGCTTTGAGATCTATGGATGAAAGGCGCTATGTGAGATTTGTCATTAGTAGGACATTTCTGATCCTTTATAGAAAATGTTCTCAGCTACCAAAGCTCCAAAACAGTGCAGGAGTTACTGGAAAATAAACTGCTAGTGAAGGGAGAAGTACAAATTCTTCGAGGTTCTTTAGCTGAACATAGGGAGGGGGCTGGAAGTCGCTTGTAAGAGAACAGATGTTTTTTCTTGTTCTGTTGCCGATCTTGGTCCTGGTTGGCTGCTCTACACCGGAAGAACGGGGTTTCCCTCTGGTATTTCCAGGAAGATGTGACGTCTGAACCATAGCGGAGGGAAATGAAGTAATTGAATGAACGTTTATGAAAGTCAGTAATGTTACTGGGGAGGGGGCGAGAGGGGAGTTTGAGAGCCAGATTGAGGAGATGGCTCAGGCTGGGGAGATCTGTAGGGGAAAGTGGAGGCTCAGGTTGGGAGGATAGGTGGGGTAGAGAGCCAATTGGTGGGCATGGGTGGAGGCTTGGGGATCAGCTGGGAAGTTGGTGCAGGTTTGGAGGCCAAACAGTGGGGCTGGGTGGAAGGTTTTAGAGGTGGGGTGAAAATCTGAGGAACAGGTAAATGCATGGGATTTATTTCAGCGTGTTTGGGGCTTGCTGCTGAATGGAGGCTGTGCATCCTCAACTGTCACTGAAGTGAGTGATGGCTGTGGGTGTGAGACAGGAGTAAGAGGGCCTCTGCCTGGGGACGGCTCAGTTTTGGGTCTTATATAAGACACTTGTCTCAGCTGCCTCCTGTGTGCCAGGAGGCTCTGATTGGTTTGTAACTTGTTTGGGACGGGATGGGGCAGATATAATTACATTCCTCCTCCCTCTCCCCCAGGTCCGCCATGGTCCTAGTGCCAGTTCCAGAGTCCAGGCTGGACCCTGGCACATCTGGTTCTCCTCTGGGTCCTGCCCGAGCCACTGTGGCTTTTCTCTCCTACCCCACCCCTAGTATAATGAAACAAACAGAAAGATCCTCAGGAAGCACAGAGCATGCTCCCGTTCCAGTGCCATTCAGTGGAGATGCTGCTAGAATTGCCCATGTCTGTGCAGCCCCTGCAGGAGCCATTCAGGAGGGTGGGGTGTGGGGCTGAGATACTCTGACTGTTGAGGAGCCTTTGTGTGACTTGAGCAAATAATGCCCTTTCTTTTGCTCCCTTGCTGATCACCCCACCCCATTCCACGCAGTGAAAGCTGCATTAATGGCCTAGCTAGCTCGGCTGCCTGGCACTGTGCGACGGGCCATCCTGACTGACTGAGATGGAAGGTGCCCCAACACACCAGTGAGGGATGGCCTGTGAGCCAGCCAGTTACTAGCCAGTGTGATGTGTGCTAATCTCAGGTGGGCCATGGCATTTTACCTTGTGATTGCACATATACAAGGTGAATGAGTGACACCAGGCCTTAAAGGGGTCTCACAGCCCTGCTGGCTGCATAACCATAGGATTTCATTAGTGCCTGTTAGAGCATCAGGGCTCAGACAGCTTGTCTGACCCACTGACAAGGCTGCTGCACCAGCCACTGACTCACCTCAGTGTTTCTGGGCCAAACTCAGAGCTAGTGTAATCAGCATTGACTTCAAGGGAGCTGTGCTGGTTTACAGGAGCTGAGGATCTGGCTCACCCTGTTTTGGGGGATCACACGAATAATATAGTGTAAGAGTGCCAGTGTAGCCTAGTGGTTAAAGCACTCATCTGGGATTCAAGAGATGCGGTTTCTGTTCTTGACTCTGCTGCTGATTTACTGGGTGCTTGTGCAAGTCACTCTGTCAGAGCGTGCCTCGGTTTCCCTATCTGTAAGAGAAGGATACTGGTCTCCTTTGTCAAGCACTTTGAGAGTGGTGACTGAAAAGCCCTATATAACTAGTGGGTTTTGTTACTCTTTAGTGTGCAAAGGTGCCTGCTTAAGGATGGGCCCTTCAATTGGCTTCCTGCTGCTTCCTGCCCGTTTGTGATGTAACAGGTAAAGAGGGGGAAGAGGGAGAGCAGAGGCATGAGGACAGGCTACCCTGCTTTCTGGAGGAGAGAATGGTGGTTGCATCCCCAACCCAGCTGGAGATCCTTGCAGTAGCTCCTTGCCACGTGTTACTCCCCCTTCCCACCGCCACAGAAAAAAAAAGAAAAGAAAAAACAGATGGTAAAAAAATCAAGGGGGGGGGGAGAGCCCAGCACCAAAGAGAGAGTCCCAGAAGGGGACCACCTCCAACAGCTCTGCCACACATGCAGCGGGAGGGAAGTGGGGAGAAGAGGAGCCCCCAACACCGCCCAGAAGCCAGTTGTTGCAAGCTCCGAAGAACTGTCAGCCAGGCCCTTGTTTAGCTGGGCACAGAGGTCAGCCCCGAGGGGAACACTGGTATGTGCATCAGAGCAGTCAATGGGCTCCTCTGACAGGCCCGCGGCAGCCATGGAATCTGCTGCTGCTCAGCTCTGCTGAGGCTGGGGAGCTTTGCCCAGCATATTCCGCTTGGGAGCCAGCTGTGCTGTGATGTGGCTGGTTTTCCCTCCAACCCAGCCTGCTCTTCCCCCGCCCCTGTTAGATGCTAGAGCCCAAGCAAGGTTTATAGCGCCGGACAGCAGGGAAGAATGCTCTGGCCAGCAGCACTGAAAGCTGGTATAAAAGCCATCTGAGCAGCCCCAGCGTCCTGCCCAGCACATTTCCACTTGGTGCCCATGATGACTTAATTGCCTCCCCCTCTTTTCCATGCTAAGTGCAGGGAGAAGGCCAGACCCTCCAGCAGCAGTGTGCCTCCTCCTGGCACCAGGCTGGGCTGTTTGGAGGTGGATGTGGCAGGTTATACAGAGACAGCAGCATGACCCTTCTCTCCATGGAGGTGGAGCGCACCTATAGGACAGCAGCACCATGCTGGGGGCTGGAGCACAGCCAGGTAATGAAGGGCAGACTCTCCAGCAGGGTCTAGCTCAGCGCCTCAGTCTGCAGTCACACATCCCCAGGTGGACACATCTCGCCTGTTACCAACGGAAACAATTGCCCTTTTCAAGCACAGTCTTGCTCTTGAGATGAGCTCAGGAGGAGGCTGTTGGGGGGCTGGGGTGCCCAGCTGCCTCTGTAGGAATGCTGTGTGAACGACTCCCCAGGTCACTTTGATCTCCCCTTTGCACAGGTTTGAGCGGCGGGGCAGAGGACATGCACTCAGGCTTGTGACATGTTCGCAGCCCACGGGCTGGTCTTGTGCCTTTGAGACACTTGCCTCACAAACTGTCAGGGAGTCACTGCAGACTGAGAGCCCTTTTCACTCCTTTTGGCAGTGGTTAAAGTAGATTGAACTAAGATGAGGGGCTCTCACCACACTGGGGGCCTGATCTGTTGAAGCCACGGGGAATCTTTCCACTGACCTCACTGGGTTTATGATCAGGCTGTGTCTGAGGGGGATGGGGAAGTTTGGGGGGCAGTGCTGCTTATCTCAGCTAAGGAGCCCTCCCTCTGCTTTCAGTAAGGGAGCTTGCCTACAGCCCCTACTTTAACTCTGGCCTGTTTCCATAAACATAGTGAAGTGACTCTGACATGGACAGCTCTCTAGGAGACCTGCGTTCAGCTGACATAGGCCTAGATGTGATCTAATCTCCAGGGTTTCTGGATATAAAAGCTGCCACAAAAGAAATGTGTTTGCACGCCTGTGTGTGTGTGTATGTGTGCATGCACATGCAGGTCAATCACTATTTTCAGGGGCCTGTCATCTGTCTGTCAAGCCCAGCTCGTAGGTCATTTAAAAAGTCCTGCACATATATTGGTTATTGTGACACCTACATTGGGCCTCTACAGGCTGTGTTAAAGTAATACACATCCTCAGGCAAATCATGACAGTGGCCCCCACCCCCTACATAAAGCAGTGGTGGCTGTGAGGCAGGGTAGTAGCAGACTGCCTACCCCACACTTACCCAGCAATGGGGTGTAAGTTTAGTTGGGTTGGCTGGGCTGGTTTTGCAGCATTCTTTCTGCTCCTCCCACAGAGTCCTTGGCCCTGCCCCCTGAGCAGTGGGTCTTGGAGTTAACAGCCATTGAGGTCCAAGGGGCATCTTGGAGCTACTGTTTCAGGCTCTCTGCAGATTCAGGCAGACAGTGCTGCTTTGGTTACACATTTTCAAGCTTTTATTTGCAGCCATGAGAGCTAGAACCCTTTTTTAAAAAAAAAATTAAAGCTGAGAGTCTTCTGCTGTCATGTGACTCCAGGAACTGGCCCGCAGGCATTGTCCTGAGGTGCTTATGCTTTAATCCAGCCTCTCCCTACTGTGAGGCAGTGTCAGTATTATTATGCACTAAGTGATGACAATGTCCTGAGTGCTGGTATGCGATTCTGTTGTGTCACAACATGATTCGTTTCTCCTGCAGGGTTAAAAACAAGTACATGGCAGCTCTTGGGGTAGGGTGAATGCACTCTGGTTAGCCAGCATTCTGGTGGGCCCACTTTCCCCTTGCTTTATGTTTCATTCCAGTGTCAGCTAGCTCTGTCCTTTCAAAGACCCTCAAAGGAGGCCCTTGCGTGTGAAGTGGAGGGGAAGCAATCAGAGGGTCAGCTGAGGATTGAGAAAAGCAACAGGAAAGGGTCAGTGTCCTAGCTCCGTCACCTGAGCTGCTTGTCTTTGGTTAAAGTGGCTGCATTGCATTTGTTCTGCTCAGCAGCAATTCACACATCTGGCAACCACAACTCCTTCCACCGCCCACGCTCTTCCTCCCCCTCCTATGGCTTACAGCAGGGGAAAGGGGCTCAGGGTAGAGGGATTTTTCACTAGGCTGCCAGCATCACTTCCAATGGCAAAAGGACAAAAACAATTCTCAGAGAACTTTGCCCTGGTCCCCATTCAGTGGGGGTGCGTTGATTTTGCATGGTCCCGTCTCCTAGGGTGGAGATCAGTGCTGGTGAAAGGTACTGGCCTGGTTGCCCTTGCGACTGAAACGCATGATTAATCTGTATACCAGGCTTAGTGCTGCAGGACTGCAGCAGTGTGTGCACACACCTCCTGCCCAGGGAATCCCAATCCTGAGATGGAGAGACCACATATAAAGGGTGAACAACCCCCAGAGTTCATTCTGTCCGTGACCTGTTTCCAAGCAAAGCATTCAAGCTGAGCCAAAACTTTGAACTTCTTTGACATTCCCTCACCAGTCACAGGGTGGGGTGTGTGTGTGGGTGTGCATGTGCGCACACGCACAATAGGGGATCCCAGAGGACTTCTCCATGGCCTGCTCTCAGTGGCATGCTGCATCACTCCGGCTACATCACTCTGGTTGTGGTCAGCTCCACAGACAGGTTGGTGGGGGTGCCACAGGCTCCAGAATTGCTCAGTCTGCTAACGAGCTATGAGTAGAGGGAGAACAAGACGTTAACAACTTCAGTGCTCTGTCACTTACCAACTGTCTCACCTGAGTAGCCAGCACTTCATAGGATGCTGGCACTGCAAAAGACGCCTTCCTCCCCACCGCCTCCTAGGAGCTAGCAGAGAATGGATTACGCAACATCCCAGCCTCCCCTTGCCCTGAAGGTCCAATTGCATCTCCCTCAGGTCTCCCCCATGGTGCTCCCCTGATGTGGGTCTAGTGAGTGGAGCACCTAGGCAGTTTTTAGCATAATACCCCTGAAATGTTACGTGCATGTGGCTCTGTGTCACTCCCTCACTTAAGCAGAGCTTGAAGGCTTCTCGGTGAACACATGTGGATAAAAATAAATCCCACCCTTTCTGCCTTCTCCTCCTGCGGGGAGCCACACTGTGCTCACCACAGAGCTGACACATACGCAAAGGCCCCACAAAGAGGTTCACTCAGGGCTAACCTCCAGTGGTCATCGTGCCTGCAACATGTCATGTGCAGCTGCAAGCAATAGGGTTTGAGGGCCTAGCCTCCCTGCCGTGGCTCCGCTGGCTCCCCTGACACCCATTTACATTGGCAGAGAACTTTCACGGGAAAAGTCTGCCATGAGGCAGCTCCTCCAGCAGCTCAGCAGAGCTACTAAGACAGTAGGTGCTGCCAAGTGGCAGGCACTGAAGACAAATGAGGGGCACTTCATGTCACCATATTTCTTTGCCTGGCATAGCCCTTTGGGCTCTGATGTGCAGGATGTGTCTAGCCTACATGGCACTTGTCTTCAGGCCACTCAGCAATTTGATCTTTGCGTTGTCTCAGTGCTGCTTTCTTGATTTCTTCCTCCCGGTGGCCTGCAACACTCACCTTCTAATAGTTACCTACCTCCCAGGGGCGCTGTGAGGTGCTCACGAACTGCCGTGATGGGAGCCCTAAGAGAACATAGACAGAACCTGGAAGGATGGCACACATCCTTGCGTTAGCAAAACCATAGACTTATATGGCATAGATAAAAGGCTACACTGACAAGGAGCCATGAATGCAAAACTTTCAGAGCCTTGAGTGCAAATCGTCAGCACAGAGCTTTAGGGACGCACGCTCGCCTGTTGCACTGTTGAAAATAAATAGTTTCTATTCAATCACATTAATGTCATTAAGCATAATAATAGTTGTGTTCACGAGCCACCTCCCCTTTCTAAGGTGCTAGGGCTCGGGAGCAAAGATTCATCATAAAACCCATTCAGAAACCAACCATCTGATCAGCCTTCTCTCCCTAAAGCTGCCTCACAGACAAATAGCGGTGGAGATTTTATATAGGCTAAAAGGGGCAGGAGAAAGGATTGAAGCAGAAAGAGGACTGTGGTTATAATGAAAAACTCCTCTGGAGAAAGAAAGGAAGTGTGATTAAACATCAAACAGGACCTTGTAATAACTCCTCTGGGTTTATTTCCATTACATTTCCCTGAAGCAGTGTGTACTTTCTTGAAATCATTTTGAATGCACAATAAACCTTTGCATTTATCTTAATTTATTAGGCCTTAGAGCCTTCTGTTACTGTATAACAAATCTGTTGTGTAGCTGAATACAAGCTACTCTTACCGTAAATGCATGAGGATCTAGCAACCCAGGGCCATCATGTGATGGGATCCCCGGGGTACAATGTAGAACTGTGGGACTGCTGTGCCCCCTTAATACTCCAGCCTGGGCTGTCTCTCACAATGCTTTGCCAGTGACCAATTCATTTGCAAACTTAACACCATCAATTTGGGCTTGAATAGGGACTGAGAGTGGTGGGCTCACTACAAAAGCAATTTTCCCTCTCTTGGTATTGACACCTCCTCATCAATTTTTGGGAGTGGACCACATCCACCCTGACTGAATTGGCCTGGTCAACACTGGTTCTCCACTTGTAAGGTAACTCCCTTCTCTTCATGTGCCAAGATATATTTATGCCTGTATCTGTAATTTTCACTCCATGCATCTGAAGAAGTGGGTTTTTTACCCATGAAAGCTTATGCCCAAATAATCTGTTAGTCTTTAAGGTGCCACTGGACTCCTTGTTGTTTTTGTGGATACAGACTAACACGGCTACCCTCTGATATCTATTACAGAAAGCGGAAAAAGAGAGAGACTATGAGCGTCAGCTAAGAATGAAAGAACTGGAGATGAAAGAGAAAGAGGCTGCTAGAGGGGAGGCAGCACATCAGTGGGCCCTAGACAAGAAAGCCAAAGAAGCTGAGCAAAGAGAGAGTGAAAACACCAACTGGACTTGCTAGAAAAGCAGAACCAGAAATCACCAAGCCAAACTAGTCCCACCACTCCATGAATCCACAACTGGGACCAGTTATGTCCCATACAAGGAAACAGATGATATCACAGAATATTTTGCTACTTTTGAGAGGCTGTGTGCAGTTCATGAAATTCCTGCTGACAAGAAAGTCCTCACCCTGATTGCAAAGTTAATTGGTAATGCTCTAAATATATTCAATGAAATGCCAATTGAGGATGCTTTAGATTACTGTGCATTTAAAAATACTGGTTTGCAAAAGTTTCAAATCACCCCTGAACCATATTGGGTAAAATTTAGAACTCTTAAGAGGGGTGCTAGTACGAATAATGGTGAATATGTAAACAGGATGAATGACCTGATAAGAAAATGGGTGAGGGGGAAAGGGATTGAAAACCTTGAGCAAATGACAGATCTCATTGGCCAATAACATTCCCTAAGTATATGTAAAGATGATGTAAAACAGTGTTCATGGAATAGAAATGTGCTCTCTGTGGAGGAGATGACTCCTGTAACTGATGCCTTTGGGTAGACCCAGGCATCTACTGAAAGTAAACAACAGAAAGAGGGGTTTAAACCAGGGGGAAGGGAGGTTCCTGTTTTACCACTGGGAGAAAGAAGGGTGGCTGGGAGGCAGGGTATTCACCTTCCCAAAACCATTCCTCCAATCCCCATCACAAACCTCCTATGAACACAGACAAGCCCAAAAGGTGCTATCGCTGGAATTCCACTGATCACCTGAGGAATAAATGCCCTATGCAGGCAACAAGTAGCCCATGTTAGTGCTGCTGTCCTCAGCACAGAAGCATGTGAGGTGAAATTTATCATATTGGTTTTGTGGGATTGGATTCCACAGAACAAGACATGGAGCATACAAAAGTTGTCAAAATTAATGGCAGGGAATACTTAGGATGGGAAGATACAGGTGCACTGATTTCTATGGTTAAGCAGAGTTTAATTCAATAAGGTGACACATTTCCAGGACAAAGGGAGAGCTTTTATTAGTAGGAGGATTCAGGATTCTTATGCCTTTAGCCAAAATGCTTGTAGAAATGGATGGGTTAGAAAGTGAATTAAAAGCGGGGATAGTGGACAGTATCCCCATTGACACGCTTATTGGGAATGATTTTTCTGGGTAGCTTAGGCTGTTAAGGTGTTTGCCCACAGCAAGAAGGAATACTATGCTGGGACCCCAGAGGGAAAGGGTGAAGTCCCAGAAACTGCTAAAGGAATGGGAGAAAGTCTCTTTGATTCCTGCAGTATGCTTCCAGGGGTAGTGGGGGGTTGAGACCAGCTCTTGCACCACAGCTAAAGGCAGCATCTCCTCAGGAAGGGAGAGGGGTGGAGTACCTATCACTCTTCCAGATGTTAACTGCACACCCGGCAGATGAACCAGGGTGAGATCCCACTCTAGTGAGCACAGAAAGATGTGTCCTAGAGGGGACACCAGAGAAGGAAAATGGGGAAAGGATTTCTGTAGGAGATAAGCAACACTGTAAGCAATTGGCTTTGCCTAGCCAGCATCATGGGGAAAGAATAGTTAGAGCACATGTATGTCTCTTCAGTGGTCACTTGGGAGAGAACGCCCAAGACAAAGTGGCTGATTCAGCATCTGTGCACCCCCAGCCTGTAACTCAGATCCAGGGAGGGAACTGTGTAACTGACCTTTCAGAGGGAAGCAGTCATACAGCTGACTTCTTGGCGATAGAGAAGGGAGTGATGGGTGGTGCCTCAATCCAGGTCCCAGTTTTCCAGAACACTGGTCCTGACATGCTTGTGGAAAATAACTGTGTCTCTTTAAGTCAAGATGCAGCTCACACACCTGTAACAGCCAAGATGTTGAGTCCAGGAAGCTTCAAGGTATTGGTTGTCTGTGAGCACAGAAATGACCCAGCTGGCTGAGGGGAGGGGTCTTCCTCCAGCCTGGTAAGGCTGCTGGGAACAGAAACATGTGGTCAAAGAGCGAACACTCTGAACCCAGAGAGCAGGGATCACAACCATCTAGGGAAAGAAGTCGGGGAAGGACTCAGTGCTGGGAGTGGGGAACACAGGGTGATCCTAAGAGGGGAGATGGATTTTTTTTGCATATGTACAGTTCCAGGGTAGGGAGACAGCACCACAAAGGGTCAGCCAATATGCAGGATCCCCCTTAACCCTTACCTCCCCAGGCTCTGAGGTACCAGAATCCCAGAGCTATACGTAGATTCAGAACCCATGCAGTAGGGGACATGGTAGTGAAAGCAAAGGCAATAAATGATCACGTGCAAAGGTTCAAGAAGGAGAAAAAGACTCAATGGGTATTGAACAAACAAACCTCAAAACCAGAATGTCTGACCAGAAGGCATGATATGATAAAGATACTTGAAAACACCCATCTGGTATTAATGTTAAATCTTGGGATAAAATATGATACATGATGCACAATTTTTGGGAAAAGCCCTTGGACATGCTAGGAATGGTAACTGAGAACATTTGTAATGTCAGAAGCCTTACAGCCTTCTCAGCTACTACCTGTAAACAGACTTAAAGCTTCTCACAGCAGAGAAACCATAATAAACTGGGTCTACTGTGCAGAAGGGAAACTGAGGCCCACCACCTCATTGCTTTAATGACTGGATGCCAAGATTACTACATGCTGGAAAACTTTAATATCTACATTGAGTTAACACTAGTTGGGAAAGCAGAAGTGTTAACAGCAACGCAAAGGTACAAAGATATGCTTTCTAGTAACCCAGGGAAACACACTTGTTAACTTATGAGTTCACCAGACTAGTCAACAGTGTGCTAAAAAGTACATAAACTATGCAGGAGCATATGTGGTTAACACTACAATGTTTAGCAACACTTGGAAATTATGTTGTTAAAATTCAAAAGAACCTTAACACACACTGCCTTTGAGTTTGTCAGTGACTAACCCTCTTGCAATAAAGTAAGGAGGGAGCTGTAACATGCTGTACCTCAAAGTAGCGCCCCCATATTCATCACTGGTATATGGTTGTGATATTTCATACACAGCTTGCCATATAAGATACCATAGGAAAGGCCATGATCTGATCAAACTCATTTTCTGTCCAACTAAGGATATCATTAGTATGTCTGAAGTTATGAGATTTTTGCTACATGCTTGTTATTGAAATATGTTGTGAATTTGGGAGTCACCCACTGCTACTTCTCCAGTGACAACAAAGGAGGTGACCAACACCCAGGTGGGCGTTAAACTACCACTGACCAATGGGGGACTCAACAATTCAATAAGAGACAGTTGTGCAAACACCACACAATAAGGATTTCTCAGCTCTGTGGCTCAGACAACAAGAACACTGGGATACAAGGATAAAGGGACACAAATCGGACATCGGGAATGGTAACATACACAAGCCAGGAGGAGAACACTTTGATCTCCCTGGACATCCAGTGACAGATTTAAAAGTAGCCATTCTTCAACAAAAAACCTTCAGAAACAGACTTCAAAGAGAAACTGCAGAGCTACGACTTTTAGACTCAGCAAGAGTTGAATCGAACAGCTTTTCTCGCCTCACTGGATGTTGCAGGGAGGTTACAGAATGCACAGCCGGAATTTCCTTCTCAGTCTGGGACCAGCATCCTCAGTTCAAGTCTTTCTCTTCCCAGTGTTCTTGTTGCCTTCAGCAGAGGTGGGGGAGGAGAGAGGTGGTCTCATGATGCCACTGTCCCTTATTTTATACTCTTAGTCCATGTCCCCGGAAAGGTACTGGCCTGAGAATGTCCTGGTGAGCCTTGCTGAGTCACAGAGTTGAGAAATCCCTATTGTGTGGTGTTTGCGCAACTGTCTTTAACTGACCTAACGCCAGACCAGCTGGCTGAATGCTCACTGATTAGGTGGCTGCAGTGCAGCTTTGGTGGAATGATGGCCTCCCTGTGCAAGTCAGCTGCGCGGAGCTGCTGTGGCCGTCTCCTGAAGATCTGATCCTTGCACAGAACCCATTTTTTTGATATTGCTGCTGCTGCAATGTGGGACCCTTCGGTGAAGGTATAGGTGGAACGTTCCAGGGGGCACTCTAGCCATGCCGTCTCCCACCACAGGGAATCCTCAGGGGCTTGGTTAGAACAGTTTGTAAATCAATCATAATAATAATGTCCAAGCTGCAGCAACACAAGGGGGCTTAGCATGACACAGGATCTGGTCCTTCATATGTAGGTCTCAGTCCTTCACAGAGGTGGATGTGGGTCATTATTGCCATTTTCCATTAGGGTAATTGAGGCTAAGGTCAAGAGGTTAATGTTGCATAAACCTGATGGTCATCTCATAGGTAACTATGCCACTTTAGCAACAACTTTCCAGGAAAGTTCTTCAGGCACCAAGC
Source organism: Chelonoidis abingdonii (assembly GCF_003597395.2). Classification (NCBI taxonomy): domain Eukaryota; kingdom Metazoa; phylum Chordata; order Testudines; family Testudinidae; genus Chelonoidis; species Chelonoidis abingdonii. The sequence continues at coordinate 100,524,135 of NC_133769.1, forward strand.
CTGGCCGTAAGTTTCTTGGGCAAGGTCACAGAGGGAGGCAGTGCCATGACCAGGACTAGAATCTGGTTTAATGTCTTATTACTGGACCAAGCGGCCCCTGTGGCATTGCAGAGGGGTAGCGTAGGGCAGAATTGGCCTGTGGAAACTTTCTGATTGGGACTGACGCACAAGAAGGAAAGATATCAACTTGACTCTCAAAGCCATAGCTGAGTTTGCAAGACTGGCCGTTAGGAACAAACCAAAGCATCTTTTTACTGGTAAAGACAGCACATTTGCTATAGGCCTCCCTGAGATGACAAGCAGAGCTTCTCCTACCCCCATTTTAACAGAGACACTTTTCAGAGTAGAACCACAATTTAAGGGAAAATATGCTTGACAGAAGGGTGTAGTTTTAAGAAATGTAAATGTCTGAAAGGCAGGAAATTCAAAGTAAAGGTTACACTTAAAAAAACCCCGTTCTTTGGAAGGTACCAAAACTAACCCGAGGGTGTCAAGAGACCTCACTAATGCTTTTGGGCAAGAGAAAGGCTCAGGAGTCCCTAGCTCCGCACTTCCAGCATCTCCTCCAGGATACACGGCGATGGTCATGCACCAATGGCATGCCTGCCATACGAACCTCACTGTAGAGGATATTGTCAATAAAACATACTCAACATCTCCAAAAATAGCCCAGGGCTCCAGTCCTCTGCAAGGGCAACAGAAGAAAACAAAACTAGAGTTTATAGGTCAAACCATTTTTTATGATATGATGAGCCGACAACCACCCAGAAGAGAATAATTCCACACAAATGATTTGCACGTGATCTTCTGCACTCTCATACCAAGCAAATGACTTCTCTGAATTGCCTCAGTCATTCCAAAGAAATTCTACTCTGACATGTGATTGTGCATGTGTAAATTTCCAGGGGGCTGGTTTGTTTCAGTCACGTTGGAGAAGGGGGAATCAAAATCAGGCTTTTAATGGACAACTATGTTTCACCCTTAAGTAGGGAAAGGCTAATAAGTCCTCATTGATACATTCAATCTGAACCTCAACTTTTTGCATGTCTATGTTCAAATATGAAGCCTTGATGTTACATTAACAAAGGCTTTTGTATTTAATTCCCGTGTCTGATTCTCTGTTTTAAAGACAGAAAAGAAACCAAAAAGAGAATATCTTCACTGGGGTTCTATGAGGATGGGAGCGTTGCTCTACTTCACAAAAAAACATCCCGTAGCTTCACTAGCATAATTTCATAGGAAATGATGTAACTAGCAACCAAAATTAATGGGCCTGATCCTCAGCTGGTGTGAATCAAGTGCAGCTAATTGCAGGCAATGGAACTATTCAATTCTTGTACTATGCATGCGCACTAGGGAGTTTCTATGTATTTTTTTCAGACCGCCCAGCAGGTGCTCCTCATGGAGGACTAACTGCATGGGAAGTTGGATGTCTTACCCTGCTGCCATTTTGGCCTCTTCTGTGCTCAGCTAACATCGTATGCGTTGTTTGGAAAGAGGAAAAGGGTTTTTTTTCCTGCTAATTCGCTTACATTGCCGTGAGCTCCAACTTTCCAAAGCTATTGATATTTGGGCTGAAAGCAGGCGCAGCCCGAAAGGGAACTGGGGGAGGGGAGGAGTATAATAAATGCTGCATTGCAGGTTTAGCGATAGTTTTTGTTACTGCAAAAGCTGCAGTGCTGTCCAAACACACAGGACCTGGCTCCATTACCTTTATTCCCACTGAGTAGTACCTTAATCTGCAGGCAGTCCCCTTGAAACCCATGGAACTAATCACAGAGTAGGCTGCTTCATGGGGCTTGTCCACAGTACAGGTTTTTGCACCAATGTAAACGACACTGTTACAAAATCGCTAATGTAGGCAGGATAAGTTGTACTGAGGGAATGGTGCTTTACTCCAGGACTAGGGTTGCCAATCTGGTTGGCTGTATTTCTGGAAGTTTCATCACATGATATCATCTTTAATGAAAGATTAATCTGTAATTCCTGGAGACTCCCGGGCAATCCTGAAGGGCTGGCAACCCTCATCGGGAGCACACGTATGCTGGCCATTTCACTATGACTGGTGCAAACAGAAGCCCTCCAAGTTGGGGAAAGAGTTTCGGCATCCGGACCATAAACATTTAAAGCATTTGATTACGAGGAAGGGATCTCCACCCTAGCTTTGTCCTTCCTCAATTGCCAGAGCACTTCAGCCCCTAGAGTAGGCTAGTCTAATTTACGCTGGCTGGTTACAGACCCCAGGTGGCCATTACACCAACTAAGGCTTGCTGGAGCATGGTAACGCTTAGCCCACACACCTCCTCCTTGGTTACGCCCTCTCCACTAGAGTGTAGCTGGCTGGATTCTTTGTCTGCCTATGCCATGCAGAGATTTCCCTGTCTCAGGAGTACTGAGTTTATGCCCTGTTATGGCTCCTTTGTGCTACCAGATTATATGGAGTAGGGCACTGCGGCCCATGACATTCACAGCAGATTGTCTCTATTGAAGACTGGTGTGTTGTGTTCTCTACTGCAGCATTTTGAGCATGAGCTTGATGCCGCCCTGGTGTCTGGACTGTAATGCTTTGCGTGAAATGGTGCCCTTGAGCCCCTCTGACAGGGTGTTCCATGCCCCGCTAGGATGGTGTCTCCTCCCGGTCACTCTGGGGAGTAGTTCACAAGGTCGATGCCCCTTCCCTCGGTTGCATGCTATCCTCTGCCTTTCTCTTTGGGTTTGTGGCCCCTCTCTCGCTCCACAAGCTGCTGCTCCTTCTTCATAACTTAGCCCTCTGGCCAGGTCACTAGATGTGTTTTCCCCTTCCAGGGTAGCAAAGTCCCTTCTCCCTAGCAGTCTCAGGCAGTCTTCCCTCTCACTGCCCCAAGATGCCACTCCCTCAGTGTCTGGTCGGGGAAACCAGGCCCATCCTCTACTCTGGGTTCCAGTTCAGGGACCCTCTAGCCAGCAGCTAAGATATGTTCCCTCTTAGACCTTACTGCCTTTCCCTGAGCCCTTTCCTAACCTTCTGGCTCTCCCTTCCTTCACTGGGTCTGCCAGCTTCACCACTCCCTGCTCCCAGGGAGCAACTGCATATTACAGGGCTTTGCAGCCTCCAAACACTCCTCCCTTCTCCCGGGCATTGTCTGCAGCCTTTCTCAGGAGCCCCTTCTGTTGCCAGCTACCTGGCTTTATATAGGCCCCTCCTATTCCTGCTGGGCTTAATTTACCCGCTCAGGTTACGTGTGGGGAGTCACACCCCACAAGGCCTCAACCGCAATCTCTGTAAAAATAACCCTTCCTGCTCCCTCAAACCACTGCCTCACTCCTGTATTCTCTGTATTTGAAGTCTAATCTCTCTCACACCCACTTTTTGTGCTGGTCTGTTCATGACAAAGAGCTAACCCTCTCCCCAACACTCCCTGAACCCACTTGTCCAGGTTGGCTGTTGCAGTGGGGCAATCCCACAAGATATCTACGTTCTGCTCCCTGAAATTGCCTGTCCTGGAGCTCTCCGTGACTTAGGTTTCATCTCCCAGACCCCTTCGCTCAGCAAAACCTTCTGCTGGACCTGTGCTGCTACCTCAGAGGTGCTGAGGCCTGGACGCAGGGAGTGTTCAGCTCAGTGATCAAGACAGGCATGCCGCAGTTCTGCTCCAACACCACGGGCCATGTTTGTGCAGCCCTAACCAGACAGGAAATGTGATCTGCTGTTCTTCAAAGAATGTTATTTGTGTGTATGGGGGACGGGGGGGAGGAGTGGGCGTCAGGGGATGTATGTGTGCCACTGCTTGTTGTGAAGTGTGGGGTGTTTGAGAATCAGGTGTGTTTGTGTCTATCTGAGTGTGTAGTGGCGGGTGGAGGCAATATCTGAGTGTTGTGAAAATGTGCCTGAGTGCCTCTTAGGGAATCATCTCTGGGAGGGCTGTAGGGTGAAAGGAGCATTCTGCTCTGGTCACTACAGAGGAGAAGGTGCCAGGACTCCTGGGGCTTTATTCCTGGCATTACCACTTACCTATTGAGTGAACAAGTCGCTTCATTACCTCTCCGGGCCATTTATAAAATGGGCCTGATCCCTGCCTCACAGTTGTGTTGTGGAGATCAATTAACTGAGCCCCTCAGGTGGCAGTCAATGTAGACACCCAGAGCCAGTGATCATTATTTCTGTGGGGCAAAAGGTCTGTTTGTTTGTGTGAGTGGCATGTGGGCAGAAGAGTTCTGTATGCGGGAAGGATGTGTTTGCATGTGGTGCGACTGTGTGTGTGTGAGTGGGGAGGTTGTGTCTCAGGCCCTCTAGACACCCAAAGTTGCACTGGCTGAACTACAGGCATGATTTCAAACTGATTTAGTGAAGCTGGTGCAACGTGCGTGTGTGTGGTTGCTTTTAAATCAATTTACACCTGGCTTATATTGGGGTTGGTACTGGGTATGTGTGGGGGGCAAGCTAACCCAGTGTAACTAGTCTTAAACCAATATCAGCATGTCCACGTGTCACTGTGGGCGTGTTTGTGCTCAGGGGGCACAAACCCAGAGATATAGCTTTGTGCAGAACTGTGCACAGACCGGTCTCCAATTCAGCCTAGTGCTGCAGCCTCATACCTGATTCCTTCCCACCCCCTCTCATCACCTTTACCGTCAGGAAGTGGACGTGGTTTGGGGCTTTTTATTCTCGGCCTCGCTAGCCATTTCGGGACTCCGGAGCTTAGTCTCGCTTTGACAGGGCAAGTTAGATGCAGCTTCCTGTGCTCAAGGTGAAGAAACGACAGATCGCTGGCAAGCCCTTTGTGCTTGCAGAACTGCCCGGCTCTGGCCCCTGTCTATTTCCACTAGCAGCGCCATGTGCTGAACTGGAAGACACTCTTGTCCCACTCCACCTCTCGCCATCTGAAGGCTGGTGCCTGAGTTCCACTGGATGGACTGGTCCAGTCCCTGAAAGCCATCTCTGGCACGACTGCACAGCTAAGGAGGCCATCGCATAGGAAGGTAATGGGGCGATGCCAAGCGGCTCCCACACGGGGGTGGCTGAACTGAGAAGCTTCTTGGAAGGAGTTTCAATCTGACACATTTTTCTAGCTGTTGGCAAGGTCTGATCGCTTGTTTATCTCTGTCTCTCTGTCTCTCTCTCTCTCTCTTTCTGTTTCCACATCCCTCCTTCTCTCATTGTGCCCCATATCTCCCAATAACTGGATAGTTATTGTCTGTTTGCTCTCTTTCTCTGAACTGAAATCTTTTTATCAGAACTGGAATCTGACCATGCCGCATGGCAGGCCTCTGGCAAGCCATCACAGGTCCTGCCCCCTCCCACAAGGGTCCAGGGTTTGCTCAAGACCCCATCTCGTTTTGTACAACAAACTCAGGGCTTCTCTTTTGAGCACAGAGAGGGCTATTCCCCCCCCTCACACACACACCACCACCATCATCATCCTGGGCAAAACGAGGTGTCACTGGAGGAAAAAAATAAAAAAATAAAAGAAAAGAAAATTGCTGCATGAGTTTGGGTGAAGCCTGGGACTGTACAGATATGGGGAGCGAATGCTCCTTCCAAGGCAGGGCTGGGGGCGGGGGGCGCCCATCCTTGAAGCCATGTGTGGGATATAGCTCAGGACTGTCCAAACATGGAGACTGGGGGGGTGTGAGTATGTTGAAACCTAGCTCTACTGAACATGAAATCCTTTCTATGATCCTAATTTTCCCTGTCCCACCAGTCAGATTCTTCTGACTCCGTTCACTAATCCCTAGCCCCTCCTCTAACACTCCCGAACACTCAGAAGACCCCTGACCCCACAGCTAATTAACTACAACCACTCCCTGAAGTAGCTAGCACTTAGTGTTGAAAAGAAACCCCTTCATAATGTAAACTGAGAGTGACTCCAGCAGTACTGTCTGCCTGAGTCAGCAGCCTCCTTGAAACAACAGCTCTGAGTGGTGTGCTCTCATATTCATTTCAAGAAGGCATTGACTTTGTTTTCAATTTAAATGCTAGCATTGCAAAGTGTTTCACTGCTGAGCAAAGCACTCAAGGAAGGAGACAGGTTAGATTATGGAGATAGGTGCAGTCTGTTGAGTGGGATTTCATCTGGGCATCAGGTGTGAGCAGCTTGGGGTGTATGTAGAGCTTCAGCTGGGGGGAGACCTTGGAAGTGCCTCCGACTCCTGGTAATAGCACCAAGGGAGAAGATTGCTGCAGGGACCACCTCCACAGAGAAGTGTGGAACTTTGTCATCTTTACCTGTGCTGGGGGGGGGATGGGGGGATCTTCTTCTCTCTTCCAGTGTGGGCCCCTCCTGTGTATGACAGGGATGAAGCCTTCTCCTCCCCTTCTGCTCTGCCTCTGGCTGTCCATCCTTCTAGATGTTTCACTGGCATCAACAATCACTCAGGGTAAGAAAGCATCCCCCTATGTCCCAGCAGGAGAATTAGGGAGATATGTGGGTGGGGACACTATTTATCCTTATGTGATACGGGAAGATCACTGCAGTATGAAGGTTTGTCCATGTCTTGCAACAGTGCAGGAAGCACAAAGGCAAAGCAGCGCAAGAGTGACACAATATACAAGCTCCTATTGCGAGTTCTTCGTTTTGGGGCATTGAAGAAGTGAGAAGGGCCATTGGTTTCTTCCATTCTTGTTTGGAGATGTTCCTTGGATGTTTCTTCAGGGCACTAGCCAGCCTATGAATTGGGCACTGCATGGAATTGGATGAAATGATCGTTAATGCTTAATGCCTTTGTCATGACAGGATTGATGTAATGACATCTTTTCTCCATTCACAGGACCCTCAAATCTAACTTGTTTTTATGACTCGCGGGCAACTCTCTTTTGTACCTGGGCTCCAGACAGGAATCACACAAAAGCACCATGCCGACTTGATGTTTTTCATAACACTGATGAGAGGTATGTGGCTGGAATTATTTAGCAAAGTCAGTGAATGTCAAGCTCTAATTGTCATCATGGCTACCTTTGATTCTGCACAAAAAGACCAGCTTCCTTGGAAGTCAAACTCTAATATAAATATAGGGGCAGATCCTCAGCTGGAGTAGCGTGATTGATTGCAATGGAGATGCACGGATTGACACATGCTGAGGAGCTGCCTCTCTGGAGCCTCTTCCCCTCTCCCACCCCTAGGCCAGCTGCTCAAGTGTCACTGCTCTTTTCAGTGGAAATGCAGCTTGAGTTCTTCTCCTTCCTGTTTTTGTAACTGATTCATTTTCCAAAGAGCTCCACTCTTTGTGGGCTGTCCTGGTCCCAGGCCATAAAGTAAGGGACACTAATAACTGGACTGGGGTCTTGCCGGTCTGCCGAGAGAGGGGTATAGTTTTAATGGTGTCATAAACAGATAGCTAAGGGTTAATGTTTCTTTTACCTGTAAAGGGTTAACAAAGGGAACCACACACCTGACCAGAGGACCAATCAGGAAACCGGATTTTTCAAAGCTCAGGGAGGGAATTTTGCGGTGTGGGTCTTTTGTCTGTCTCTCGGCTATGAGAGGGATCTTTCTATCTTCGAGCTTCTAATCTTCTGTTTCCTAGTTGTAGGTACAGGTATAAGACAATATAGGTTTTTATATTGTTTTTGTATTTACATGTGTGTAGTTGCTGGAATGTTTAAATTGTATTTCTTTTTGAATAAGGGTTGTTTATTCATATTTTTCTTTTAAGCAATTGACCCTGTATTTGTTATCTTGATACAGAGAGCATTTTATGTCTTTTCTTTCTTTTTATATAAAGCTTTTCTTTTTAAAAACCTGTTGGATTTTCTTTCCTAAGTGAGGCTCTAGGGGATAGAAATCCTGTGCCAGGATTACTGTCTCTCTCAGGGAAAGACTGGGAGGGGAAAAAGAAGGAGGGGGGAAGGTAAATTGGCCTCTCTGTTCTGTAATTCAAGGAGTTTAAGTTCAGTAATCGTTCCAGGATAACCCATGGAGGGGAAGCCTGGGAGGAAGTAAAGAGAAGACAAGGGAGGGGGGTCTTTCACTTTTGTGGTAAGACTCAGGGCTTCTGAGTCTTGGGTCCCCAGAGAAAGTTTTGGGAGACCAGAGGGAGCCAGCCTGGGAATCCTTGGCTGGTGGCAGCGATATCAGATCCAAGCTGGTAATTAAGCTTAGAGGGTTCATGCTAGCTTCTCAGTTTATGAACGCTAAGGTTCAAATCTGAGTAGGAAGCTATGACAAATGGGCCACTAGACTCTTCTAGTGAAGGGATGGGCTCCCTCATAGATGTTCTACCTTAGGCAGCAACATGTGGGATTACCTGGGTAAAATGTTCTCTCCCCACAATAATAGTCTCTAACCCTTCCACCCTTCTCACTCCACCATGCCTACCTTTCCCTATCACCTCCATTACCTGTTCCACACTGCCTGTGATGGCTGGCAGGGGCTTGGTGGTCTATAGTTATGGAATTGTTGGTCAGGTGAGAAGCCGGTCCCCCTTTGGTGGTTAGGTGGGTGCTCATTTGAGGAATAGGTCTGCTTTGGTTCTTGTGGTTGGTGGGTCTCCACTGTCTGCTGGTGGCTTCCCTGAGACAGTGTGGGTGTATCCACCATAGTAGTGGGTTTGCTATGGCTGATGTGTGGGGTGGAAAGCAGAGCAGGTTTCCCTTGCATGGGGACAGTGGGTCAGAACAAATGTACTCCAGGTGCCCGCTCAGTACTAGGTCTTTGAACTCTGAGCTGGGTGTAGAATTGGACAGGCCAGCACCAGTGGGGAGGGATGCAGGAGGCAGTTCCTCTTGCAGCAGCAGCTGCCACAACTGTGCTGGGAATAAAACAGGGTGGGTCGCTGGCAGGGTTTTGCCTGTGAGAGCACCAGGACTCTGCAACTTGCCCCCCTCCTGGTCCATAATATTTGGAATCTGATGACTTTCTGGGCACACTGTCAAAGCCATCTGTTTGAGATGGATTTTGGAGAGGGGCTGAGGGTGTGCTCCCCACACCAGCAAAGGGTTTCTGTAGGTGGCTGTCTGAGTTTCTGTTACCATTAGTTTAATGTTGCTGGGATTTTGTTGTAGTGTAGTAGCAAGGATGTCTGGGTGCCTAATGCCTTGGGTGGGTGTCTGTGATGATTTCAAATCTAAATAAATAATTACATGCCTACAAGTCCCTCCAGCTCAGCAGTATTCTGGTCTTCTCTCTGACAGCAATCTAACGAGGAGTTGTGAATTTCCTGCCATGGCACCCAGGAGATGTGAACTAGCCTTCCATAAAAACATTGATGTAGGTAACCCAACTGAAATGTACCGGCTAATAAAAGGGGCTGGGGGTGATCGGTACATGGGTTATCACTGTAATAACAGTGTGACACACAGAAATGCTGCTATGAGATAAAACTTTATTTCCTAGTTCCAGACCCCTGATTTGGGGCAGGGTTGCAACGGGTTAATACTCTGGCCCCTGACAGAGGTCAGTATCCAGTCACCATCCCAGCCAATCTGTGACAAACGCCAGGAGGTGACACTCTGATAGTTAACAGTGTATTTAGCTCCCTTCCTTGTATCACCAGTCACAGCCCATCAAGAACTACGCAGGCCCCAGTGCCTGTTTCCATGGGTCAGTCCAGAGCTCTGCAGCCTGAGGTCACAGGACTGTTACAGTGCCCACAGTTATGTCAGACATGCCAACACAGTCTCCCCAGGCACTGACTGTGTGTACTCACAGGGAGATGCTCTCTGAGGCTGCGTTTTCATGGCATAAAGACAGAGAAGCTGTGACACAACCTGATTATTGCGTCCTGCAGGACCGATGATACTTAAGGAACAGACCCTGCTACCCCTATCCAGCTTCAATCTGCTCTATGCTCTAGCCTTGTGTAAAAAGAGAGAACATTTCTTGAATATTTAACTCATCTAATCTCTGTCCCTCGGTTTCCCCAGTGGGGCAAATCTAACACTGCCCTGCTTATTAAGATGTGAAAAGCACTTTGAGATTCTCAGGTTGGGAGGAGTGATGGTTGTGCATTAATGTAGCCTGTGACGAAAAAGGCCTTAGAAATGTGAACAATACATAGTGGGGGAACTAGTAATGCTAACAGCAAATTTCTCTGCAGTGTCAGGTCTTCACCATTGTAGACTCACTTCTCCTGACTGTGTCCTGCCAAGCTGGGGAAAATGGGACAACTGTGATACAACAGCAGAAATTCACACCATGGGACAACAGTGAGTGTTAATCAGTGTTGATCCCCCAAGGCTTCAATCTGTGGTTAGATATGTCCCCTGTGCCACCTTGGCCTTGCCGGGCATCCTTCTGTTTACCCCATGCCTGATCTCAGGCTTGCCTCTGCTCTCTGCCCCACTGCCGCTGGATGCTCACTCGGTCACGCCATGCCACAGATTCGCCATGACCCCTCCTGTTGCTTCCAGCATGGCATTGCAGCTTCCCTGAGCATTAGCTCTGACATACTGCTTGGTACCAACCACCCTCTGCCCCCAGTCTGGGTGCAATGATCTAGGGATAAGAGTTTCGTCTGTTAAAGCTGTGCCCTTTGGTGGCAATAGCTGAGCCAGATCCTCTGCTGATGTAAAACTATGCAGTGCTACTGACTGCAGTGGGGCAGTGCCCATTTACCCCAGCTGAGCAACTGGTCCTCTGTACATAATGGGAAAAAACATCCTAGCAAGACTACAGATTGCTTGACTCTAAGCCTGCTCCACTAAAGTCATTGGGAATTTTGCCATTGATTTCAATGGGGACAGAAGCAGAGCACCCTGGGGAACAGGAAAAGAGGCAATAGTCACAAAATGAATTGTTCAGGACAAATGATTGGGACGGGTTCACAGGTGCGCACACCCAGTGGAACGGCCCAGAGCCCATCCCCGGAGAGGGGTGTCTGCCAATGAAGCCACCAAACAGAGAGAGAGAGAGCGCAAACCGCTATTGTAGCCTTTGCTTCTGTTTCCCAGGGTATGTATTCCAGCACCTCTCTCACTCTTCTCTCCCCAGTACAGCTGAGGCCACCTGACAACCTCCAAGTGGTAAACACCAGTGACTCCACCTGCAACTTAACTTGGAGAATTCCTATTTCCTCTCACTACTTAAACAATAGACGAGAGTTTGAAGTGTGGTGCAGAGATTGCACAAAGCCCCGGGAGGTGAGTGCAGGATCCCAGACTAGTTTCTCCTGCTGATGGGCCTCAGGCCTGTAACTAATGGAGGAGGCAAAGCCGCCTTACTGCAAAGAACCTGCTATTCCCGCTTGTGCTCTAAACCCTTCCCCAGATGGCTGCAATACCATCACCTCAGAGGAGAGGCCAAAGGAGGCAGTGACTCCTACTTCAGCTTTATCTGCATTATCTGCTGCCAGCATATGGTGATGGCGGGGAAGCAAAGGGAAGTTCTAGCCTGCCCAGTGCTGGGGTGAGAGGCATCAGAATGGTGTCCTCCCAGTATGGGACAGAGAAGACTGCAGAGATGAAAAAGGTAGAATGGGCCTCCTCCCACTATAGAGCAGAGGGGCTCTGAGGTAGGAAAGAGGTGCCCTCCCGGTACAGCATTGGATATTGGATATGCTGGCTGTGAGAGGCCCAGAGCCAACCAACTCTGCTCTAATTGAACGGCTAAGAGGTGTAATGGTGTGGACTGTGGGTGGGAGAACATAACAATCACTCTATAACTTTTACTCCATCCTAGACTGCCATGCTCCTCCCTATCAAGCAGGACCAGGAGTGGGTGAGGATTGAGAACCTTTTGCCTGACTCAGAGTATGAGGCTGAAGTTCGCGTGAAGCCAAACCAATATGGTGTGTGGAGCAACTGGAGCAAGACGCTCAGATGGAGGACAGATCGTAGTGATGTGATTCGTGGATATTCAGGTAATGAGATTCAGAGGAGTGGGTAGGTCAGGGCTTGGAGATAGGTGAGGAGAGAGCAGGGCCAGCCCTAGTCCAAATGGTGCCCCAGGCGAGGGGTATCTTTGGTGCACACCTCCCCCCCATTAAACTTTTGAATACCTTATTTTTTATTGAATGTGTAGGGCATATCATGACTTTGATGCATGACTTGCCTGCATGATTTATCACTGGCATATAAGATGATACATTTGCAAGCTAGGATCTATAAATCTGTATTTATTCATGCCATAAATAAGCAAATAAAAAAATTCATTTCCTCTGAGCTTATAGAAACTTTTTAATTTTAAGAATAACTGAAGTGTATTAACATCAAGAAATTGAACTGTGCACCAACACTGGGTGGGGCAGTATTAGATAGTGTTACAGTGGGTGACAGCCTTAGACTGTTAACTCTAGTCTTTTAGTTCAAAAGAAGTAACAGCATATTCTTTTATATTATAACCCCTATAGATAGGGGTTCAAAAGATATCTCTGGTGTTTCATTAAATATGTCCTTTATTAGTCACTACTTACTCTCTTCAAGTCTTAAAACAGAAGTAGACTTTCACAATTACACAATAAAACAAGGTTCACAATATCACAGATGGGCTCTCACATCACTTCCCTTCATTCTTATCTCACTGACTGATTGGCGACGCCCCACTCCTTATATACCCACGAGGTCATGGCTGACAACATTCTAGGATGTTCAAGGAAAATGTAGTTCTCAGAAAGTCTGGAACGTTCCACGAGATTCTACAAAGGTCCAGAACATTCTAGGGGGTTAGTCAAAAATGAATCCCCATACAGAATGCCTGAAACATTTTACTTCAAACATTCTATTTTCCCTTTTGTCGCTAACAACAAAAACAGCACCCCAAACCCAGCACCCCAGGTGCTCACCTGGGTCGCCTGCCCCTAAATCTGGCCCTGGGGGAGAGGCATGGGAGCAAGGGGAGAACAAGAGCTGGAGTTATGTGGGAGCAGGAAAAGTAGGGAAGTGGAGGGATGCACAAATCAAAGTACAATAGAAAGACTGGAAATAGCTTGAGAGGAGCCTTTCCTGTAATCCCAGACCCAGGTCAGGTAAGCAGGTCTTGCTGGTCCAAAGGACAAGAGCTCCAGAGTGAAAACCTGGCCCCATTGAAGTCAATGGAAATGGGGCCAGGATTCCAGTCACAGACTCCAGTGGGGGCCCCCTCGCTAAGTGCAGCAGAGCAACTTCCTGACCAGGGGAACAAGAGGCCTGGGAAATACTTTTCAGAGGGCCTCTGTAACTTCGGAGCGTAAGTCCCATTTTCAAAAGCGACTTGGGCCCTTCAGGCTTAAGGCTCACTGAAAATCAATGGGACCTAGGCTCCAAAGTGCCGTGGGACCAGATGTTTAAATGTCCTTGGGTGCCTAATGCCTAGTGAAATCAATGGGAGTTAGCTGCCTAAACAGCTTCTGCAAAATGTTACCCCAGGCCTCTCCCGTGGGCAGTGCACAGCAGGGCTAGCTGTCCAGGCCAGTTAGAAGCCTGTGCAGCCTGCTGCCTTGGTAAATATCATCTCCAGCAGGAGTGTCTGGTGAGTCCTCAGCTCCTTGTATTTTTAGTTTCTTCACAGGAAGTAGGCAGCTCTGGGGTCCCCCCACGCTGAGGCAGGTAGTGATATAAACAAAGCAGGCTACATTTAGAAAGGGCAGTGTGTTGCTGTGGCAATCAAACTTTGATAGCATATGATGTCAGTGAAAAAGATTCAGCTACAACCAGTTGTCGTGGCAACTGGGAGCCAAAGTTACCTAAGGTGGAGGAAACAAAGAGATCTTAGTAACATCTCAAGGACATGAGGGAAAAGCTTCTCCAAAGGTGTCCCACTGTTCCAAGGCAGTCCAGAGGATTCAGGGGGCCTGGGGCAAAGCAATTTTGGGGGCCCCTTCCATAAAAAAAGTTGCAATACTATGGAATACTATATTCTCGTGGGGGCCCCTGTGGGGTCTGGGGCCTGGGACAAATTGCCCCACTTGCCCCCCGCCCGGGCACCCCTGCACTGTTCCTCTCTTTCTCTTCCCTCTTCTCTCCTCTGCATCCTTCCCCCTATTCCAAGGGGCTCAGCAGGTCCAAAACGAGGTGCACTGGCAGAGGGAACACAAGATGAAGAGTAACAGGAGTGCGGCAGGACGGAGCTGAAGTACATTTGCAGAGCTGTGTAGGAGAGGAAATAGCAGGGGGGGGTGGCAGGGGCAGCGGCAGGTCAGGGCTGAAGTGCATGGTCATTGCAGTTGTGTGGCAGTCCAGGACAGGAATAGCAGAGAGAGGCTGTAGGTGAGCTGTGAGGTGCATTGGCAAGACTTGGGGTGGGGGGGGGGGGGGGGGGGCTCAGATCTGTTCCTAATCACAAAGGCATGCTGGCTGGCAGACTTATGTGGCCAGTCATCCATTTATCTGACCTATATCTCAAACCTCTTTGTTCAGAAGTGAAATAAAACCCAACTGGAGTGACTGGGGTTCCCACTTCCTCTGTTCTGGCTGGCATTTTTTAGTAACTCTTTCTCTCCTCTTGCAGAACCTCCACTGGCAGACCCCCAGCTTACGATGCCAGCCCTTGTGGGGACCATCTGCACAATCTTCTTCATTGTCATCATTGTCTTGATCATTATCTCACAGCCATTGAAAAGGTAAAAGGGACACGAATGGTCCTCTCCAGTCCTGTCCCAGGCCCAGTGTGTCTTTCTGTCTTCATTTTCTTTCTCTCAGATGAGGCCAGAGTCCCTTAGTCTGATTTGGAGCCAAGTCATTCTGCCTCTCTGGGTTGCTACTGGCATTGTCCGAAGGGACACCCTGACGCTGAGGGAATTCAGTGTTTGCACCATGATGCTGAGATACAGTGGCACAGCGTGATGTCATCACATCACCAAGCTCAAAATAGCCACAGGACACTTTCTCTTTGGGCCAGAATTTTAAAGGAACTCACACTGAAATCAACAGGAGTTAGGTTTCTAAATATCTTTAGAAATCTGACCCTCTAGCTGAAATTCACCTTTGTGTAAAAGAACCAGAACAAGGTCTATGCACCTCTTAATCTCTCAAAACGGGGCTAAAGGGGGACAAGAGCAGTGCTTGGATTGCATGCCCATCATTTCTGTTCTAATATTGTTCTTAATCAATGCTGAATGTGCCACACAAGGGCACCCGGTACAATAATATAGAGAATAGCCTGGCAGCATCATGGAAATTGGAGGTGGCTTCAGATTTAGTCACCTCATTTCAGAAAGGGACATAGCAGAATAGAAAAGGCACAGGGAAAAGCAATCTAAATATCAGAGGGGTGAGGTGCTTCCATATTAAAATGAATTACAGACGAGGACTATTTCATTTGTAGAGGAGGAGAGATCATAGGAGTGTGTAAAATGATTATGGGAATAGAGAAAGCCAACTCGCCTCTCCTGTTTGCTCTGTGTCATAATGCAAGGGCAAGGGAGCACTCCATTTACAACACATATAAACAAAACTAATCCTCTTCCCTCGATGTGTAGTTAACCTTGTGGAACTCAGTGATGCAGGATAATGCTGTGCAGAAAAGGATTAGACATGCAGGAAGGAAAATAGCATCTGCAGTAATGCAAGCTAGTATAAATATACAAGGACTATCAAATCCTCCTGCTTCAGAGCACAGGGGTCAGGAGGAATTTCCCTCACCATAGATTATTGCACAGTAAAGGTGCATTAGAAGACCTTTAGGCATCTGAAGGATTTGGTATTGGCCACCTTGAGAGACAGGAAAAGCAGACCGGATGACTTGGCTCTGGCATGGTCTGGCAATACCAGTGTAGTTTGGGATGTCATGATGGTGTAAGGCATCATGAAGTGGTGCTGCAGTGTGAATGCCATACAACACTGCCATGCTGCATCCTGATCACTGGGCGCGGAGACTGTGGTGTTGCCATCTCATGCTGCCATTTCATGATGGCAGTGCAATCTCTGCATCACTGTGATGGCAACCAAGTGAGGCACAATCAGCTCATGGCAGCCAGGCCTTGGAAACCATGCCAGCAATTTGGATCAAAGATGGCATCTCTCCCAGCTTGGCAGCTAATGAAAGGAATGGACAGGCCTGAGCAACAGGGAGAGACAGGCAAGGATGTTGGTGAATGGTGGCATTATCAGCTCTGGGGATAGGGCTGAGGGAAATAGCTTTTGCAATGCCATTTTCTCTCTCAGATTCTGTGTCCCCAATAAATCCATCGGCAAATGCGGAGATTTTCTCAGGCTACTGGTGGGGGATGGGGGATAAAGAGCCCTGGGGCTTGGTTCTCCCTTACGTACACCACTGTTACACCAGCATAACTCCAGTGACCTTAGTGGAGTTACTCTTCATTTACACTGGTGCCAGGGAGTGGAGGGTCAGGCCCCTGGAAGACCGCAGGTCTCCACATCATGTTCATTTCTCTCTCTCTCCATGTGTCTCTCTCTGGTGAAGGCTTAAGAAGGTGCTGAAGATTTACATTCCTGACCCAGACAAGTTCTTTCCCCCGCTGAGCACTGTGCACAGAGGCGACGTTCAGGTATGGGGACCAGGGGAAGGCGGGCTGTTTGTGGGATGGGGTCAGAGAAGGATGAGCGGGGAAAGAAAGAGAGGAATGGCTGCCTCTCTCAGGCTGCAGATGGATGGGAAGAACATCCAGCTCCTAGATCTAGGGTGTGCATCACTGGACCCTCCAGCATTGGCTGCTGCTGGGGGATTTGCTTTAGTTTTATTTTTGACTTTTCTAAGCTGCCACTTGGCTGCTCCATCTCTAATTACAGAACCGAGAAAGTGCAAACCACCAAACCTCAGAGCTCTACTCTGCTGACAGTAAGGGCTGAGAGAGCACACAGGAGTATAGGAGAGCTCAGGACTCTTGGAGTCCATCCCACCCTGCCTCTATGCTTTCTTCTTCACTTCCTCTAGCCCCTCCTCCTGCCGTTTGTCATGTTCTCCCCCTCTCACCCTTCAACTCCTCTCTCTTTCTCTGATACTCTCTCTCTTTCTCTATTGCAAGATCCCTTTCTCTTTCCTCCTCCCTTTCCTTATGGAGATCACGCAGGGAAAGCTCTTGAGGCTGGTTCCTTATTTTAAAATGGCTCAGAGCCTGGTGAGGGATCCCCAGGGACCTATTGCCTGTGGAGATCCCAGAGAAACGATGATAATGGTGTATATTCTGTATGGGAGATGTCTGGAGTGTATTCATCATGGGCATAAAGGAAGAGACCCTAGGCTTCTGTGTTTCTGTTGTAACAGTGTTATACTGCTGTCATTTTGAACATAACAATATCTCTTCTGTGTTTCCCCTGCTTCCCCTTCAGAAGTGGCTCTCCTCTCCATTTTCCACATCTCTCTTCAGCGTGAGCAGTATCTCCCCAGAAATCTCAGAGCTAGAGATAATTCAGAAGGAGAAACAGGACTCCCAGCTCCTCCTTCCCAAGGCCTTTCTCACCTCTGGTGCTCCCCCAGAAGCCAGCGGGCACTCATTGACCAGCTGCTTCACCAACCAAGGCTACTTCTTTTTCCACCTCCCTGACTCCTATGAGATTGAGCCCTGCCAGGTGTATTTCACCTACGAGCCCTTCACCCGGAAGAGCAGTGGCAGTGAAGATGGAGATTCCTATGGAGCACTCCCCTCCCCAGATCTCTGCATGTTGGAGGACGACCTGCCACTCTTCTCCTCTGGATTTCTTCATTGCATTGAAGCAAACCAAGGTTTCCAGAACAGTTCTTTTGTGGGAGAGATACCAAGCACAACCAATGGGCTTGGGGCACTTCCTGAGGCTCTTCTGTCACCCGAGAGCTCCTCCCCAGCATTGGTATTGGAGCAGGATGAGAAGGTGAATGGAAATGTCACAGTTTTACAGCTCTCTGAATCCCAACAGAAGCCTGGCATGGTCTTCTCAGGTACCCCAGGGCTGCATGACAACGATACTATTCAAACCACAGAAGAGGCTGGGGATGCAGACCCTCAAATCAGTTCCACTACTACTATGGCAGATGCAAGCTCTTCATTTTCCCAGCCCATGCCTCTGAGGCAAGGTCAAGCTGATGATCTCCACAGGACTGCTTCCTCCAGCCAAGTCCCAAACACTGGGGCCTACCTATCTTTGAGTGAGCTCCAAAGCCAATACAACCATCATTCGGTCTAAGATCTGCCTCAAGAACCTTCTGAGCTTAAGGGCTTCTCTGGAGGGAGAGTTGGACAAACAGACAAATTGTCTGAGAGAACAAGAAGTTGAACATTAGTTTTAACAAACCCAATGGCACTTATCTTTTGAGTAGCATGGAGAGAGACCCTTGTACTTTTCACTGTTGCAAGGGAATGGGACCTTTGGTGGCACATGGAATGAGTATGATCCAAACCTACAACCTGAAGGGAAAGTAAAGGCCTTAATAGGTCAGCTTTGGATTGGGGATGGGTGAACATATGAAGGGATGAAAACCTAAGAAAAAGGATGCTCAGGAAGAGAGATGTGTGCATGGATGGATTCCATGGTATAGACAACACCATGGATAAGCTGACAGCTTGGTAGATACAGTGGCTGGACGGATACCATGGAAGGAGAACTAGATAGATGAATGGGTAGACAAATGGATAGAGATGAAATTGAGAAAGTCAGAAAGGGGCATTACAACTATTAAAGTACATAGAGCAAATGGAGAAAGAGAAACTGGATTGCTCTCCAACTCAGCGTGAAGATAGCACCAAACTCTGAGGCTGAGCAGCCAAACTTTCCATCTCTCAAGTACCAATTTACAGGGCATGCAAGCATCTACAGGAGAATAGAAATACTTGAGAAGGTGGAGGTGGTGAACTGCTAGTGAGTGCTGGGTGCTGCTGAGGATGGAGGTGATGGAAGGTGTTAAGGATGGTCCTTACTGATTGGCCCAGGGTTTAGTTCATTTCCTGCATCCTTCCCACTCCAGTCTGTGTGAAGTGAATGTTCTAATTGGCTTGGTCCCAACCAGATATCTGGGTCTGGGCTTGGGTTTTCAAAGACAATTCAAAGCCAGAAATGAGTCTAGTCATGCAAGGGATGTGATTAAAAAACAATCCCTACTATCAGCAAAATATACTGGGGAAAATTCCCCCATCTTATGGAGTGTGGGGGAAGCAAGCGAGATGCTAGCAATAAAATAGAGCACAACATTTCCTATTCTTGCTGCAATCTTTTAATGAAATCAAAAGTCTCTTTGCCCTACAGACCAAAACCCTGTCATTTGACTGTGATAAGGTATGTGCAGAAGAGTCCATCCCACATCCTGTAGTAAGTGGAAATCATCTAATTGGTAATCCCCATTCCTTCCTTTGCTTGAGGGGAATCATTGCCCAATCAGCAGTAAAGGCAGATAAATCAGCTCCAGATAAATGACTACAGATCATCACCTTTGCCTAAAACCAAAAATCAGTCCATTAATTTGGCTCAAAAAAAGTTTGGGTAGCATTCTGTAGTGCCTCCATATTTACTGATTTGGGGCAGAAGTGCTGAAATAATCCGGGGAGGTCAGGGATAGGGGGAAGACTGTTGATGTTGGTTCCATGATATCTGTCCATCCACCCCTCTGACTATCTATTGTATCTTTTTCTTGCCATCTTTCCAGACCTGTCTAGACATGGGAAATACCAACCTCATGCTAAAAAGACCTGATCTCGCTCATGAGATTTCCAACCCAAAGAAATTTGGATAAGCATCCAAACTTTTGAGGAACTTATCCAAACCTTTAGGATGCTTCTGTAAACTTTCCAAGATTCACCCAAATTTAGTTCACTATTCCCCATTTCCACACTAGGGTTTAGTTTCCCCCTTTGTCCTGATACTCATGTTCCAGCACCAAAATTATTCACTCGGTTTTTATTTTCCTGAGTTATTAAATTGAACGCTGTGCTTGTCAGATAAGTGGGCGTCCATTGGGTTTGATTTTGTCCATGAAAGTGCTACTGATACTGCAATAGAACGGAGTCTGGCCTGGTTAGCACGGAGAAGGTTGCAGGGAGCCAACCCTTTCCTGTATCGCTTTCTCCAAGCCACTGCACATCTCAGGATGCCTGTCATCCCGGCATCGCAGAGAGACTGGGGATAAAGAAGGGATAACTGCTTTCCAGCTGAGTGAGGACAAGGCCGCCCAGTGTATGTACTGTGTTATTGGGAGCTCTCAAGACGCACCATAAAGAGTAATAAGCACAGCCAGGCTGGATGCTAGCTTAGATGGCCAATGATCTCATAGTGGTTCCTGTGTATTTCTTCATAAGCTTCTTAATCATTCTTGCTGCTAAAATGAATAACAAAAAACCCCTGCCTTTTTGTCAATAAAATAAAAATTAATGCAGTGTCAAAATAGCACGTTTTTCATTGCCATTTGGTAGGGGGACTTGGATATTCACAATCGCTACTGGTTGGATGGAAATGAGTTCTTGATGACAGTTCAGGGATCAGGAAGAGGGCATGAGGGGGATAGCTCTTGGTCACAGACAGTCTGCTGCCTAGACAATGAGTTCAGTGGATAGAAAGGGGATTTGCCTTTAGCTAAAGATTGTTGGGCATTGGTAGATTAGGCTCAGGGAGCAGAAGGGGTATTTTAGGGGATTACCCTTCACTCAGAGACAGTTCAGCCACTGGGCCTGATCCAAAGCTAGTATCCTGCGGGCTGCAATCCTTTGGTCTAATTTCAGTGGTTGGGTTTAATGTGAGGGTGTGGCTGGTGCTGGTGGCTATACAGGAGCTCAGATTAGTTGTGCTCCCTTCTGGCTGCTTATACTCTATTAAAAGAATGTCAAAACTCCCATTGATTTCAATGGGCTTTGAATTAGACCCTTTGGACAGCAAATGTAGGGATCAGATAGCAGTTTCAGGGGGTTGATCCCTCATTCACAGACAGTCAGGTGCTGGAGCACTGGGCTCAGAGAGTGGAAAGGAGGCATCGGGAGGAATAGTTTCCAGTCACAGACAGCTAGGTAATTGGATAGCTGCTTCAGGGGAAGGGGAAGACATTTCAGGGGAATTAACCCTCAGTCACAGACAGTGATAGGGAGGGTGGAAGTAACATAAATTGTATTTTAGAACCTAGTCACTATGATCCTCTCCAGATAGACTCAGGAAGTATCGCTGGCAGCGAAACTGCTGCAGGCCACCGAGAATCACTTGGCCGACTAAATATTTTCCCACTTCTGAAAATGCTAATGGTTTTCAAGCATGTAAGCTGCTAGAAGTGAGACAGCAGCCACTCTGGGGTGTGAATGTATGACATGCTGTGGCAGGAAGTGCTCAGTGTAAGATCTGAAGATAACTGGACCTTTATTCCAGGAAGCTAGGTCATGTGGTCTAAAGTTGCTGCAGATGTGAGATTAGTTGAGTTGTGGCATAGAAAAGCCATTGCCAGTTGCTTCACGACCCTTTTCTGCTGAGTCCTGAAGACTCTTTGGAAGTGCCATGAAGGTCTAAAGGGCTCCAAGCTGATCTAAATGTAGCATGGACAAAGCCAGAAAAAAGAGCATCTCAGGACAGTGTCCATCAATTATAGTTTCCTTATTAAATTGAACTCCAGCACCAGTGAAAAGTGCTGGGCCAGCAGGCCAGGAGCGAGTCTGCTATTTATCTTGAGCACAGGTACAACACAGATAGCAGCAATGCAGGTTTACACACACATGCTACCCTGACATCCTACCAATGTACCTCATTTCTGACCTGCGGAGAGCTGCGCAACAGCCAGGCCCCATCCCACACCATGGGAAAGTGGAAATTCAGGGCCAAATTCAGCCTTGATGGTGCAACTCCTTTGAAGTCAGATTTACTTTTGGGGCTGTGTTCTTGGTTTATTCATAGATACCACAGTGATGAATGTGGTACTCAGATTGTTAGATTAGATTAATGCCTACACATACAGCACTGCAGCAGCAACACAGTAGTGTGTCTCGTGAAGATGCTCCATGCTGATGGGAGAGAACTCTCCCATTGGCATAATAAAACCACCTCCCGACATAAGGCTGTCCACAGCCATGCTTATGTCAGTGAGATGGTTTACTCACACACCCCTGTGCAACATAATTTCTACCGACATAAGTTGTAGTGTAGACATAGCCTGGACTCAGTACTTGGCCTCTCTACGAAGACCGTAAACAAAGGTGAGGCAATTGTTTTCTGGAAGGAAGGATGGATGATCTTGTACTGAAGGTACTGGCCTGGGAATCAGGACATCTGGGGTCATCCCACTGCCACAAACTTCCCTCGTGACTTTGGAGCACAATTTTCAAAAGCATCCAAATCACATAGGAGCCTAAGTCCCATTTTCAAAAGGAATTTAAGCATCTAGGAACGCACATCCCATTTACTTTCGGTAAGACTTGGGCTCCTAAGTCATGTAGGAGTTTTCTAAAATTTTATCCTTAGGTGCCCAAGTGCCAGATTTGTAAAGGTATTAGCCATCTAGAGAGACAAATAGGCACTTAAATGCCTTTAAAAATATGGCCCTAAATTGCTTTTGAAAATGGGACTTAGGCTTCTAAGTCCATTAGGCACTTTTAAAATGTTTACCCTTAGTCTCTGTGTTCCTCAGTTTCCCATCTGTAAAATGGTGGTGATAATAACCCTTCCCTGAGTCCCAGGGTGTAGGGAGGGTAATTTCATTAATGGTGAGAGGAGCTCAGATACTACAGTGACCAGAGTTGGATAATAAACACATAGTTCTGGTGTTCTGAGTACTTGTCCATTAAAAACTGAGGTAAAGACACTGTATAGTAACAGATTTCATTCTCCACTGGCCCAAGCCTAGATTGGAACCACTGACCTCCTGCTGAAAGGCTATTCCTTACCAGCTAATAACAGACTAGTGACCAAATTCTCCCATACTAAGGGAGAGCTATATCAGGGTAACCTCTGTTGGCTAAGAGGGAATTTCTACTAACAATTATCACTGAGGTGACTCCATTTACTTTGTTGCAGTGTTGTTGTAGCCATGTTGGCCCCAGGATATTACAATGACAAGATGGATAAGGTAACATCTTTTATTGGACCAACTTCTAAAGCTCGTCTCGCTCACCAACAGAAATTGGTTCAACAAAAGATATTACCTCACCCACCTTGTCTCCCCATTTGACTTGGCCTTTATTTATTTATGGTCAAAGCATAGTTTCTTCTGGTAAAAAATGAGGTGCATTTACAGAGCACAAGGTGCATATACAGTGGGGTCTCCGGACTATACACCAGAAGGTGAGTCGGATGAGATGTATTATCAGAGCTGCATGGAGAGCCTGGGGCTAAAGAAATGGGATGCTCCAAGCTGGAATGAAGGGCATTGGCGAACCTGTGTGGGAGCCTAGTATTGGATTAGTGAGGGTGCTATAGGGTGAGAGTGAGGAGAATTGGCCAAGAAGGGACAGGGGGAGGCTCAGAATTGGAGTGGCAGGGAGCATTGCAGGTCAGGACTGAGGGACACCGATAAAGCTTTTCCTAGTTCTTACCAGGTTCTTAGTTTGGACAATGCTTGCCCCTTCCACTTCCCTTTGTCCCTCCTTTGTACAGCCCACTGCCTTCAGCCCTCCCCCCTCCATCTGAACAAGCCTTTTCTTCTCAGCGCCATGTGTGCCTTTTAGCTCCACTGGGACCCAGGAGTGTAACTAAGACAGAAAGCAGTTGCTGAGCGACTAGTTGCCCCCACAGAGGGAATCTGTGATCCATCTGCACCTGCCTTCCAGGTTAGGCTTCTCAGGGGACGGGGGACTGTTACCCGGGCTTTTTACAGCATAATCTCTTCACAGCCTGCAGATCCTCTCTCTCAGCAAACCTCGTTTCTCTCTGAGCCATCCTCCATTAGAGAAAGCTGTGTCTCTCCTGGGCACGCTCAGCCCTCTCTGTAGGGCCGGACAGGGCAAAGGCCAAAACAAAGGGACATGGCCTCAGATTATTGATTGCCAGGGAGGCCTTGGGCTTGTGTAAACACATATCTACCAATGTGTGTGTGCCCGGCCACACGCAGAGCTGGAGTTTGCAAAGGTAGGTCTGTAGCTTTGGGGGAAACCCCAGTGCCTAGAATTGATCTTCTAGCAAAGGGAGGCTCTTTTTGATCAGTTTGTGGTTCTTTATGCAGCTGTTGTTTTGAAGGAATCCCTTGAAGGTGGAGTAGAGACCCTTGCCTCCTCCCTCCTGCTCCGGGGCAGGGGGATACCCCTGAGGAACGTCAGCTGAGAGGAGATCATAGTGAAGAGCTCCGATCTCTACTGCATGTGAGAGGGTTGTAGGAGACAGGAAGTGGTGGCGTTAATGGATTCATTGTTGTCTTTGTGCCCGCTCTTGTTAAGTTAGATGTTTCCATTGAGTTGCTTTCTTTTAAACACTCTTTACATGTGTCTCTGTATTTGAGGAGCAAAGTTGAGGGTTGGGAGGAGCCTCCGTACTGGGGTGAATAAGGAATGCTGGCTGCTCTTTGTTGTTCTGATATGGTCATGCAGCACACACATTAATACAGACTTCCATGTGTGCACATACATGTGCAACCACATGCTTCAACCCCCTAGGGACCTTCTCTAACAGGCACTCACATGCACCCTTCACCCCTACACTGTAACACACACAGGCACAGCCCCATGCATGCACATAACTCACTAACATACATGTGTGTGTCCTCCAGGCAGGCAGAGCACCATGTAAACATGCTTTGGAACATGCTAACACACACTCAGGCCCTTGTTGACACCCCCGCACACTCCCTCACATTCATGTCCATGCACACTCATACGTTGCTTCTCAGTGAAGGAAACATGCAAATCCTTTGGCCTCTGCTAGTATGTTACTGGGTGACAGGACTTTCACTGGGCCTCTTAAGGGATAGTAGAGGGAGAGTGTCCAAGGAGGCCAGCCTAGGAGCATCCTGTCTTGGTAGGCTATAGTACTTAGCAGAGAATCACGGGCGATTACAGGAAGGGGAGAAGGCAGGAATAAGTCAGACAATCAGGTGTTGTGGGAGGAGGGGTAAAGATGGCAATCTGGAAGGTAGAGGGCTGAATTACCTTTGAGGGGTCACCGCTCCCTAGTATCCATCAGTGGGAAGTGGGGAGAGGTGGAGTAGCAAGGAGCTACTTTAGAGTGGGTTATGCAGCATTTGAAAGCATTCCTGTTGCCTTGCAGACCCCTGGAGCTCAGCGGTCTGCTTAGGTGATGCTGTTGCATTCAGTGACATTTGGGGGCGACAACAGGTATGCTGGGGAATGTTTAAAAAAGTTAGGACTTACAGACACTAGGGGCACAGAGCCAGCATGAAGATGCATAGGGCATGATCCTAAAGGTCTCATTCAGCTTCTGCCTAAGTAATGACTGAATAAACTCCTGTGGGACTTCACTGGGAGTTTTGCTTGTGTAAGCAATGAGCATGGTCATAGGGATTTGGCATAGCTAGGGCCCCACCAAATTCATGCACCATTTTGGTCAATTTCATGGTCATATGATTTTAAAAATCATAAATTTCATGATTTTAGCTATTTAAATATGAAATTTCACAGTGTTGTAATTGTAGGGGTCCTGACCTAAAAAAGATTTGTGGGGGGTTACAAGGTTATTTTAGGGGGCGGTCGCAAAGATATTGGGGCGGGGGTTGTGGTACTGCTATCCTTACTTCTGTGCAGCTGCTGACAAGGTGCTGCCTTCAGAGCTGGGCACCTGGCCAATAGCCGCTGCTTTCCGGCCACCCAGCTCTGAAGGCAGTGCAGAAGTAAGGGTGGCAATACTGCAACCCCCAGGTAACTCCCTTTTGGGTCAGGAC
This sequence comes from Chelonoidis abingdonii, assembly GCF_003597395.2. Lineage (NCBI taxonomy): Eukaryota > Metazoa > Chordata > Testudines > Testudinidae > Chelonoidis > Chelonoidis abingdonii. The sequence goes on from NC_133769.1 coordinate 100,549,685, forward strand.
CCCCAATTTGATAAATGCTGGTCTCCTCCATGAAATCTGTATAGTAGAGAGTAAAAGCACAGAAAAGACCAGATTTCACAGTCTGTGACGTGATTTTCATGGCCGTGAATTTGATAGGGTCCTATGCATAGATAACAAGGGGATGTACAAATAGGAAGAGGAGCATATAGATGATAAAGGACACATAGGAAGGGAGCAAGGGATGCGAAGATAATACAGCCTGATCCCTGGTCTGCTGCCTGACTAGATGCCCATGATGGAGGCTGAGGAAGATGCAAACACCCCATCTGAGGATGAACCCAAGAGCAAGGCTCGCGACTGCCTGCGCTATGCACCCCTCTGGATAGTCCTTGTGCTGTTGGCTGGAGCTGGAGTGCTGACCTGGTATTTCCTAGGTAACAGTTCTAAGGTGTTTTGTTCTTTATGCTGGTGCTCACGTGTCCTAGCAAGGAGGAAGCCGATTTAGATGACAAAGAGAATCGGTGACTCCTGGATGGGTCACCATGGGTCAACCATCTGTGCACTGATTTCCTAGGGAGCTAGCTAAGTTCCATCACCCACCCAAAGAGCCCTCTGTCCTTCACATCCATGGGTTAATCTGCCTGTGTCTTTTGTTGTCAGACTACAGACCACGACACTTGGAATCAACCGTCCTGCAGTTCTACTCCGGCAGCCTCCGGATCCTCAATTGTCAGTACTCCCTGGACCTTGGACGGCCAGAATCCAGAGCCTTCTGGACTGAGTCAGCAAAGCTACAGAAGATGGTGAGGGTGGTTTCATGTGTGGGGGCTGAGGCTGAGTGGGGGAATGGGCCAGAGGTGCTTCTGTGAATGGAAGACTAGGTGGTTTATACCAAAACAGAGGGGGCTGGAGCACTGGGTGGGTTCTATGGGAAGTTTGCTGTTGTACTCTTGCTGGCTAGTTATCAGTTGGCATTCTTATTACAGCTAAGGGAACTTATTCGTGTCACAGACCTGGATCCATATTACAACTCCAGCACAGTATATGCCTTTGGGTGAGTGTTACATCCACATTTGTTTGCTTTTCAAGACTCTGTCTCTCCTGTCCTATGTGAAAGTTACAGTTAAGTTGTGATCTTGTTCAGTAGCCATCTGTTCATCTGATAAGAGCTGCTGCAACCTCTATTCTTACTCCACATGGGCTCTGGACTAAAGCTGATTGAAAAATGGAATTTCCATCCCACAGGAAATTCCAATAATTCAACATTTGTTTTCAGCCCCAACTGAGATGAAAAGTCCAAATATCATAACTTCTTATGGAATGAAAAGTCCAGAAAAAAATTAATTAGGAAATGTCAAAAGGTTTAGTCTCAGCATTTTCTATTGAAAGACTGTTTTGACATTCTTGAATAGAAATGTTTCATTTTATACTGTCAACACAAAATTAAATGCCACGAAGACCATTGTGCATCCTGGGAGATGTAGTTCTGCACGGGGCAGGGCCCATAAGGGAGAAGTGGAGTAGGAGGGACCTGGAACTACAGCTGCCTCAGGGCACTGTGGTGGCTAGGGCAGATGTGGAGATTAGTATCAATATGATCTCAACATTTTGTTTTGATTTTCCCAATGGCAAATTACGTCAACAGCAATCTTTGCCCACAGAAAATTTCTATTTCAGAAAAAAAACCATTTTCCAGCAGGAAAATGTTTCATTCACGTTTTTTCACTCAGACCTACAGTCACTCCCCAGCTCGGTCCATTTTCTCTGTCATTCAGCTGACAAACTACTGTGGTTGTGATCTCCTATACTGTATCAGTGGTCTCTGCACAGGATTAAAGGCTAATTCTGATCAGCTGAACACAGTCTAGCATCAGTCACTTGTCACTACTGGGAAATGGGACATGGAGCCTTAAAGGTCAACATTTTCAATCTATGTCAGAAGTGACCACAAGTCTTTTCCACCTGAAGCACATTCAAGTGGATTATAAAAAAGTTTAATGATCTAATTTTAGTTTCTAATGGGCAGGTGTCCAGATCATTAAACCCACCATTACCAGTGGCACAAGATGACTTACTCAGCAGAAAGACCAACTATTGAATGGACCATGAACCGACTGGTTTTTCTTTTCCACTAAAGGTGGTCTCTCTAGGTTGGGGCTGAGACACATTGGTGGGGCAGTGTGCTTTGGGACATTTGTACCGATCTGTCTGCTCTGCAGCTAAAGAGAGGAGGACATCTGTCTCCAGGGTTGTCAGTGAGGTGACTCTCACCAGTGCTGAACTCACTTGAAATGAAAAGGATGAAGGAAATTAATGTGATGTCTCCCTGCTAGGGAGGGGTCCCTGATCTTCTTCTTCTGGTTCGCCCTTCAAGTCCCCGAGAGTCAGCACAAGGAGATGACTGCTGAGAGGGTGAACATGACTCTCTGCAGAGAGCTTCTCTCCAGCGCCAATGGTACAAGCCGCTTCTCCTACCAGACAGAGTACAAGGTTGATCCAGACTCTCTGGTTCTGCTGGGTGAGTATCAGCCACCCAAGTGTGACTAAACTTTCAGGATTAGGGGCTGAGGCCTATAAATTGCTGCAGGCGGGCTGAGAGGCTAGACTGAATGGCATTACTGAAAGGGAAGGAGAGAGGAAAGGAGGAGAGGAGTGTGTTAAAAGAAGGGAGAGGAAGGGGGATAAGAGGAAAAATAGGGGAAGGGTAGAGTGTATGCTAGAGGGAAAGGCAGAAGACAGAACAGGACAGGGGAATGAATTACAAGTGTTTCCTCCTTGTACAGGACACACTTTTCATGAAGTTTGGTTATTCCCCTGAAGAATTATAGACTCATGGAGTAAGAGATGGCAGTGACTGACTAGATAGCATCTTGTCCTTTCCTCTGCCTCCTCCTTCAGCTTTGGCAAACACAGAGTTGTTCCTTGCACTATATGCTTTGTAGCTTTACTCCAATGTCCCAAGCAACCGGGCTTCCATGACGTTCCTTGGGAGACTGTTCCACTCTCCGATAGACCGAGAACAGAACTGAATGCAACATACTTAGATTACAATTGTTTCTGCTTCATGATGCTTGTCATATTTCCATCATTTCAATTCCTTATATTGACTTCAAGATTTTTTTTTAAATCAGTGCACAAAATAGAGATCATGGCTTGTTAAAGGGTCCTGGGAGGGCCTGGCAACTACCCTTGATATTTCAGGTCTTTTATAGGCCTTGATCCAAAGTCCATTAAGTCAGTGGGGAAAAAAATGCCATTGATGGCACTGGGGTTTGGATCAGGCCCATGGTGTGATTGCTCCCTCCTTTCTCTGTGATGCAATACCTCTGTGCATAGAGCCCACAACGACTGTGTTTACTTGTTTAAATTTTGCCCCATTGCATTGCAAACTCATTTCTAATTTGCTATCGTTGTTACTCCCGGGGTCTCTTTCACTATTGCCAATTCCAAGTTTCTTATTAAATAGCATGTTTCCAACCATTTCCATCTAGATTTATTATTTGGCATTTTACCCAGATTAATCTTATTTTGGTATATCCCTACCCTATTTCTCACTTCGCAAGGTCCTTTTCTCTCTGTGTGCGTGGCTGTTTTTTAATTTAGTATTGGGGAATGTCATTAAAATGCTTTTTACTCCCTCTTCCAGATCATTAATGAATATGTTAAATAAGACCAAACCTAACATCCCATTGAACACCTCTCTCCGTTTAATAAATTGTCATTTATAATTATTTTTTATTTGCAGCTATTCAGTTTCTGGTGCACTGTATGTGACAGTGCTCACATTCAAGCCAATTTAAATTAAGATTTCATGAAACACATGCCTAATGATTCACTAAAAATCAAGCTATATTGCATCTTCTGCTTTCCTTTTATCCACTAATTTAGTAATTCTATCAAAAAAAGCAATCAAGTTTGTCAGTCCCATTATCTTCTAAAGGTTTCCAGTTTTTTACTCTCATTCCCATCACATTTGTTCATTATTTTATTAGGGTCTAAAGGTAGATTTGCTCAATTCTAATGGCCACGATGATCTATTGGGGTTTCTCTGTTTCTCCATGACATTTTAAAAGTAAATGTCTGTAGTTGAGTAAGATTTGAGTTTGGGAAGAAGTATGTCTAGCGCCTAGAACAGGGGGCAAAAATCAGGACCCCAGGATTCTATCCCTGGGACAGACACTGCCTTGGCAAATCACTTAATCTATGTCTTTGTTTAGCCATCTGTAAAGTGGGAATAAAATGTTAGTTAACAATTCCTTTACACTTTCCAACCTCCCAGCTTGTTGAGGTGTAATTAATTGGCAGCAGTAAAGTGTTTTAAAATCCTCAGCCAAATGCTCCTATGTGAAAACTCTTAATATTATTAAATTGGTTAGCTGCCTTTCTTTATCATAGGGTGCCTATTTTATCAACCCACTGATTTGTATGTGGTCAGATCTTCCAAGTCTTCCCTCACTTTTTTACTAATAGCTATTTGTAAGCCCGCAATCTCTCTCTAGCCACAGGATTTCAGCCCCTTTTCTTTCAGGAACTCATTTTTATTTCTCCAGAATAAAATCTATTTAACACAGATTCAAAAATATCAACCACATTCTTTCACCCTGACTCAAGGTCTTCTTTAGGAGCCAATCTACTCCCTATAGAATTACCCTCAGGAGGCCCTCTGCCTAGGAATCATATATAATCTGGCCTCTTTCCCCTGTCCTAGGAACTCCTGAAACCACAATCTTCCCACCCACCTGCAGCCCTCCACTCAACAAAGCTCTTGCTGGCCTTTATGAGCACCAGGTGATCTACAAACTATCACCTGATCACTGCCTCTTAGCATGAGCTGGGAGGGAGCTGATCAGTCACAGGTGGGGCTGGGCCCAACTCCCCTAAATGGGCCAACCACAATCTGACACTATTTTTTTAAACAGGTTTGTGGATTGTCCTCTCTTTATGTTCCTTTTTAAAGGGACATTTTATAGAGCAGTTCAATATTCCATCTATTGGACATCATTCACTGGGGGCTTTGTTCTCTCTCCATCCCTGTCTCTCGGAGACTATAAGAAACTCCCACTGTTTTCAATGAAAGTTATTCATATCCTGCAACAGGAAGAAGAGGGCCCCAAATTTCTTAATTCCCCATAACTGATTTTCTTGTTAAAGAATCCCTTTGGACTGCAGTATTCTGTTAACCTAGTTATTCACTATGCCAAACTCACATACCTTGTGGTCACTTGTACCAATCCTCCCTGTTATTTTCAGTTGTTTTTTTCCCTTCATAACCCTCTTTGACAGAGGATTCAAAGCCCACTGAAGTCACTGGAAAGAATCCCCCGTCCTTGAGGCCCTGAGTGAGAAGAGCACAATCCCCTTTGGGATTTGGATCCTTGTATCCCCACGTCTCTGCTCATCCCAAGGGATTTTCTTTTCATCTAGAGTAAGAGAGAAGAAAGGAGGAAAGAGGGTTGGGTCGCAGGCAGGTAGCCAGGGTAAAACCTTGGGAGGCATGGGAAGCAAGGCACTTCCCTGGGGTACTAGTGCTTGACAATGAGCATGGTTAGGAGGGGAAGGGCCTAAGGCCACTTGGGGTGTGGATAAAGAATGGGGGCCTAGGTTAATCACTGACTTGGGTGGGAAGAAGAGAATATGCCTGGGAGAGGACCAGCTGATGGCCAAGCAAAGAAGGAGACAGGCTCATGGCAGGTTGGGGCATCCTGGGTAAGAGGAACAGGGCCCAGGATAGGTTGGACAAGGACAGGAGGAATGGGAGATAAAGGAGGTGACCAAGGAAGATCTTGATAACAGGCATAGTAAGGAACGAAGGCACCCAGGGTAGTGCTTGATGGGGGGACCACTGGGCACAGAAAGGAGGAGAGGGGCCCATTCTGCAGCTTAGATTTTAGGTACTACAGATTCTTATGTTTTTTTTTTCTTTCTTTTATGTATTTCCTTTCCAACAGAATCCAGTGTGAAAGACATAGTAGTGCTGAAATCCACTCTGGGTAGGCCATCCTTTCCCTTGGTTTTTCAGTTCATTTTGTTTGGGGGGATTTGGTGAGGGATCAGAATTATTATTTACTGTCATGAGATGTGAGATCAAGGAAAATGAGAGGAAGAGGATTGTATTCACGAAGCACAGATGCTGCACACAGTGAACAACACTTTCAAAAACATCACTGTGACTTAGTCTAAATCCCATTGACTTTCAGATCCTCAGAGGTGTTCAGTATTTATCTCAATGGAAGTTAGGCATTGAAATATCTTTGAGGACCTGGGCTAAGGTGCCTAAGTCACATAGGTGCTTCTGAACATTTAACCCGGTGTCACAAACTCTCTGGCTAATAGCTGGCCATTTGTGCTCAGGCTCTGCGCGTGCATGCATGGTGTGCACTTGGAAACTCACTCTTCCCTTCACTTACAGTCCCCATTCAGAGCTGCCAACCTAAAGAGAATTAGAAGTGTCAGTAGGAGAACAGGCAGTGTGTGCTCTAAGTGGGATACGCAATAAGTGGAGGATGGGCCTAGGAACAAGGGAAATAGGTCAAACAGAAGAGAAATATGAGAATGAGAGTCTGCCTAGAAGAAGGCGATAATGAACTTGGAGTAGGCTAGTGAGAGGGGACTGGTGTTACTGGGGGGAACTAGGGTAAAGTGTGAAAGAAAAGTGAGATCACTGGGAGGAACTGGGCTAACACAGAACCTAACCCTGTAGTAGTGGCTTATATTGGTCATCATTAGGGTATCTTGCTGGCAAGAGCCCCTTCCCTGACACTCTGTGGTTCTGTTTGTCTCATGGATTCAGGTTGCTACAGGTACAGCCACATCAGGGCAGAGGAAGTCCTCAGGCTGAAGGGCCCTGACTACTTGGCTTCCAGTTGTCTTTGGCACCTCCATGGTCCAAAAGGCCACATGATCAAACTACATCTGGAGTGGACCCTCCCGGAGTGCAGGGACCGGCTGGCCATGTATGATGCGGCTGGGCCACTGGAGAACCATCTCATCACCTCGTAGGTAGCTTTCATACGACAGTGATATAAAATATAGCAAGTGGTAGGAAGAAGGTGAATCAGTTGGCGCTACTTACCCTTTCTCACAGTACACTAACTCACCTGTAGAACTCACTGCTATGGGATATTACGGAGGCAGCCCTTCAGTTTAGTAAAAAAAATAAAAAAAGTTCAACTAGCTGAAGTGTTTAGATGAATAAGAACAGCAACTCCACAGTGACAATGATAGTGGAACAAGAGATTGTGCTTCAGAGACCAAGGAGTTTCATGAGAACATCACTTGATATAGGACTCCTCCTCAGAGCAGCCCAGATCTTACGGTCAGGAACCTTACAAAAGGATCCTTGGACAGATCCTTAGCTACTATAATTGGTGCAGCTGCACTGAGTTCAGTGTAACTCTGCTGATTTTACACCAGCTGAAGATCTGACTAAGATTCCTTAGGAATAAGGGTCTGGACCATATTAAGGTTAGAGGGAGAACAGGGTTTCCTGAAGGCTCTAAAATGAATGATTTATGGATGAGGGGTATGATGGGTTGGTCCTCCTTCTGGGGTGCCACCTGATGTACTGGGGTTCCACAGAGTTCACCCATACCACCAGCCTGGGCTCCCTCACCCTGTCCTGCTGCACACACACACAGGTAGGGACACACCCAGCTGCAAAGAGACACAGATCAGAGCTCTGTGTAGGAAGGTTCAGTTCAGGGATTTCCCAGCACTCAGGTGCACACATCCTTTGGAGTGTAAACCCAAAATTAAACTGTCTTGCGCTGGCTAGTTAACAGTAGCACATTCTCACCCTAAATATTGTTTTATGCTGGTTGCAGAGTTTCTTGAAGGTAAACTGCACTGCTTGCAGCTTAAATCTCCAGGTATTCCTCTCACATGCTAGACCTTTCTTACCTGCACTCCTTGTCCCCACAGTTTAGTTCCTTTGTTTCTCCAGGTGTTTTCAGCAGTCTTCCTTCTTGGGCAGGGATGCAGTGAAGAAGAACCAAGATTAACTCACTTCCCAGCCTTAAATAGGATTTGCATATGGCAAGAATCCTTTGTTTCCCAGTTTGACCCCCACCCCCTCCTAGTGGAAAAATACCAGCAGTCCAAGATGGTGTCCAATATCAGGTGACATGATCACATGACCCTGCAGTGTCAAAGCAGCATCCCAGGAAACTTCTCAGGAAGGAGGGAGATTAGTATCTTTAAAGTCCTATTGTCCTTCCTAATGGCCCATCCAGGCTGATTGCACGTTTTCTGGTGGACATTTCCCAAGCGTAAACACAGTTGTAGTTGTTATAGTCAATATTCCTAACTTCAGATGCAGAAATGATATATGCATACAAATAGGATAGTCATATACAGTAAATCATAACCTTTCCAATGATACCTCACATGACCCATCTTGCATAAAATACATCTTAGTTAGGTCATATTCATATCATAAGCATATCTCTATAAAGAATATGTGGCGTAGCATCACAAGAGGTACCCTGTGGTCTCAGAGTCCTCATGAAGGTGGTCTGGTGTGAGACAAGATGAAGGTCCTGACAAGGGGTGGGGACGTGCTCCCCAACCCTCATCTGAGCCCTTTTCTCGATGCTATTCCTTGATTTGGTTACTAGTCCCAGAGCTTCAGAGGTATTTAGGCTCCTAATATCCATTGATTTTGATGAAAGTCAGAAGCCTAAACACCTTTGAGGATCTGGGCCGTAGTGTCTAGTAACATACTGAAGTTAAAGGTCTGAATAATTTCATCCCCTCTTTTTTCTCTCTCCCCGTCTCTTGCCACCACTTCGCTCCTCTCCTTTCCTCACCTCCTTTCCTCATTCCCACCCTCTTTCACACTTCCTGCTATCTCTTTCCTCTCAGATTCTATGGCTGCAGCCGTCAGGAACCCATGGTGGAAGTTCTTTCTTCGGGGCATGTCATGTCCGTGGTATGGAAGAAAGCGATGTACAGCTACTACGATCCTTTCATCCTCACCGCCCAGGCTGTGCCATCTGAAGGTGAGGAAGGCTGGAGGGAAAGTGTGGAGAATGAAGGAGCTAGGAGAGCTCACACAGTGCAGATCCCTTGTCAATTAGCCTCACACGTGTTCTACAGGTCACTTCACCTACCAGCACCAGACACTCCCACTGAGATGGAGCATTGCAGCTGTTTCGCATAAAAACACCACACAACGGTTTGGGATAGGAATTCATTAAAGATTGTGCGGCACTTACATGCTCCAGTGATGGCAGCCAACAAAAGGACAGAGATAGATAGAAGTGAGGAGTTCTGCATTCAGCTAAAGCCACAGGGGAATTTAGGTCAGTAGAATGGCCTCCTATTGGAAATTGGCCAGAAGGAGGTTAACAACCTTACTTTGCACAAAGTGCCACGGGATCTTTAATAACCAGGAGTGGCCAGAGCAAGGGTTGTCCAAGTCAACTAACAGCAGACAACACTAATGTCTCCGTAACCCCTAATGCCAGGCTGGAGCAATGGCACTGAGTCAGAGGGAAGAGCACTGCCTGTTACAGCAGCACCACTGCTTTGGACACTTCTCTGAGGTCTCCCATGCTAGTACAAGCCATTCTTGACCCCTGCTTAGCTCATGAGAGCACAGCTTGTAGCCTTTCTCAGTTGGGCTTTCCTCTTTTTCAGCCACTTACTCATTTTTGAGCTGTACCCATGCCCTTTTCTCTAGTTCTGGTCTCTTGGTATCTCCTGCACTATGATCCTTCACCCTACCGTCCCCAGCTCTTCCCGGTGTGTACACTGTGTGGCATAGCAATGTAGTAAGCCAAGCAGGCATCCACACCTGCAGTTGACTCCCTCAGCTGTCTGCCTCTGAGGTGACCCCTCGTCAGGAAGTAGCTCCCCTGGGATGTTTCTGGCGCTCCCAGCAAACCCAGCTGGAAAAGCATGATGTTGGTCCCACAGAGAACACAGACCATGAGCACAGCAAGCAGCTTCATGTGTCTCTAGCAAACATGTAGCCTGCACCTTCCCCCGTTCTCTGGAGTGTGGGGCAAGTCCCTTTTTTCTGCAGCAGGCAAGGATCCAGTTTTCCCAGCTGACGTGGCAGGGGCGGGTGGGGGGGTGTTGTCTGTGTTTTCAGACTGCCAGGTGAATCTAACACTGCAGAGAGGCCTGGAACTGCAGGGGAAGATCAACACTCCACACTACCCGAGCTACTACTCGCCCAACACACAGTGCACTTGGCTCATGATGGTGAGCCCCCCGGCCCCTCCGCTTTCCCTCGCCAAACCTTTCCCCAGTAGTGACTTTGAACAGAACTCAAGGGCATCCTTTCCCCTTCACCACTGCTCTGTGGCAATGCCCTCTCCACTCAGACTCAAGTGGCACATGGGGGCTGAGAGCCAGGAAGTTTCATCTCTGCAGGCCCTGCTGCAGAAGGTCATGAGATCACAGCCATCTAGCTCTTCTTGTAATGCTAAATGGGAGGGACTCCCCGCTAGAGCCCCACCTAGATGGGAGAAAGGTTTGAGGGGAGAGGTTTCCTGTAAGGAAAAAGCTGGGAATCATTGCCCTACAATACTTCCAATTCTGGCATTGGTTCCCGATGAACTGACTCTTGTGGCTCTCCTCCTAGAGCTCTGCCCTGGACTTGTGACTATCAAGTCAACTCACTAGGCAGTCGCCTTCTGTTCTCCAAATCCAGCCTGTCTCAGTTCAACCAAGACCCAGCATTAGAGTAGCAGGGATGAGGAGAGAGGTGCATTGGCACAGCAAGGTGCAAGGCCCCAGGACTGGAACAGCAGGGTTCCTGCATGTCAGGGCTGAGAGCAGGATCTAGGGCTGGAACAGCCTCCGTGATGGAGGTGCATTGGGAAAGGTGTTGGGGGTGGGGTGGAGGGATAGGAGTGGTCTAGCAGGGAGTGTTGGAAGACATGACTGACTGAGTAGGGTGACCAGACAGCAAGTGTGAAAAATCGGGACAGGGGGGTGGGGTGTAATAGGAGCCTATATAAGAAAAAGACCCCAAAATCAGGACTCTCCCTATAAAATCGGGACATCTGATCACCCTCTGACTGAGATGCTCTGGCAGAGGTCTTGGAGGCAGGTCTGGAATGACAGAGGGTGCCACACTTCAGGATTAAGGTGGGCAGTGGCCTGGCGCCTGTGTAGACTGTGCCTAACTCTTGCCAGCTGGGCACTGTATGAATTCACTGCTCTCCCATTTGTGTTCATTCTACCCATTTCATGCTGACGGTCCCATTTGGTTAGATGGAAATGTAGTTTTCTGCTGCTACCTCAGCTCTGCTCTTGGACCACTCTGCATGCAGGTCCCATCTCTTGACTACGGAGTTGTCCTGTGGTTTGATGCCTACACACTGAGGAGACAGAAGTATGATCTGCCATGTACTCAAGGCCAGTGGATTATTCAGAACAGAAGGTGTGTGCTCATGTTCTTGCTGGATTTCACTCTTCACGTCCAACCCCAGATTACTTCTGCATGAGTCTCAATTTGCCCCCAGCCCTCTCCTGTTTAGCCAGCCCCCAGGTCTGAAGGAGGAGATTCCTGTAAGAAACATTTGCCAGCTCTAACTTCTATCTACTTGCTCCCACTCAGTCATTTGATCTGTGCCATTAACTGTAACAGCTACTACTGTGCTGATGGCACTCAGTTGTCCATATCTTTTTCAATACTCTAGTGACTCCTCCTTGTCCACTGACTGCTTAGCTTGACCAAGTAAATGGATGACTTTGCCTTACCTTCCTTCACAAAAGCATCTTAGAGAAAGACGTGCTTCTTTTGGGCAAAGGCAACATCCCCAAACCTCTCCAATGTCACTATCAACTTCCCTTCTTCCTCGTGCTGTGTAAAGCAAACGGTCTAGTTTTCCCCACTGTGTGCAGCCCTGGCATCCTCCCACACCTCCTGTGTTTGCAAATGTGCCTATCACCACCTCTGCAGTAGCGTCTGTGTGTGCTACTGCCTCGAATCCTCCTCCGCATAAATCTGCCTCTGAGTCTCTGACTCTTCCTGCTTTGCCTATAAAAACTCCCATCTATAAAGACTTCTCTAGGGCCTCCCTAAGCCCAACTGCCATCATGCACTGGCTGCCGCTGCCCACCTTCTCCCATGTACAAAGAAGCATGGCCACTGTACTGCCATCCTCAGAGCCTCCCAGCTGCCTCCGCTTTCATTTCAGGAGCATGTTCAAAATTGTTGTCTTATTTTAAAACCCTGTATGGGTCTTTTCCAACCTACATCGCAGACTTTGTCTCTGCTGCTCACCTGACCTCAGCCACCTCTGTCTTTGGACCTGAACCAGGGAGTTTTTCCAATGACCTCAGACTCTCCACTATGGGTGTCACAGCCTGTCATCAGCAACAGCTGTCTTGTATGTCTCATTTCACCAACTTCCTCTCTATTTGCATCTGTACACATCCGCTGTTGGGGTTCGTCCTTCTCTGGAGCGGCTGGGAGCGAGGCCGCCTCACTACATGGGGCAACAAACAACAGTTTAGGGCTCAGACCCTCAGGCGGGGGCTGAGCAAACAGTTCAGTAAGGTAAGCCCAGGCTCCTGGACCTGAGCGCAGGGGTGAGGGGGAGACTGCCACCTGTGAGTGGGGTGGCAGGGGGGACGCAGGCCCGCTCACTCCTCTGCATCCCAGCCCGGGGCCCTAAAAGCTGCAGGCAGCCTGCTGCTGTGTCAGTGGGGATCCTGGCCGCAACACACTGACACTGGCTCTGGGTGTGCTGCAGCCAAACTAGGGTCGGCTGTCCCCGGGCTACTTCCGTACTCCCCCTCGGGCCCTACCTGGGTCCTGGCGTTGGCCTCTGGGGGGTCCAGGAGCATAGGTTCATCGGGGCAGGGGTTGGGCAGCAGCTCCGACAACCCCCCCCGGGTAGCAGGCGTGGGGCAGCTCCAGCAGCTCCTCCAGGTAGCAGGTGCAGGGTAGCTCCAGCAGCTCCTCCGGGTAGCGGGCGCAGGGTAGCTCTGGCCAGTCTGGGCAGCTGCCTGGGGCTGCAGGAGCTTCCCAGTCTCGGGCTCCACTAGGGACGTCTGCTCTCTCCCGCAGCTGGCCAGCTTCTGAGCCCTGGGGTTGGTCTTTTATACTTCCTGCCCTGCACCTTGACCTCTGTGGGGCAGGCAGAGACTCCTGCGGCTCCGCCCACTTTGGCGTCTATAAGGGCTCGTCCCTCTCTGGGGCAGCTGGGAGCCAGGCCGCCTCACTACAGCATCTTTTCCTTGCATGTACTTTTTTCTTCCTTTCTCCTTAGTCCAACCCCTTGTTAACTCTTATTTAACCATGTGAGGCATCTAGGACACAAGTTCATAGGAAAGACAATATAGAAATAGTATTGGATTAGACAGCCTAAATTCTGGTCTTCCCCAGACAGGGATAAATCAGAATTAATGCTTCAAAAGTAGGTGGAGTTATTCTGGATTTATGCCGAGGTAACAGAGCAGAATTTGGGCCAGTGGACTGTGTATAAAATATGGCCCATTTTCGGAAGAACACCCATGACACCAATTCCCTGTGCCTGGTTTTTGTTACCAAGTGCATAATATTCTCTTCAAAGCTGTTCAGTTCGGAACATCCAGAACCATTATACACATTTATCACTAATTTTAAATGGTGTTTACTACCACTTTCATTTCAAAATTCTTTCCATCTTACCCTTAGAAGGTCTCTTTTCCTTTCCCTCCAACTCCATCAGTATCTAGGGCTGCTTCATTGCACATTTCATTTTCTCTGGCCCTTGATATTGATTACACTAGTGTAAAACCAGTGATGTCTCTGGAGTTGCTCTGGCCTCAGGATGTTCCAGCCAAGTAGCTAAGTGCTGGTGCAGTGGAGAAGAATATGCGGTGCTGGATGGCCGGTCTGCTGAAAAAGTCTGGCTTCCCCTGCATTTCCACTACTTTACATCCCCAAAACATACAGAGGATGTTTCCCCATCTCTGTTATCCCAGTCCTTGTGGTTCTCTTTCTCTCTCTCTCATGGACCAGATCCCAATTTCCAAGTGCCACGGAACCTTCCTGCCCCAACACCCTTTCCCCTTGAAGACATTTTTTCTCCTTCACACAAATTCTGTGATGTCCTGCCTGTATCTCTCTATCAGGTTGTGTGGCCTGCGGACCCTGCAAGCCTATGCCGAGCGAATTCCTGTTGTGTCTTCTGTCGGCATCACCATCAGCTTCACCTCTCAGATCTCCTTAACCGGACCTGGAGTGCAGGCTGCCTACAGCCTCTATAACCAATCCGATCGTGAGTATAGGGCTTCTTATAGCCTAGAGATACCAACTGAGAATGTACTTTGCATCTTTCACTGCTACCCAGTCACCAGCAGCTTTCTCAAGATCCTGGCACGTGTTGAGAGCCACACATGCCAAGTCCCAGATACAGCTCACCTAGAGGTACATACACATATTACTCTCACGAATACATGTGCACACACCACTCTGAACCATGGACACACAAATACACTCAAGCACTTAACACTTGATCATACACAGCTCACAGAGGTATTGAGGGACTGTACACCTAGGTGCAGGCCTTGGAATTACTGAGCTGGCCTTGGAATTAGATGCCTTGGCTTATTTTAATTTGAAATGACTGTTTCAATCACAAAGGCTCCTAGAGAGTCATTTCCTGCTTTCCCTTGAAATCCATGTATGTGGAAGACAGAGAGAAAGCCAAAGCCTGACACACAACCACATGCGCGCATACACACTCTCTCCAAGTCGGGCTAGGCTTACTGTGCAGTACTTGGCAGTGCACACTGTCCCTCTCTGCATACTCCCTGCATGTCCTGGGGACACCTTTTTCAGGTCCCTGAGCAGGGTTTTGTAACAGCCCCCAGGGAATCTATCCCAGTATTCCACACAGCATCATGCACGGCGTGGCAGGATGTAATAACAGTGTAGCTCCCAGGAGTTCTGGTGAGATTTCCTGGACCCTGTCACATGATCTGCATCAGTTACAAACTGTCAATACCCCCATTGCCTAGCCAGGGTCTGTATGCACTGATTCAGGGGCTGCCGTTACACGGGACTTTGGAAATATAGCAAGTGCTGCATGAACATCCCTGCAGATCTGGCAAGGTTAAGAAAGCTTGTAGTCACACATTTTCGAGTCATGCACTTCCAAGTGTTTTGCTTTTTGGAGGTCCTGTAATGGGGACTAAACATTCCCTTGTGATTATTTTTAGCCTGTCCTGGAGAGTTTCTCTGTTCTGTCAATGGACTGTGCGTCCCAGCCTGTGACGGGATTAAAGACTGTCCCAATGGACTGGATGAGAGAAACTGTGGTGAGTGGTCCATTATTTCTATCTTGTCTCTCCTCAGCAATTTGCAGCCCAGTTCAACCCTTTCCGGTACAAAGGAGTTGGTCTCCATGGTCCAAATCCAACTCTCTAACGGGGATTTCTGGGGGAGACAGGAAAACCCCGCAGAGACTTCACTGCATCAGTCAGGGGGTGAAAGTAACAAAGGCATTTGCCTGGTTACATACAGGCAGTGAATCTTCAGTCCACCAGAATCACACTGCTTCAGTCTGTTAGGAAGTGATACCGAAAGTTGAACATGCACCTGGCTCCTCTGTGCACTCTCAAGGCCACATATCCCACAGACAGCTGGCCCCAGAAAATGGAGCAGTAGAAAAACAAACAGTTTCCGTACATCAAGATGTACAAGTTCCTCAAATAAATCACTGTCCAACCTACAGCGCTACACTATCCTCTCCCTGCTGGTGCAGTGCATGCCTGACAACTCCTCTCTCTCACCACAGTGAACCTCAGTCCTGGCTTACAGCCCCATCTGCTGTTCTAGGGCTGGGTGTCCCACGCTGCTCTACCAACACACACCAGTCTTGGCCGCCCATAATATATGTAGTGCTTGCTCAGTAGAGCTCTGTGTCAGGGTGCTCTACTCCCCGCTGGATAGCGTCGCCTGCTGACCATTCTGGGTATTAGCTGCATCAGGCCAACACCATTTTCTGCAATTGCACTCTGTCTCTCCCTTTCAGTCTGCAGCGCTTCTCTCAATCCAGGAGCTACTGCTTCCTCTTCAGGACTCAGCCCTCCAGCCAGTTTACTAAGGTCCCCCCATTCCAGGGTAGTCTTTCTAAAATCTCTCTGCAAGCAGCATCAGGCAGTCCTCACACTGCTGCCCAGACCAAGTCATTCCTACACTGACTCCAGCAGCCTTCATATCCACTGCCCTTAATGGTACCACTCTGCAGTGGGTGGTAGGGAAACCCAGGCCCACCCTCTACTCTGGGTTCCAGTCCAGGGTCCTGTACTGAACAGTCAAGGTCTGCATTTCCACCACCTTACTGCTCTCACTCCTGCCTACTTGGCTTCTTCTCCCCCTTCTTTCTCCTTTACCTCAGGGAAAGGGAATGTAGGCTTCCTCCCTGTTGTGCCCCCACACTGTGCGGCCTCGTGTCATTATAGAAGCCCCGCTTGTTCCCTCACAGCTGAGCTTTCTTCTCATTAGTTCCCTCCACACAGCTTAAAACACCGCTGTTTGCAGTTTAGTTGGCCGATTGGGCCCATTTGGCCTAATTCAGCAACTGTAAACCCAGGTTTACAATGCAGTGTGGACACTCAGACGCAGGCTTGGCAACACCAAGTCTGCAAGCCAAGGTCCCACAGACCTGGGTGTACAATGCAGTGTAGACATACCCTTTGAGCCTGCCTGTACACTGAATGGAAGCTTTCAATGAGCTAGCTAGGATGACATCCAAAACTTTTTCCTGCGCAGTTAGTTAATTTAAAACAGATCAAGCTTCTTCTTCCTAGATGCATTACTGAGCATTTGTTAACAATTTGTTTAATCTGCTATCAAGCAGCCCTCTGAAATTTGCCGCAGTCTCCTCTAGTCTTGACTAACCAAAATAATTTTGCAGCAGCTGCAAATGTTGCCACCTCACTGCTCTCTTTTTCCTCAGTTATTAATTAATATATTAAACACCAGTCCTAGCATGGAGCCTTGGGCACGTCACTATCTTCCGCAGGGCCAGATGAAATTCATGTTAAGGTACCTGCTTCAGCTAGTTCTGTAATCTCAGAACTGTTAGTAATTATCTTTGAGAATTTATGGAAGGCTGGTGAGGTCTCAGAGGACTGGAGACGAGCAAACAGTACTTATCTTTAAAAGGGAGAACAAAGAGGACCCCAGAAATTATAGACCAGTCAGCCTAACTTCAATACTTGGAAAGATCCTGGAACACATTCTTAAACAATCAATTTGTAAGCACCTAGAGGATAATAGGATTACGAGAAATAGCCAGCATGGATTTGTCAAGAACAAATTATGCCAAACCAAATTAATTTCTTTCTTTGACAGGGTTACTGGCCTTGTAGATAAGCTGTGGACATTGTATATCTTGATTTTAGTAAGGCTTTTGACATAGTCCCATATCATAGTCTCATCTAGGGAACTATGAATTTACTATATGGCGGGTGCACAACAGATTGAAAGACTGTATCAGTAGTTTGCAGTCAGACTGGGGTAAGTGGGGGTAAGTGTCTAGTGGGGTCCCACAGGGGTCAGACTTGTATCTGGTATTATTCAATATTTTCATTAATGGCTTGGATAATGGAGTGGGGAGTATGCTTATAAAGTATGCAGCTAGGAGGGGTTGCAAATGCTTTGGAGGATGGGATTAGAATTCAGAAGGACCTTTCTGAATTGGAGAATTGGTCCGATTTCAACAAAATGAAAGTCAATAAAGACAAATGCAAAGTACTTCACATAGGAAGGGGAAAAAAAATCAAACGCACAGCTGCAAAATGGGGACTAGCTGCCTAGGTGGTAGCACTGTTGAAAAGGACCTGAGGCTTTACTGAGGATTGGGGCCTATCCTATAGCCCCCTCCTCCTACCGGACCAGGTTTTGCTCTTGCTGAGCCAGCTCACTCCCTGGTGTTATTCTATCTGAGCTCTCTCAAGGAATCCAGGGAAGCAGTTTCCAGCAGGTTTAGTTGTTTTTTATTTTAAGCCGCCTTAACAAATCAAAAACCCCTTCAAAGTCTGTACAGGCTGAGCAGTCCCTTCCCCAAATCTGTCCCTCATACCGGTAAGTGCCACAACCCACTTTCCTGGCTCTTT
Source organism: Chelonoidis abingdonii (assembly GCF_003597395.2). Lineage (NCBI taxonomy): Eukaryota > Metazoa > Chordata > Testudines > Testudinidae > Chelonoidis > Chelonoidis abingdonii. The sequence continues at coordinate 100,567,718 of NC_133769.1, forward strand.
CCTCAGAGCCTCAGGAATAGAAGGACTTCACACAGTCTCCCTCCTGTCCATTTGGTTTCTGGAACAACCCCTCTATGCAGTTACTCTGGTAGCCATGAATTAGGCACACAGTCCCTCAGCTTTTGGAAGGGTCTGGCCATCTCACCATTTCCTGCTGCCCTCTTTTATGAGGATCAGCCAGCTACGGTCCACCTCTTTTCCCAGGTGCAGCAGGTGAGACTAATCAGCCAGCCAGCCAGTCAGCTAGCAGCAGACCTCTGACCCCAGAGGAATGGTATCCCTTATACTGTCACAGGGATATGGTGGATCACAAATTGAATATCAATCAACAATGTGATGCAGCTGAAAAGAAGGCTAATATCATTATGGGGTATATTAATGGGAGTGTTGTATGTGAGACGTGGGAGATAATTGTCCCACTCTACTTGGCACTGGTGAGGCCTCAGCAGGAGTACTGGGTCAAATTCTGGGTGCCACATTTTAGGAAAGGGGGGGACAAACTGGAAAGAATCCAGAGGAGAGCAACAAAAATGATAAAAGGTTTAGAAAATCTGACCTATGAGGAAAAGTTAAAAAAAACCTTAGAGAAAAGAAAACAGAGTGGGGACCAGATAACAGTTTCCAGATGTGTTAAGGGCTGTTATACAGAGGATGGAGATCAATTGTTTTCCATGTTCACTCAAGGTAGGACAAGAAGTAGTGGGCTTAATCTGCAGCAAGGGAGTTTGAGGTTAGATATTAGGAAAACCTTTCTATCTATAAGGATAGTTAAGTGCTGGAACAGGCTTCCAAGGGAGGTCGTGGAATCCCCATCACTGGAGGTTGTTAAGAACAGGCTGGACAAAAACCTGTCAGGGATGGTCTAGGTTTAGTCGGTGCCTCAGTGCAGGGAGCTGGATTTGGTGGCCTCTCGAAGTCCCTTCCAGCCCTACTCGTCTATGAGTCTGTGATTAACCTTCTTTAAATCAAGATGGGGCATCTTTCTAAAATATAGGTTCTAGCTCAGCCACAAGTTATTGGGCCTGAAGCAAGAGCCCCTGGGGGAAATCCATAGCCTGTGTTACACAGGAAATCAGACTAGATGATCAGAATGGTCTCTTCTGACCAGGAGCGGCGCCAGAGTTTCTGATGCCCTAGGCAGAATTCAGGGGGCAGCATTTTGTGTGCTCCCCATGGGGCGCGCGGGAACGTCCGGTTCTACTCCCATCGTGCCACCGAAGAAGGACCCTCCGCCGAAATGCTGCAGGCAACAGCGGCAGTCATTGAGCTGCTCAATACCCTGCCGCTGTTTTCCGTGGCACGTCGGCAGAAGGTCCTTCTTCGGCGGCGCGACGGGAGTGGCATCAGAAGCTCCTGTGCGCCCCATGGGGAGCACACAAAATGCCGCCCCCCAAATCCTGGTGCCCTAGGCGACCGCCTAGGGTCGCCTAATGAAAGCGCCGGCCCTGCTTCTGACCTTATAATCGCTGACTCTGTGGAACTTTTGCCATGATGAAAAGTTACCGTGCATTTCTACTCTGTTTTCTGTTGCTTTCCTGTGCTCAGTGCATTAGTCCATGTTGCCTCTCCTATAACTCTGCCAGTGCATTACTGTCTTGACCCACAGCACCTTTCTGATGTGCTCTGTTCGCTATATCACATCGATGCTCTGCTGATACACCTTAATCCTCGTGTACTCCCTTAGCCCCTCTTAAATAAAGGTGGCCAGTCTTGCCAAAAATGGGGCTGTCTGATGGGCACAATATGTGACTAGGCTGAGATTCCCCTCCTCCTCCCAAATCATTTCACACATTACTTGTCCTATATTTGATGCCAGGACTGCAGAGGCAAAATGGCTGGTCTCTTAACCCTCACACCACTTGGGCCTCCCAGGCTGGGTAGACAGACTGGTGCTAGCGGGGCCGAGCTCGGGCGCTAACAGTAGCAGTGTGGATGTTGCCGCTCAGGATCTCACGCCCACGTGACCCCTGGCTCTGAGCTTGGAGCACCAGCCTGAGTCTCCACTGGAGCCGCAACGTCGTCACTGCTATTTTCAGCACGATAGCTTGAGCCCCATTAGTGCCAGTCTGACTGCCCTGCCCAGGTGAGGAGGCTAAGTGCCAGCTGCAGTGAAGACATACCCAAAGTCCCTGTCTCCTCTAGCCAAATGCCACATGGTGTTTCCAGTTGTGGCTAGTGGGTGGGTATTGCTGAGGGATAAGAGACCTGCTCTTTCCCTTTGCCTTGCTTTTCTGAATCCCACCCATTTCCTCTGGATGCTTTGGTCTTAGTGTGCTCAGCGAAGTTCCAGTGTCAGGAGGACAGCACTTGCATAGAGTTCACCAAGGTTTGTGACCTACACCTGGACTGCATCAATGGGAGCGACGAGGAGCAGTGCAATGACGGTAAGGAGGGGAGACTACTGGGTAGTGATAAAGTTCCCCCTATCAGCTAACAATGCATGCAGTGTTGTTGTAGCTGTGTCAGTCCCAGGATATCAGAGAGACAAGGAAGATGAGGTAATAGCTTTTATTGGACCAGCTTTTGTTGGTGAGAAGTTAGTCCAATTAAAGATGTTACCTCACCCACCTTGTCTCTCTAATAAGCTATTGATAAAATTCCTCTGCTGAGTCTCAGATCAAAACCCTACTACCAGCTAACACTAAAGTACAGCTAGTAACATTCTCTCTCTTAACCTACCAGCTAATACAGGGGTATTACTGACAGAACTCCCACCCATCCATCTAGGGATTCACCAAGGCAGAAGGTTGATGTGGGCTTTTTTGGCTGCCTGATGTTCTCCACTGAAATACTCCAACCCTCATTCAAGTCTCTCCCCTTTACTCCCCCATCCAACTTCATCTTTCCAGAAGTCCCCTGTGGGCCTTTCACTTACCAGTGTGCAGACAGGAGCTGTGTGAAGAAACCCAACCCTCAGTGTGACTCCGCCACTGACTGCAAGGATTCGTCTGATGAGAAGCACTGTGGTGAGGAGTGAGAAGGGAGGGCACTCTCCTAGCCACTGCCAGGGGGAAGCTCCCACTCCTTGAGTTAAGAACGGTGCTGGCTGGGCCCTGCTGTGAGAAACCTTGTTCTACCAGAGCCCTGGCTGGCATTGCTGGAGTGATGGTTGCCAGTAATGAGGCACTGCTCCAAGAAAGCTCACATTAACAGAACACCAACTGGCATGGACTGGGAACTGCTGTGAGGAAGCTCACAGCACGGATGTCCCGGCTGCTGCTGATTGAGCTCAAGCATGTGGGAAAGGTAGTGCAGGGTTCACCTGTGTTAATAATAGGGAAAAACCTCACACTGGAATTTTCAGTCGCCTCAGCCTTGACTTACTATAAAATGGCTCCAGCCAGTGCCAGGCAGGGTGTAAATGGCCAAGGGTATAAACAGTGTAAATAGCAGACTGGAAAGTCAGTAAAACAAAGGGGAAGGGCAGACATGATATACAATGGCCGCTTCTACTTTTTCTCCCCTGAGAGACTTGCTATGTCTTCCTCTTCTTAGACTGTGGCTGGCAGGCCCCTCTGAACCGGATTGTGGGTGGTGCCAATTCCGTAGAAGGGGAGTGGCCGTGGCAGGCTAGCCTGCAGGTCCGTGGGAGCCATATTTGTGGTGGAACGCTGATTGCCGATCGGTGGGTGGTCTCGGCTGCTCACTGCTTCCAGGATGACAGGTAAATGGAGAGGGAAGAGCACTGTGGAGGAGACCTAGCTCAGACTGCTTTCACATAGAAGCCAGTTGGGTCTCAGCCTAAACCAACTTGGAGCCATGTCACAGAATGGAAAGACTGATGGTAGTGGCTCAGAGCTGGAGCAAGGAGGTCAGGCCTGGGAAGCCCTGTTGGAGATGTGTGTGTATCAGGGCAGGACTGTAGTAGCAGGGAGGTGCTGAGGTGCCCTGGGAAGGCATAGAGGGGAGAGAGCTTGCATAGCTCCCATCCACCCTGTGCTTGGCTCTGGTCCCATCACAGTCATGAACCCTAAAAACATACACAGTTGGACTTTTCTCCTTCAAGCGAGAAAAGAGTAAATGGGGACTCACAGGGGGAAGCCCAGCATAGCTTTATGTGGTGAGAGCATTGGTGGAGCTCAAGCTACCAGCACATTGGCCCCTCACCAGATAGGTGTTAGGCCAGTGGTGACTTGCAAGCCTCCCCCAGGGGAGTCTTCTCAAGCTCTGTCATTCATGTCACAGCCCCCTAATGGTGACTTGTAGTAAATAATTATATATTGGCAGCACCCAAAGGTGTTAATTAGAATGAGAGCCCCATTTTGCTGGGAACTTGGGCAAGCACTGAAGAGAGACAATCCCTGCCCAGAGGAGCTTACCATCTGGAGACACACACAGACGAAGGGTAGAGGAAATGGCTGCAACAGCCCAGCAAATGAATCTGGTGGAGCACTAGCACTGTTTTGCTAGTTCTGTAGGGTGGGGCTTGTTTTTATTACTATTATTATTTGGTACTGGGATTAGAGGTATGGGGGAAGAAAAGGAGAGAAGAGGAAGAGGAATAGTCACAGCTGGACATGTGCCCAGCCAGGAACAGTAGGCTGGGGTTCAGAGGCATCATGGCAGAGATGAATCTTAAGGAGGGATTTGACAGAGGATAAGGTGGCAGTTGTTTGGAGAGTTTGTCAGGGAGTATTTCCCATGCATTAGGGGCAGCACGGGAGAAGGCACAGCAGTGGAAAGGACCGTGTGTCCAAACAATAGGCCTCTTATAGTTTTTTCCCCCAGTCTTCTTCACTGTGTTTTCCAGTCTGCCCTTCACTCTCCCACCTGGAACATGCTCTCCCCTCTTCCATAGGCATGCTAGCTAATCTACTGAAACATCTCCACTGCTTCACCTCCAATCCCCACCTCTCGTGGCTTTTCCCATTAGGAGGTAGGTGCTATTTAATCTATGCTCCCATTTAGGGCTGTTCCTCCTTGTAACGTACCCTTGCTCAACCGAAGGGTATGTCTTCACTAGAAACACTATAGCTGGAGCTGCGCCACTGGCGTGTAGACACTACACTGACAGACGGGGCTCTTCCGTCACTGTAGTAAATCCTAGTTAGGTCAATGGAAGAATTCTTCCGTTGATTTAGCGCTATCTACCCTGGGGCTTAGGTTGGCTTACCTACATCTCTCAGGGGCGTGAATTTTTCACACTCCTGAGCGATGTAGCTAGGTTGACCTACGCTTTCAGCGTAGACCTGCCCTCAGATATGTCTTTCCCCTCTTTTACATCACTCCCTCTCTGACCTTTTCACAGAACTTTCACTTTCTCCATGTTCCCTTCCTTTCCTTTGCTTGCCCGTTGTCTCTCTGATTTTCCAGCCTTCTCTTCACTCTCCTTCATTTCCCCTAATTTCTCACTCTCCCTTTTCATGCTGCACGCCCCACCTGATTCTCTAACATTGACACACTTTTTCTCCCCTTGCCCCCAGTAGATCGGCTTCCCCATCCATCTGGACTGTCTACCTGGGCAAGTACTTTCAGAACATCAGCAGCCAGAATGAGGTGTCCTTCAAGGTGAGCCACCTCCTCCTGCACCCATACTATGAGGAGGACAGTCACGACTACGACGTGGCCCTGCTCCAGCTTGACCATCCAGTTATCAACTCGCCCTTCATTCAGCCCATCTGCTTGCCCACCCACTCCCACCTCTTTGAACCTGGCCTTCGTTGCTGGGTCACCGGATGGGGGGCTCTCAAGGAAGGAGGTACATGCAGGATGTCGGCTGCTCTTGTTAGGGTCTTCTTTCCTCCAGGGGCTACATAAAGGGGGGGAGTGTTTCAAAGGCACAAATGACAGACGGACACCCAGCTCCCACACAAAGTTGGGCTAATTACTCATTGTGCCTTTGAAAATCTCCTTCCAAATAAATAAATTATGTTGTGATTTTAGGAGGCTCACATCAGGACTTGGTTGCTTCAGTATGGGATAATGTTCTTGTCAAGGATCTGACGCACGGTCCCCCAAACACAAGTCAGAGAATGTTCCAGTTCCAAGCTCCTTGAAACATAATGGAGAGCTTTGATTTGCCCTTGCCCCCTTTACCCAATGCAACTGCAATCTACCATAATCAGCCTTGCCTCAAGGTGCCCTCCAGCTCCTCCAAGTGGATCATCATAGTGCATCATGCAGAATTATCACATATTGATGTAACATCACAGCATAGAGACACAATAGCATGAGGCCCTCAAAAGATGAGAGCTTTTAACTGTCTAGGTTGCAGGACCTAAGACAGACTCAAAACGGTATGGGTCATCCTGGGAGAACTGGGTGCACTGCTCTGGGACAGCTCTCAGCTGGAGGCGTTGGGTCCAAAGACCTAGAGAAGGTCTTTGTCAGCAAGTGAAGGGAGCATGAAGGATTTTTGTAGCTATAATTCTTTACGGAGTGTGTGCATGGTGTATTACACACACAACAACATAGTCTCCCAATGGAAGCAGTAGAAGCTCTGGCTTAAATTTTCAAAAGTGGCTGGTGCCCCTGACTCTCAGAAAGAGCTGAGCTCCTGCCCTCTGAAAATCAGGCCCCTTCAAGACATTGAGCATCTCAAATATGGAGGCACCCAAAATCAGGTGTGACTTTGGAAAACGTAACACCCCTCCTCAACCTAGGTCATTTAAAACTACACTGCAGAAAGCACTAGTAAAAGTATAGTAAGGAAGACTCCTACCCTGGCAGGGAACTGGGCTAGATGGCCTACAGTGACAGGTCCTGTCCATCTAATAGCTATAATTCTCTGACTGATGAAAAGGGTCCAAATTCTAACCTGTCATCGGCTGGATGGTACAACTCCTTTGGGAGTGTTGAACCCAGTTATCGCAGGTTTCAGTTGCAGTGCCCTGCCAGTGAGCTTAGTGTTTAATGTAGACAGGTAAATATGAAACACGGGGAAAGAATTCCCAGGACAATGAGAGGGCAATATTGGCATGAAGATGAATGCAGGACAGCTTTGTGAAAGGAGTGGGCAAGGAGGAGCAGGAGCTCTCTTGGCAGACAAAAAGGCTGGAGCTGTTCCAGACTCAGAATACAAGAGGTGGCATGAGAGAAGGTGTGGAGCAGAGGTCAAGAAAAGGAGCCAGAGCACAGTACTGTGAGAGGCCTGAGAAGAGCAGAGCTGGTTGCAGGGATGACACTGGGCCAAGATATAGCCCTGCACTTGTGCAGGGACAGGCACCATCACACAGATTCAGGGGCTACAGCTTGCACTTTCTTCAAGCAGTAGCTGCAGGAGCCAGTGCAGCCCTTGAGGGCTGTCCTAACTTGTGCCCCTGGTGAGATGGTCACTACAGCCCTGCTGCTCTCGTACAGTATTGCCCATGTGTCTCCTGTTCCCCTCATAGAGATGGTTGGGACAGTCATGGAAACTTAGCAGTTTGGATGAAGAAAGATTCTGCCTTATTCTGGGATGAAAACACTGCTCTGAATCAGACAGGACAGGGACTTGAACCTGAGTCTCCCATCTCCCTAACCACCAGGCCACATACCCACACTACTTCCTGAATTGCAAAGTTCTGGTTTGGATCCAAAACCAGACACTTCAACACAATTCTGTTTTCATGGGGACGTTCAGAATGCTGTTTTTCAGTCCACTGTGGGACAAAAACAAGTTCTGAAAGCACAAAAGTTGCTGAAAAACAGAATTGTCATCCTCCAGACAGCTCTACCCCCCTCTTGCCCCACTGGTGCAAACGGGCTGTGGGGTAAAGCTGAATAGGGCCCAGTTGTGTAGAGCCTTGTGTGTGAAGTGAGAAGCTTGAACTGATACATTAAAAGGTGAGAAGCTAAGGTAAGGATTAGGGGAGGGGGGAAGATGTGACGCAAGTGGAGGACAAGATGGTGATCCGAGCGGCAGCTCTTTCCCTGAGCTGGAGAGGTGAGATGTGGCCATAGTATGGGGATAACAGGAAGGGGCAGGGACCTCTGCTGCTACTCACCTGCTGTTCTTGTTCCATATCTAGGGCAACTGAGTAACATCCTGCAGAAGGCAGATGTGCAACTGATCCAGCAGGACATCTGCTGTGAGGCCTATCACTACCAGATCTCTCCCAGAATGCTCTGTAGTGAGGCCTATCACTACCAGATCTCTCCCAGAATGCTCTGTGCCGGCTACCGCAAGGGCAAGAAGGATGCCTGCCAGGTGACAGAGGAGACGTGGGATGCTTCCACCTTAAAGGGGGATCATCCAGCAATGAATGGGGTTGGAGGGACGGAGGGGTCTTTGTCCCCTGAACATGCGCTGTAGCTTTGTATAAGGAGTATATTGATTCCAAGGGGTTGCCCCAACTGTAGGTCACATCCTGCTCATGCTTATCCTCTGGTGCAACCGCAGAAACTTTTCAGTTCCTTAGGATTATGTCCAGTCTCCCATGAGCTCCCCACAGTGATGGAACCTTGGTGGAGCCACATGCAGCTCCATAAGGAAGATTATCCACTTCCTCCCACGGGTCCTCGGCTTAGTCAGGAATGCTGGTGACAATATAGCTTGGATTTTCCCTTTTCCAATTTCAGGCCATTATGTCCTCTTCAGCCACTCCTCTGCTTTCCTACTACAAGCATCTTCCCTGTCATCTATCTGAAGACTGTTCCCATAACTCACCCCACCCCATCATATGCTGATTGGTGCTGCTGCTCTCAGATGCTCCTACATTTCCCTTCATCCCCAGGCAATTCCACTGGCACTCCATTCACAAAGCCCTCCCTAGACTTGCTCCAACCTGTTTTCTCCTGAAGACCTTCCACTGACTAGAAGAATAAGCAAGAGGCTTATTGGGGAAGGGGACACGCATGGCTGAGGATGTGCTAGTGGCCAATACCTTTCCTTAGAAGACTTGGGTTTCTGATTCTATCCTACACCCATCTGCCTGAGATACTTAGCTCCATTGGGGGTTCTGCCAAGACCTTGGGCAGTGGGATGGAGGGGTTGAATTGCAGCCTGAAGAAGTGTCCTGATGGTTCTTTGTTTCCCTCTGCCTCTAGGGTGATTCTGGAGGTCCCCTTGTCTGCAAGGAGCCCAGTGGCAGGTGGTTCCTGGCTGGCCTGGTGAGCTGGGGGCTGGGTTGCGCACGTCCAGATAATTATGGGGTCTACACCAGGATCACCAGAGTGCTAGGCTGGATGAAACAGACAATGAGCTGAGGGATATCCCCCTGTGCCTTCCCCACTAGGCACAGGCTGCTCTGTTACCTGTTTCTGACATCGATCACTTGTCTCCAGAGGGTTGGGAAAGACAGAGATTATGTTTTGGGATGGGGGAAAGTAAATCTGCCCCTGGGGGTACGTGAGGACATGTGGGAAGCCCCTCCACCCTCTCCAATAAATGCCCAGTCTTGTATTAGGCCAGGGACACAAAGGTCTCTGGTACATTAAGGGGAGGGAGGATGGAAAGCTGGGGGTCCTGAGCAGATGCTTTCTGGACAGGAGAATGGAGGAGACAACCTTTACATGAACTACATGATTCATCCCCAGTCCCAACGCTGGAACATTTGCTGCAAGAAAATCTGACTTATGTAGATAGAAATGAGATTCCAATAACTGCGATATCAATCCGTCTCTCTCCCCTTCCCTGTCATTCATTCTTCTCCTCCCCACACTTCCCCCCACCACGTCTCCTCCTCTCCCATCTCTATAATTGATTCTTTTCTTAGCTATAGGGTGTAGTTAGGTTCAACTGGGCAATTATTTGTCTATTAGAGCCTCCAAGACATGATCCATCACTTTTCCCAAGTACATGTCACTGCCTCAGTGCTGTAATTTCACCATCATTTTATGCTGCAGTTGGACTCCCTCCAGGCAGAATTCTTGGCCACTGAGTACACAACATCTGTGCAACCTCCTATCCGCTGCCTTGAATTCATTTAATACAAAAGATTTTCCTTCACTTCCATCCTCCATTGCCAGCAAAGTGAGGGGAGAAGGCAGCAAGAAAAGTATTTTAGATGGTGATGGCTATGTATTTATAAAGAAATATTATGGGCCAATGTATAGAATTGGGAATAAAAAACATTTTTTTGCTCTGCAATTCTCTCTCTCTGTTTAACTCTCTCTGGGTTGAGAATGCGTCTGTCAGCCTAGAATTCCATATGCAGCAACTTGATGAGACCAGATTAGAGAACCTCAAAAAGAGACCAACACCTCCCCCTCAGCTACAGCCTGGGGACAGCATGAACCATCTGTAATCTGTGTGGGTGCTTATACAGTACTCATCACTGTGGTGTGAACTGCAACAGGAAGAAGTTCCCCCATCAGTCCTGCTATACACACTTGGGGAACGACACGGACAGTAAAGGGAAGCCCAGCCAGGCTCCCTAGGACTGTGGGAATGTCTCTGTCACTTTAGCCAGGAACCAGAACATCCCCTTCCACCACTGAGAATGGAAGACAATGTGTGCAATAAATATCAGTACTTAGGTATGTTAGGGTCAGAATAGGTGACCAGGAGCACAGGCCAGGGCCAAGTCTCCAGGCTGAGCTGCATCCAGCAAACAACTTTTGTATCATGTGTGTTTATGAATTTTATCCTGGGCCAAGTGAGCAATGGACACAGCTTCCTTAGCCCAACATCATTTCCACTGGGACCATAAGTCTCCTGGCCTACAGAGTGCTGGGTACAGGGACTCCATTCACACACACATCCTGCCTCACTTGCCATTCCTGAACAAAGGGGTAGGGAAGGAAGACTGGCTCTGAGTGGATGAGCTCTAATGTCCTCGTGCAGTTAATCTGAGGCCTCAATCCTAGCTCTTGGGTCCTTCCCCTGAGCACCAAAGTGCTGTGGCAAAAAGGAGAGGAGACAGCCAGTAATGGGCAGTGACATTTATTCAGGAGTTATAACACAGCAAAAACACCTCATGCCCAGAAGCACTGGCAGGCATCTCCTTCCTAGAACAGTCAGAAGCTACATCAGAAGCCAGGTACGCCATGCTATATTCCTGCGTTTTTCTCCCCCATTGAAATTAAACCTCTCACTGCAGGGCCTGTGTGTGTATATTACCCAGCAAAGGGTCAATGCTGCCCCTTTTCTCCTGGTGCTTAGTACAGGCTATCTGGAGAGAGGCAGGGATTCCTCCTTTGCCCCCTGCTGACAAGCACAGCTCAACTGCCCTCCCCAGCAGTGGCTCTGACAGTAAATCAAACACACAGGCCTGAACCTAGTCAGCAGGTCAGGGTAGGAAGGAAGCGCGTAGCTGCTGAGTTCTGTCCTCTCCAGCAGGGGTCAACGTGACCAGTGCTTAATTTGTATGAAAGAGGTGCCTGGGCTCAAGCAATGATTTACTTTCAAAATTGATGTGGCAAGTCCAGAGGTGCTGGGCCTAAGAGCTGCCAAGCCTAGCCCTGGCACAAATTAAGCACTGACTGTGACCCTAAAGAAGGGGAATCTTGTGGGCCTGGGGAGATTGCAGGGTGTGGATTACATCCCCTGCAGCAAGTCAGGCACACAGGCGGGGGTACCTGCCTTTCTCAGGGGGGATGAGGGCGTGAGTTTCAGAAACGATATTCCAAAACAGAACTTTAAAAACAAAGGCAACAAGTTGAGGGTGAGGAGTGGAATCGCTGCAACGCTTTCCCCCAGAGGGCTGCCATAAACTACAGTACAAAAATAAAGATTTTAAATGGAAATTAAAAGGCTGGAGTTGATCGTTGGTATCACATCCTGAGGCCTCTGGCTTGTAACAACTAGAAAACGAGAGAGAGACAAAGAACAAAACAAAAGGTCGAGAGAAATCAAGCATGGAGGAGAAAGGGAGAGCAGCACAAATCAAGAGGAAGAGGAAAAGCAAAGTAATGAGAGAACAGAAAAGAAAGACATGAAAAAGGAGGGAGGGAGAGAAAGACAGAGGAAGGAAAATCCATGTCAGTAAAAGATACTGACTCAGTATAATACTTAGGCCCCACAGCTGAGGGCAGAGAGACCCCTAAACAGAGGGATGGAGAGAGCGTGGCAAATACCAGAGAACCAATGACTCCCCCTAATCTTAGGGGTGTGGGAAGAGGGGTTCAGGAACCTCCAATTTAGCACAAATCCTGTAAGCACCCTAAAAAGAGAGAAGCGAGGCTCCTTCCTCCAGGCCTCCTCACCCCCTTCACCACCTCCACCACAGCTAGGGCAGTGAGCCAAAGTTCTCTCTCTCTCTCTCTGCCAAAAATTGGGGTGCACTTCACAGAGAGCTGTCTAGTTTCTATTTTCACCCCCAGAACGCTTACCCTGTCAGAATATGATGGGAAACACCCAGATGGCAAAGGCTGCTTTTAAAAGCAGGGAAATATATGGAAATCCTCATGCAAAATACTCTTTCAGCTATCAAGAGGAGGATTAAACAGAAGCTGCTGGTGAAAAGTCCTGTGTGCACATATGCCAGGCAGAAATACAACACTCTCCCCACCTCCCCCTCTATCTTCCTTGCCCTGGTTCCCATCCCTCTCAGTGTCTCATAGCTTTGCTCTTCCATCTGCTACCAGATCCTCTAGTCCAGAACTGTAAGGCCTCCTTAAAAAGTCAGACACACACAAAGAGAATTAGAAAAGCACAGAGTAAGGAAAGAATCAACCACTCCCTGCCTCCACCAGAGACCTACAAACCAGGACCAGGTCCATAAGAGGGGAGGAGATGAGAGTCATGTCTGAGAGTGCAGACAGGTACCATACCTGCAGAGGAGGAAGAGTGAGGAGCAGGAGGAGACAGGATCCTGAGCAGGGAGCACACAGGACCCCAGGAGTGGAAGGTGGGAGGGGAGGCAGGAACCTAGGTGCATGAGGAGAGAGAGTGAGGGAAGAGGGGAGTGGAGGGAGGGATTCTTGGGGAAAGAACTGTGTGGAAGGGAGGAAGTAGGAGAGAGGTGACAAGAACCCCACGGGCGGGAAGGGAGCAGGAGAGGGAATCTGGACAGGAGAAAGAATTGGCAGAATCCTGAGTAGATTAATTTGCTGCAAATAAAAATAAAAAAATAAAAAGTTAAATATAAAGTAGCAGCCATGTGTAACGGATCTCCCGCCTCTACCACTGCATCCCCTGCTCCCTGGAGTGGGTCCCTCAGGCCCGTTCCTAGTGCTTCCCTGACACTAGCTGTGTGGACTCTCACCAGACGGGAACAGACGGCTTTATGGTTGGGTTTTTATTATTATTTTCCTCAGGGATTTGATGCACCTTTCTCCTCTGCCTCTGCCTCCTCCTCCTCCTGCTCTTCCTCCTCTGGATCCTCCTCTGTGCTCTGCAGCCCAGCATGTAGTACAAAGGGAAGAAAGATCGGCGACACTTGCAAGACCTGCCATGGTGATTCTTGCTCATGCGCAAGAGCTCAAAGCAGCGGCCAGATTTGGGTATAGAGAGGAATGGCCTGAAGACCTTTAGGGTTCAGAGAAATTCAGGCTTCCTCTGGAACTCTGTGTGGGGATTGTCCATGGGAATCAGGCAGGTACGTCTCCCCACACAGAAATGCAGAGGGTTGTCAGGGACCAATGGATTTTGGTCTTTCCCATGTTGTTTGTGTGTGTCTGTTATCTACCATGAAAGCATGCCCCAAGGGAGTTTCTCCCCTCCCTTTCTGGCCTGATAGTGAGGAGGGCACCTCCCATTTCCACACACCACAATTCCGTGGAGAAAGCATTCCTTACTCTCCAGAAAGAGGATATGGTCCTCTAGTCAGCAAATAAAGGTACCTACTGCAAAGCATTATGGGTATTCATACACTACTGGGTCTGATCATAGTGACACACTCAGCGTGGGTAGGAAGAGAGATGAGGAGGCAGACTGGGAAGGCACGAGAAGGACAGGGGTACCTTGTTATAGTGATTTGCCACACACACAAGGTCCTGTTCATTAGGAGGTAGCACTTCATGACTCTGAACAAAGGGACAGGCCATGACATTTCACCACCTGGTTACCCCACCGCTGAAGGGGAGGGAGGAAACAGAGAAGAGGCTCTTATGGTGATGAAGACAAGCCATTAACAGGGACAGTGAAGTGCAGGTTGGTCTCACCTTGGCTTTGCGGCTAGGCTCAGAGCTCAGGCCATTGGGTGAGTTGTACAGCTCTTTGGAGACTACGCACAGGAACTCTGTCTGGTCCTCATTCCCATAGTTATAGGATGACCCGATATTCACCAGCTGGAAGTGAAAAAAAATGAAAAAGTCAAAGATCTCACACATGATTCACTACACGTCCACTTCTCACTGGGAACCGGGATATGGACAATGCCCCCAGGGAGCATGGAGTCAGATACTTATGTGCTACTCCCATCAAGAAACCAGAGGGACTGAGGACTAAACAGAGGCAGTGACACAGAGAACTGGGGATGGAGCTGCTGTAACACAAAGCACTGTAACCTCACGCAGATTCCTCCAAGCTCCCCAGAGAAGAGATGGCAGAGAGATGGGATCTACTGGCACTGTACCTGGTGAGTAAACAATACCCACAGTGGAAGTGGTGTATTCTGGCACCTTGGTGTTAGAGCATGTTCCCTGTCTCTCCTCTAGCACACAGCTCCTCTTCTAGTCCACACATCCTGCTCTACCTGCTCAAAGCGCCATCCATCTGACATAGTGGAAACCATCTGAGTGAGCTCTTCTTCCTGGCACTGCAGCACCCGGTACACATGCTTCGGAGGCACCTGTGAGGAGAGTGAGGCACGCTGCTGAGGAACTCTGCTTTCACGGCAGATGTTCTGGCAGGAAATTGAGCCAAGTGGCTACATACCCTCAAAAAATTCTGAATGTTATTCTGTGACAAAAGCTGATATACTTGTGGCAGGGATTATAAAAATGAGGGCCCTATAACCCAACTTCATATTGCCCTGCCCAAAAAGGGGTGGTATGAGAGGACAAAGGTTTCTGTGGGATCACATCTCATGTGCAGCAGTAGAGCACATGGATTAAAAGGATCTACAGTGAGATGGGGAAGGGTCCAGCACCCAGCATAGGCCACGCTCATTCTTACGGAAGTTTGCATTTGTTATTGTTAATGAAAGCCACTGATATAGTCCAAGGAGTCTCAAACCAGGGGTCAGGACCCCTCAGGGGGTCAGGAGGTCATTACATGGGGGGGGGGTCGCAAGCTGTCAACCTCCACCCCAAACCCCGTTTCACGTCCAACATTTATAATGGTGTTAAATATATAAAAAAAGTGTTTCTAATTTATAAAGGGGTTCACACTGAGAGGCTTGCTATGTAAAAGGGGTCACCAGTATAAAAGTTTGAGAACCTCTGATATATAGTGCCATAAATGTCCACTGTGCTCAAGTGTGGAGGCACAGTCTCTGCTTCAGGGAGTTCACAAACTAAGGCAGATAAGACAAAAAGTAACCCAAGTTCGGACATGGGATCACTGCATAAGGAAAGAGACTGTGGAGAGATTACTGGTAAAGCAAAGTAGTAGCTCTGCTGCAGGATTCCTGAGTGACCTTGGGAAACCCCGCCCCCCCTCCAATCTCTCTGTGTTTGTTTCCAGTCTGCAAAGTGGGGGTAATAAGCCTGTTTTTCTCCCACCCTTTCTCTTGTCTATTTCGAATGCAGGCTCTTTGGGGGCAGGGACTGTCTCTGATTGTGTTTGTACAGGGCCTGGCACAATAGGGCTCTAATTTCAGTGTGTGTTACGGTAATGCAAATAACAAACAATTTTTAACTCTTATTATTCCTGGTACAAATGGTATTAAAGAGCGATTTGAAGGAAGCAATCACAGCCAAAGATGGAGGCGTCACGCCTTAGAGAATTTCCCCACCACAGACATCCCCTCCGCCTCCCACAGCATTAATGCCTCAGTGACTCTCCACCGATATCCCTCTGCCTCCTACAGTGATAGTGCACTAAAAGGAACAGGCTGGCTTCTTTCTGGAGTTGCAGGTGCACACAGACAATGCACCTTCCACCAGCCATCCCCTTCCCATACTGAAATAGCCCCTGCAGCTAATGCCCTGTCTGGAGTTTCAGGATATAGCACCCTTCCAGATCAGACAAGCACAGCACCTACTGCCACCACTGGGACTTCCATTTTATTTTAACTACAATGAAGGTTTCCTGCTGGTGGAAGATTTCATGACACAGCATGTATCAATGGAATCATCCCTGTGCATTTATGTGCCAGCAAACACCTCTCATTTATGTGACAGGGCCAGCTGAGCTGACACCAGGAATTAAACCAGGAACCTCCAGAACTAAAAGTATTAGCTGCTATAGCTTAAGCTCTGTGGCTGGGGGCTGTAACAACTCATATCCTCTGCAGATAGGCACAGAGAGGGATCAGTAACACCCACCCACCAGTCGGTTATTTTTCCATGGGACTTTCCCATTGTCCCTCCCATATTGGACCTCTCTTCTAGCTCTCCATCCCCTCCCCTCCTCCCCCCAGCCGTCTCTCTCCATTTCCCCTCAGACCTGTGTTACAGTGTAGTTCTTCTCCTCCAGTCTGTCCTTGATTATTCGGATTAAAGGGCCGATGTTATAGAATTCAGCTTCTTCTAGAACCCCTAGAAACACAGAGAGTGTAAAAGACATGGGAATAAGTATTTGTTAGTCCCATTTCCAAGTACTTGGAGCTTCCTGAAGGGAAAGCCCCATCTGGCTGCTTCAGGAATTCACATGCCTCTATGGAGAACACTCTGCTGTGGGGAGAAGGGACACCACAACATCCCACATTAACAGTTCTCTGCTGCCTGGAAGCTCTTACACCTGGGGATTGAATTCAGGCCCCCTTTATTACTGTCCTAAGGGGAGGCGCAGGGGTGACTAACCTGGTTACTATGTCAGGGTTCTACAACTGGAGACAGAACCCTAGTTCTCTGGTTAATGTTCCCAGGATTCATCCTACTGGGAAGTGCACACATATCCCTATCCTGGCTGTTATTCCAGGAAGAGGACACTACCCAGGCTTGCAGGTTATTTTCCCAGGGCAGGTTCAGGGCTCTACCTTTTGGGCACTGAAACCAGGCAGCCTGATTATTGACCCAGAGTGTCTATGAATTAGAATGAAATTAGGCCCCTAGCTACATAAGGGCTCATTCTTGTCCTGTTGGTTACTGTTCTGTGGGCTCTGTTCAACAGAGATTAAATCCAGATCCCTCAGTTACTGAGTGCTACCCACTTGGGAGCGAATCCTGGTTATTGTTGTAGGTATTGAGCCTAGTCTTCTGGTCCCCATCCTGGACCTGTTGCTGATCTCTGAATAGCACTTTACCCCAAAGCAGGTAAACAAAGATGTGTGTGTTTCACTTCATTAACCTACAGTAGCTGCATCTGTCCGCTCCCACGAGACACACATGATCATGTTTGCTAATAGGTAGGGTGTGGGGCACCTTACGGGTCCACAAGGGAGAATGATGCCTAGGAACCAGCATTCAGTGACTATAGAGGTTCCCTCTTGAGATCAGTACATAGACAGGGCAAGCAGGTGAGATTTGTCTGCCCTCAACCATCCCATGTAGGCCTAGGGTACACAGAAAAGTTATACTGGCATTTATATGTCAGTCGGGGATGTGAAAAAAAACCCACACCACTGACCAACATACCTATGCTGACAAAACCCCTAGTGTAGATGCAGCTCTGTCAACAGAAGTGGGTTTCCATCAACAAAGCTAACTTTGTTTGCATTGACAGGAAAACTCTTTCTGACAGCATATTCATGCCAGCATAGTCTCCATAGTGTAGACATACCCTGAGATTCCCTCAGAGCTTCTCATTCTCCCACCCCATTGGTCCCTCTCTCATACACTGGGAGAAATGGCACCCTGGGGAGGAAAGCAATAATGAAGCATTCTCAGTCACTTACGGCTCAAACCCTGTGGGGCTAACACCAGGGAAGGCCATCCATTTCCTACTTGCTAATTCATCAGAGATCCTACTGGGCATCATTACTATAGAATTGATTACAGAATATCATGGTTAGAAGGGACCTCAGGTGGTCATGTAGTCCAAGCCTCTCCTCAAAGCAGGACCAATCCCCAGATAGCCCCCTCAAGGATTGAACTCACAACCCTGGGTTTAGCAGGCCAATGCTCAAACCACTGAGCTATGCCTTTCCCAGCCCCTGTGACAAAAGCTTCATGCTCCAAATAGTGGAACACTGGCAAGGAAAACAGTGTGCTCAGGGTTAAATCAGCATGAGTTCACCCTATCATAATATCATACCATCACTAGCAACAAGGGGAAACTCCAGCAAGCTTTTTCTCCCAACTCTCATTCATTTTATTGTATGGCAAATGAGGCACAAAGAGTTCCCCGAGATGAGGGCTCCAAAGATAGCTGTCTCAAAAATCTTAGCACAGGGGAGGGGGCCTGCCACTTGAGGGAGATTTTTTAGAAAGCAGAATTGGATATGGTCAGAGGACACTGGGGTTAATAGTACCTACTGTAACCCACCTCTAAGAGAGGGATTGGGTGTTAAGAGGGAATTTTCTGGGTTTCAACACTCACCCTCCTCAGCCATGTCTTTATTCAGTACCAGCTTGCCATGACGGAGGAAATTCAGGATGGGTCCAAAATATGTGGGGTCCCGGTCTATAAGGTATGCACCAGTCTCATCCTAACAATAGACAGAAGCCATGATGGAAAGAACCCAGCGGGGAAACTTACCACTGCCCCTAACTTCTCTAGACAACAGACTTTAATAAAACAAGAACTGTAGTAATCCTGGTTTATACTTCTATTGGGGTGACCAGACAGCAGGTGTGAAAAATCAGAATGGGGGTGGGGGGTAATAGGATCCTATATAAGAAAAAAACCCAAAAATCGGGACTGTCTCTATAAAAATCAGGACAACTGTTCACCCTAATTTCTATAGCTCCTTTGGTCCAGTGAACGGGACTGAAGGTGAGGAAACCTGGGTCCTTTTGGCTGCTGATTTTAGGGAATTCACTTAAACTTTCTGTGCCTTGTTTTCCCTGTGAAAAATGGGGATAATGATTAGTGCTGGTCAGGAAACAGTTTTCCAGTCTTATGAGAATTTTTGTGATTTCAATAATTTTTTCCACCCTGAATTGGGATGAAAAGGCAAAATCTCAAAACGAAAAAAAAAAATTGTGACTGGAAAATTCAAAGAGAAAAACATTCAAACCAGAGAGATCAAAACATTTCAGTTCAATTTTGACTTTGTCATTTAACATTTTTCACCTTAAAATAACTTAAATTTCAAACCAAAAATAATTTTAATCCAAAACCCAGAATTTTTCATTTAGAAAATGTCAAAATGGGACATTTCAAAAAGTTCAAAGCGTTTCCCCTCCCCCCTCAACAGGAAATTCATAAAAATAGACACTTTCCCAGGAACAGTTTTGGTTTTGATGAATCAGCATTTTCCAAGGAAAAACCATTTTATCAAAAAATTCCTGACCTGGTCTAATGATGATACCTATACTCGCCTTCGTAAAGTGATTTGAGAGCTACATATTAAAAGTAGCATATAAAAGCAAACTTTAGGATCCCAAACTACATGCATATAATACCACAGAAAAGCAGCCACCTCTAGGATGGAAGGCTGCAGCCAGCTAGTACACATCACACTGAAAAACAGTAGGGAGAAAGTATCAGAAGGGTAGCCATGTTAGTCTGGATCTGTAAAAGCAGCAAAGAATCCTATGGCACCTTACAGACTAACAGACGTTTTGGAGCATGAGCTTTCGTGGGTGAATACCCACTTTGTCAGATGCATGTAGTGGAAATTTCCAGGGGCAGGTATATATATATATGCAAGCAAGCTAGAAATAATGAGGTCAGTTCAATCAGGGACTAAAACAGGACCTCATCCTTCCTGATTGAACTGACCTCATTATCTCTAGCTTGCTTGCATATATATACCTGCCCCTGGAAATTTCCACTACATGCATCTGACGAAGTGGGTATTCACCCACGAAAGCTCATGCTCCAAAACGTCTGTTAGTCTATAAAGTGCCACCGGACTCTTTGCTGCTTTTAGTAGGGAGAAGAGACATATTGGAAAGCAAAAGGGGTTAAACCTGTTCTCTCATTTAAAGCACTCTGGGACTTTAACATTCAGGCAGAACCTTGTTATAGCTCTCACCCTAAATACACATGCAGCGCAAGGTGCACAGTACTCTCAATTTATCTCCCTCGAAAGATCAAAGGGCTGAACTGATCCAGCTGGGGCCTGAGGTCCTCGGTATTTCACCCCTGAGGTGCAGACCCCCAAGCCTTTCCTATATATAATATGATTCTATAAGGTTAGCAGAGAGATCCAAGAATAAAAAGATGTGATGTGGACTCTGGTCTCAGCAGGGCTCCTACCTCTTCAGCCTGTATGGGGAGGAGGAGAATGGAAGAACCACTCTGTGTAAGCTGGGAAGCTTGTCTGGTGCAATAAAAAATATATGTCACCCGCCCTGTCTCTGTGATGGGAGGCTACTTATTGTGTCTCTATATAGTAACGCCATGTCTCTTTCTCAAACCTGAGTCCCACCCACGTAGCTGGGCATGTCACAGTGGGAGAAAGGGGGGCGCCTTTTGTGGGGCTGGTGCAAAGCGTCCCAGACAGCTGGTGTGAGGAAGCAGAGGAGACGGGCGCTGCGTGTGCCACCCGGCATCGGGGTGGCAGGCCTGTTTGGTCCCCACCATTAAGCCAGAAACTCCCCCCATTCCCCAGAGGAGAGGGGACGGGCCAACCCCCCACCCCCAAGAGGCTCTGGCTGGATGGAACGCCGGGAGTGAGTTCCCCGGGGGGACAGGGAAGGAGTCTCACGCCAATTACCCCTGGCCCTGTGCGCGCCGTCCATCAGTCTGTGTCTCCGGCTCCCTCTCGATCCCGCACTAGGACCTCGCCTTCCCCGCCCGGGCTAGCTCCTCCCAGCTTGGCCTGCGCTGTGCTTTGATCCCACCCCGGTCAGGGATCCGCGCCCCCCCGCTGGGCACACGGCAGCCACAGACACACACCCAAGCCGGGGCGGTCAGCAGGCGCCAGCTCGCCGCTTACCCGGTCTGACTGCAGCTCCTCCCCCTGGCACAAGCGGCAGAGGAACGATTTCTGCTCCCGGCACAAGGTCTGCCTGGTGGTGAGGAAAACCGTGCCCCCGACGTTCAGCCGGACCCACTTAGCCCGGGTGCTGTTTGCGGGCTGCGGCGGGTGGCTCTCCCAGCTCAAAGACACCCTCTCTGGAGCCTGCGTTTCCTCCCCTCCTTCCATCCTCATCTCTCCCTCTCCGTCTCTCGCAAGCTGAAGACGCCACTGCAGGTGTGGGCACTGGAGGATTCTGGGATATGTAGTTTATCTGGTGCTCTCCACCCCAGAGGTGGCTGCATTTCACTGGGGCTCAATGTGGGTAGCTATGGGTTTCCCAGGGGTCCCAGGATAATGGGGTTTGCCTGGGGGCCTTTCTCTGGTCACCACTGTTCAGTTGATAGCTGTAGAGTACTTTGAAATAATATAAACCCTATTAATTACCATATTACATCTTTGCAATTGGTAACCAAAGAATCCTGGGAGCTGTAGTTTTGCATGGCCCAGTCTCCCTACAGCAGGATCTGCAGTGTAATCTATGCCACCATTGCTGCTGCAGGTGCTAGAGGATTCTGGAAGCTGCAGTTTACACACCTCCAGAGCTGGGTGTGCAGGCAGCGGTGCTTTGGGCTGAGGAGAAAACTGCTCTGTGCTCATGCTGGATGTGGCTAACCCTTCCAATGCTGAACCAGACAGATCTCTTCCATGTTCTCCTTTTGCCCAGCAGGGTGTCTAACTATCATAATATTCACTTCTCTGTTATTGCAGCAAAGCACTCAGAGGATTTGGATGATTTCTGTCACTGAGACTATGTGGTGCTCATGGGTGTAGGGGACCAGTGTCCAATATTAAAGCCCTGTTTTTGTTGTTGTTTTTTTTAACTTATCTGCAGTAATAATCACCTAGTCAGTAAGTTTTCCCTGTAGTTGCTACTCCACCACCAACTCTAAACTTGCCTTGCATAAACTTCCCTTTCCTGGATGGGTGTCTCTATGTTCTGTTGTCAGAAGTGTGTTGTCAGATGCTACCGGTGTGGTGCTCTGCTCTCTCCTTGTTGGTATCACTCGGCTGCGTGCGTGTGTTCCCTCTGAGTGCTGCCTCAGCTCTGCGCAGATAGCTGACACAGCAGACCCGAAGAGAACCCCCAATGACCACAGAGTCTAGTAAGGTACTAAGGCACGTCGGCCAGGTTTATTGCCGTATTGGATACAGTAGTAGTTCTCCGCAGATTACTTAGTCTACCAAGCATACTACAAATATGTACCCACGGTCAATGGACTCGGCTCAGTCAGTGGCGGGACTTTCCACTGCCCCCTCGGCCGGACAAAGACATCGCCCCAGGGATACATTCTTATACACAGGTACAAACAAGTTACACATCACTCCTGACGTATTGAGGTGCAACCCCTCTACGCAGCAAGGTGCCGCCTCTCACCTTGTACATGTTGGTTAGAACAAAACAACTCTATCCATCATATTACCCTTTTGCCCCTGTCATTGGGATGGGTCAGTCTGTTCCTTGTTATCTGTGTGGAATGTGCAAGTATGCAAATGTTCTGATCTCTAGTGTTCAGTACCTTTTAGGTATGTCTCTTTTTGCAGCATCAGTCCTTTCCTTTCCAGCTTCTGTGAGCAGGGCCTGCCTCTGGCTCACAGCTTCACTTTGCTTTATGTTAGCAAAGTCTTAACGATTACTTTAGTTCAGGCCTTAGGCCTCATACTGGGCCTTTACCAGGGCCTTCACTTACTACATGTTCATTCAGACCCAGGCCTTGCCCCCACCCCCATCCAGGAGATTAATTCCTTCAAAACACCTGCCTCGGTCTCTTCTGAGTGCCCCATTGGGGGGGCGGGGTTTGAGAAGGAAGAGAGGGTGCCCTTTTGGAAGTCAAGTTGCACATGATGCCTGACCCAGCTGAAACACAAATGCTTTATCTATTCACCCAACCATGCTTCTACTATGCCCAACAGAGGTCATCTGACTTATTAACTGCAGCCACCTTTGCCAACATTTCAAACAGTATTCACATCAGGCAGAAAAATGCTGGTAGCTTGCCTCATGAAGGCTGACACTAGCCCAAAGTCACCCTCCCAAACAGGCACCTGACCCTTTTCTGCCAGGGCAATATCCATAAAGTGCAGTGCTGAAATGTAGACACACCTCTATTAACCTTACAGTCAGGTCTTTTCTCGAGTTATCTTCCCTGCCCTCCCCCTCTCCCCTTATCTTTATTCCATTTAGGGAGCTAATGACCTGGTACAATTCAGTCCCCTTATGCCATAGAACGGGCATAAGGCAACAGCTTTCTTCACAGGTGAGTAATCCTGGAATACAGAGCCAGCCTATGCCACTTCCTTTACAGGCTCCCATGTAGGGGGTGTGCTGGGGGTAGGAGGGAGCATGGGTGGAATATGCTGCCCTCCAGCAGCTGAAAATAGCTAAGTAGGCCCTAGGCCACCACTGCAGCTGAGTGTAAATTTGAACAGCCTTGAGTCTCCTCTAATTTACATCAGGAAACAGATAATCAGGCCCCTGGATGTACAAAGAATATAAACTGTAGGTGGCATAGTCACTTTTGCACCCCTGCTCCTTATCTCTATATGGCATACCTTGGTTAGAGTGGAGACTCAGGCCCAAAGCCTTATTGTCTGTCATTATTTTCCTCTGATTCCAGTCACCCACCCAATCTCCTTTTCCTCCATCTCTTTCCCCACTTTTCTCCATCCCACTTCCTACCCATCTCTTTCCTCCTACAGCATGCACCAGGGAAGGTCTTTAGTCATAGCATGAGTTCTTCTGTCAGCACTGGTCTCTGTTGCCCAGACTTCAGGACCTGGCCCACCCACAAGAATGAAGTCATCATGGGAGGAAGGGCAAATGGTTAACCCCTAACCCAGCCCAGCTGCTCCCTGGGAATTGATCAGGAGACAAACACCCCCTTGCCCATCTCTCTCTTCAGGCTGTTTAGAATAATGGGTGTTATGATCAACAGAGACCTTTCTTTAATCAAATATATTGAAGCCACTGTGCTTGTACAGGTGTAAGCAAGAGCAGATCAACTCTCCAAATGCACTGAATCCATACCCCTGCCATTGTTTGCTGGGGGAGATTTTCAGCAACAAGATTTAAGGTGGTGACATTGTGAAAATGACTGCCATTATGGGTAGTTCTTCCCTAGGGCTTCAACTCAGCAAGGTATTGAAGCACATAACTAATTGTAAGCACGTGAATGGTCCCGTGGGAGTACCTGAAGAAGAGCTCTGTATAAGCTCATCTCTCTCACCAACAGAAGCTGGTCCAATAAAAACTATTACTTCACCTATCTTGTCTTGCTAATATCTTGGGAACAACACTGCTTACAGTGGGAGTACTCTCTCGTGCCTAGTGTAAGACACGTGTAAGTATCATGCTGAATTGGAGTGTGGTATCTGAAAGTCACACAATTACATGGCTGCAGACTGAAACAAACAGAGAGGTATGCTGCCCTTTCTTATTTGATCCACAAGGCTCTCCCAGGGAAACTGAAATATACCTACCAAGGATGAAACAAATACTGCATTCACGTCATCAGAAGAGCTTCCTTCACAGAGAATAAGGATATGTCTACACTGGAAGTGTAATTTGCCACCTGGGTGGACATACCTGCACTAGCTGTGATCGAGTTAGCACACTAAAAACAGCAACATAGCTGCAGCCGCATGAACTGCATGATAGGCTATCAGCCCCAAGCATGATCCAGTCTGAAACTGCAGGTATGTCCTTGGGCCAGCTCCTCACGACGATGCAGCTACACTGCTGGTACAGGTATATCTGTCGGAGCTGGATTTTACACCTCCAGCTCCACTGTAGATATATGCTGGATGCATGTAGCTGTGCTAACTAAACACTCCCTGTGGAGGGATACAGAGCAAGATGCCTCTGTGAGTGGGGAAGGAGAAACTCCAGCTATACTGTCCCAGGCTCCGTTCAGGAGAAAAATCTTTAAACTCATTAAATGTTTTTATTATGTAACCTTTGAATTAGATACTTAAAAGAAACATGATTTCAAGTTCCCCAGGAACAATGGTGGATGCAAAACTAGCTGAGACCAAATCAAGAGTCCAAATATGAGGAGAAACCTAAACTGCTCTCCACTCATCTTCCTTGTTAAGTGTCCAATCAGGAGAGATCATCCAAGCTGATGAGTCCAGCCTGAATCAATTATTCCACCATCCCATGACAAGTGCTTCCCCCCAACCCAGTAAGATGCTGTAAAAAGGCATCTTCCATGCCCAGAAAAATGAGGGATGGGGTTTGTGGGTGAGAAGTGGGAGGGGAGTAGGGGAAGGGACTAGAACCATGTATGTTTAGATTTGTCACCCAAGACCACTAAGATTTGAAAACAGGAACGGCTAAGACCATCTCCCAAAGCCTGTTCCAAGGCAATTTGTCTGCACTGCAGGGGCAGAAGCATTGCTTCAGAGGGTCTTGCCTTTACCCTCAGAGATGACCTCTCCAGGCCGTGCCCGCATGTACCACTCCACCCAGGCACCATCGTAGACAGCCACATCTGGCTTGCCACAGAGGTATGCCCCCAGGGCCACATGGCAGGCAGTGACTCCTGAGCCACATGTGGCTACCACTGGCTTTGAGAGGTCCACTTTCTTCTCCTGGAATAAGCTGCGGATTGCCTCAGGGGTCTTCTCAAAGCCAGCTTCTGTGAGGAAATCCAAGAAGGGGATGTTCAGGGAACCAGGGATATGACCAGGCTCAATTCCTGGAGGAAGAGGAAGGAGACCAACACAGATAGGAGTTAATCTTTACATCACAGAGGGTTCCACCGTACAATCCCTCCTTGACTACCCTCCACACATACTCGTGCCATGGCAGCCCTCCCTCTACAGCCACTGCACAAGGTTATGTGAGGGTTAATATCTGTACCTTTCACCACAAAGCATCATATCAAAGCTAAATATTATTAAAGGGATGGGGTGTAGGAGCTACCTTCTCTTCCACCTCCCCAGGTCCCCGAGAGATTGAGTGCACTGCTACCTCTGAACCACAGGACTCCGCATTCATACTAAAATACAAAGCTTTCTTCACTTCTTGTACGGACGGAAAGTCACTTTCTGGGGTGCAACTCTAACAGCTAGGGGTGGGGATAGGAACACCCTCTTTCAGCCACATGTATTAGTCACAGTGTATGCAACACCCCTTCTGTATGCCTGATTTGAAACTCAGCTGTGGCAACAGGTGAATCAGCTGAGAAGAGAGATGGTTGTAGGGTGAAGGCAAGGAATGGGACTCAGCAAATCTTATTTCTATTCCTTCCTCTGCCACAGACTTCCTGTTTGACCTTAGATGTGTATCATAACCTCTGTGTGCCTCAGATTCCCAGCAGGTGAACAGCTATAATAATCCTTTCCTTCTCCCACCATTTGTCTGCCTCTTTTGTAAACTCTTTGTGGCAAGGCTGTCTCCTACTGTGTGTTTATACAGCACATATCAGAATCGGGCCCTCTATGCACTACCATAATACAAATCATAAATACAGTAAATCTGGCTGTCAGATGGAGAACTTCACTGCCAGGATTAAAGTCCTCATGGCTTACTGCTGACACAGATGCTGAACTACTAAACATCTTGTGTTTAGTGTCATAAGGCCTTGCCCCATGGTGAATGTGTTTTAAGCAAGCATTTCCAGCAGCATACAGGGAACAGAACAGTGAGAGTGGCAAATAGACATAGGTAAGCAGAGACAGCAAGCACAAAGAGGAATCGATATCAGCCAAGCATCCTCCTCTTGAAACTCATCTTTGGAAAAAGTGAGTTTCCAGCTTCAATCTTCAGCTGGGAACGAGAGTCATGTTTCTGAGTTTGTGCCTTAAATGGACACCACATTTGTTACAGCGATGGCTAAGCAGAGGTGTTACCTTCCCTGGGCTCTGGCTCCGTCCCTCTGAACCGCCCTGAAGGGCGAGCATCAACCAGCTGAAAGCGATGTGACTCTACGTTCTCCTCTATGTCCTCATGGGTCTTCACCAGTGACTTGTCCAGGGAGGCATGGAACTCCACAGGAACTGCTCGGTTCTTGCCAGAGCTCAGTGGGTACCCCTCCCGCTGCCAGTTCTTCAGCCCACCATCCAGAAGAGAGACGGCATGGTGCCCAAAGGCCCGGAACATCCACCAGACACGGGGAGCAGAGAAGAGACCCTGATCACTGGCATCATACACAACCACATGGGAGTCGTTCCCCACACCCAGCTTGCCCACATACTCCGCAAAGTCATCCGCACTGGGCAGCATGTGGTCATATGGTGACGTGCGGTCACTGCATAGGTCGATGTCAAAGAAAGCAGCACCAGGGATGTGGCGCTCCTCAAACTCAAGCCGAGGGTCACGCTTCATCTTCGGGAGGTACCAGGATGCATCCAGGATCTTCACAGCCTGCCCAGCCTGAGGGGACTTGATGGTTTCTGAGAGCCACTTAGCTGACACCAGTGCCCGATAAAGGAACTGTTGAGACATTGCTCCTGAGTCCTGGCCAGATTCAGACAGTCTCTGGGGTTTCCTGAAGCGGGAAAAAGTCAGGAATTAGTGACAGAAGATATTAGGGTCAGCTACTGGGGGAAAAAAAGGACTAGAGTTCTTTGGGGGAGGAATTGTCTTTTGTTCTGTGTACACAGCACCTTGCACAATGGGCTCCCGAGCACTTCGGTAATACAAATAATAAGAGTAGAAGAAAAGAACTTGGGCCCCAGGTTACAGAATACAACCCCACCTCTGCTTCACTTTGTGCACACCTGGGTAAAGTCAGCTGTGTTGTAACACTACTGGGGCGACATCAGAAGTTGGTTTGGCAGTCCAGAGATCATGAAATGAGCCCAGTTAAAGACAGAGAGAGAAATCTAGGGAGAGGAACACCTGCAGAGCCTGCCTGACACCAGGCTGAGTCAGCTGCAAATGGCAGGAACCTGAATACAAAATCAGGAAGAGAGAACCCTGTGTGTGAGGCACCCTGGTACCTATGCCTCTTGGGCTAGAGAGCTGTATCTATCAGAGCCAGCACTCTGAACCGCACAGAAGGGAGCTTGGCATGGGTGGGTCCCGAGTTCTGAATTAAGGACTGCCACCACCCCATTAAAAAAGCTGTTCACTTCCCTGGGTCCAAGTTTTGCTGCTACACACTCTGCCAGCACGGTGACTTTCCTACAACTCCCTGCCCCATAGGAGCATGAGAGGAAAGCACAGCTTTGGGAAGGGTCCTTGCCTCCGCACCAGGCTGAGAACTCCAGGTAGAGAGAGGGTTGTCCCCTAGGACTGGCTGAGCCAGCAGCATCCCCTCTACCCCTGCTGTACTGGTCCCTGGGTTCCCACTGCCAGAGGTCGTACACAGAAGCAGAGAGGAGTGGCTGATGCCCACTCAAGGCCACTCCCCTGCCTGACCAGCCCCTACAAGGCACTAACTGCCCTTGATACCCCCCTATCAGATTTTAAGGGACAGTGTCCGCTCAGGGATCCGGCGGAAAGCATGCCAGAGTGCCAACAAGGCCTGGCACGGCCTCCTCCCAACCCAGAGCCTGGGCATCGGTGCAACCACTCCATGCCCACGAGCGGAGCAAGGGAGTCCTGGGGGCCGCTGAGCCCAGGAACCCGCAGAAGTTCCCGCCCCCTCCCCTCGAGGGAGGGGCTCCCGTCCAGCAGGCTACTGCCCATACCTCCGTGCCCCTCCCGGGTCGCCGCTGCTCGGCCGTGTGACTGACATGCGCCGCAAGGCACCACCCCCAATGCGCGGCGCTTCCACCCCCTCCGCTTCCTCTACGAGTTCGCTCCGGGGAGGAGACAAGCGGCACCTCCCACCTGGCTGCCCAATGCGGGGAAGGGCTGCCCGTGCAAACCAACCCTTAGGAGGCCGGGGCAGCGCTGGGGGCAGATGGGATCCCACGCCACAGCCCTCCCAGCGCAGAGCCAGCCCGCAGCAGCGCCACTCGGCTCCCAGCCACCAGCGGGTGGGGTTGGCCGAGGGGGTGGCCCAGCTCAGCACTTTCCTGGGAAGGAGAGGGGGCGTTTCCACCCCCCTGCAACAATGGTCCGGGCCGCCTGCAAGGCGAGAAGGAAATGCACCAAACAGGCACTTGGCAGCCAGGGTGCGGCGCCGGGAGCCGCCGCTGTTGAGTCACGAAAATAAATGGGCCTTGATTGAAATGCAAAGGGAGCGAGGCACTGCAAGGCTGGCCTCGCTCGGGACAGCCACCCGCCCGTGCTGCACGTGTGGACTGGTGCTTAGTGACCCAGGGCTCCCCTTCGGAGCGAGCTGCGCTGCAAACGCTGCTCTTCGCACACGCCCATCCCGGATTCCAGCCTCGCTTCCCTCCCCGTGTGTTGGCCAGGAATCCCGCTCTGGAGCGCTCCCCCCTGCTAGGGTAGCCCTGCCTGGGGGCGTTTCCCGCAGGGGATTTAGTACTGAAGGGTTTCTCTGAGGCGAGTGGGCCTGGGAGCTGCTCTTCCATCACCAGGATTCTTCGTAGAGCAGGAGCACTTCATTAGGAGGGAGTCTTCTGGGCTTGCTGTGTAGTGACATGCAAGCTGGTTTTTAGCTCACCTTCCTTACACCCTCTAACTCAGGGATCAGCAGCCTTTCAGCAGTGGTGTGCTAAGTCATCATTTACTCACTCTAATTTAAGGTTTCGTGGGCCAGCAATACATTTTTAATGTTTTTAGAATGTTTATAAGTCTATAATATATAACTACTGTTGTATGTAAAGTAAATACGTTTTTTGAAATGTTTAAGATGCTGCATTTAAAATTAAAATGCAAAGCCCTACAGACCGGTGACCAGGATCTGGGCAGTGTGAGTGCTGTTGAAAATCAGCTCTTGTGACACCTTTGGCACGCGTGGCATAGGTTGCCTCCCCTGCTCTAACTGATCCCAGAGTCTTAGCCTTCTGCAGAGCCCCTTACATTTTCTTTTGTAGGGAGACAAGATGGATGAGAGAGTATCTTTTATGGCAGTGGCTCTCAACCTTTCTGGACTCCCGTAATCTTGTCAGGAGTCTCATTTGACTTGCATACCCCCAAGTTACACCTAACTTCACTGTTTGCCAGAAGCTGGGAATGGGTGACAGGATGGATCACTTGATGATTGCCTGTTCTGTTCATTCCCTCTGAAGCACCTAGCATTGTCTACTGTTGGGAGACAGGATACTGGGCTAGACAGACCTTTGGTCTGACCCAGTATGGCCATTCTTATGTTCTTAAAAACTACTTGTTTACAAAATCAGACATAAAAACACAAAAGTGTCACAGCCACTGTTACTGAAAAATTGCTCACTTTCTCATTTTTACCATATAATTATAAATCAATTGGAATATAAATATTGGTATAAAGATTTTGCTTGCATATACATACGTGCCTCTGGAAATTTCCACTATATGCATCCGACGAAGTGGGTATTCACCCACGAAAGCTCATGCTCCAATACGTCTGTTAGTCTATAAGGTGCCACAGGACTCTTTAGTGCTTTTACAGATCCAGACTGACTCGGCTACCCCTCTGATACTTGACTGTTTTATAAGACCAGCTTCTGTCTGAGAGAGAGACAAGCTTTCCAGCAGCACAGAGTTCTTCTGGTACCAGTAGCTTGAAAGCTTGTCTCTCTCACTAACAGAAGTTGGGTCCCATAGCACATAGTACCTCACCCACCTTGTCATTCTAATATCCTGGGACCCTTATGGATACAACACTTCACAGTTTCTTCTTTGAGATTTGCCCTTTGCCCTAACACCGATTTAGCCAGTCATCTGACTGCGGTGTCAATGACTCTGGAGTCTGGTTTCACCTTGTTACCTCCCTCCCACACCATCAGGGTTTCAGATTTATGCCCCACAAGAGGCTGAAGATGGTTCCTTATTCCCGGTTCCTTACTGGTGGTATCAGCTCCTTATTCAAAGGCCAAAATTATTTAAAATATATCAGGGTAAGAGTAAATGTTTAGAAATGACACCAAATTAATGTGATGGAATGTGATAAAGATACATTAGTTAATTATTAATTACATAAGCAAATAAGCTGGTATTTGACTGACTGAACATGACCAACTAAGTCTCCAGTCACCTGAAGTGACATGTGCCTGTGACTGACAATCTGTTCTGAAAAAACAATGAGGAGTCCGGCGGCACCTTAAAAAGTAACAGATTTATTTGGGCATAAGCTTTTGTGGGTAAAAACCACTTCTTCAGATGCATGTTCTGAAGGAGCTGGGACAGGCTGCTGCCTGACCCATAGTGTAGTTCCTGCACCTTATGTTGCTACATGTCATAGTCCAGGCCACTACTACCTTGTAAACAGGGTTTGAATAAAGATCTAGGATTTGACTGACTGCACATGACAAAATAAGTCTCGGGTCACCCCAAGTGACATGTCTCTATGACCGTCAGACTGTTCTGAAGGAGCTAGAGCATGCTGCTCACTGACCTGAAGTGTTCTTCAGCAGTTTGCTGCCACACATCATGCTCCCACCCCATTTCCATTTTGTACATGGAGTTTGAATAAGGAGCTGGGGCTTGACAAGCTGTACATGACAAAATACATCTTTGGGGTACCCCGAGTGATACGTCCCAGCAATTGTCAGGCTGAAGAAGCTGGGGCGTATCATTCATTGACCTGAAGCTTTGTTCTTGTGCAGTAAGATGTCACATCTCCACCTTATTTATATTTTCTATATGGAGTTTGAATAAGGAGCTGGGTTTAGACAGGGTGTACCTAACAAAATAAGTCTCAGGACACCCCAGGTAACACAGCCCCTCAACTGCTAAACTGGTCTGATGGATTTGAGACATGCAACTCCTTGACTTGAAACTTTTTGTATGAGAAAAATTGTGGCCCATATCACCAGCCTTCTTCCCCACCCCCTAAACCCCTATACACCTGTTAGAAAGGAATGGGAACAGGAATGGCAAATAGGGCCATTTTAGAAGGTGAATATGTGGAGCCTATACTTGCAGTTACAGGGACTTGATGACTGCTGTGTTTGTTCCATCTGTTTGTTCTCAATCAGGGTTGTGTGGCTGGGCTATGTGCCCCTGAACTGCCTAGGTGAGACAGATCTGTTTGGGTCTCAGTGAGGGCTCGGTGGCTGAATTTTGAACAGAACTAGTGTTTGACGTCTCTGAGTGGTTATTCCCTCCCTGTTTGCAAGGGAGGTAGCTGAACAGTGAGGTTTAATATATATCAATTGCCAGGTGAACAGGAGTGACAAACCCGATAAATCTGAGTGGGAGTTTACAGAGGGATTGTGAAACCAGTTTTAGGTATGTCTTTACATAAGGTAGCAGATTGGGATGATAAGGGAACAACTGCTGTGACTTGCATTGGATGTGCTATGTTTTCCTTTCTGCTGGAAGGCACAATAGATTTGTCTGAAGCAATGAAGACTTCTTGGACAACCAGATTCAGAAATTATTGTCACAGACACCACAAGGTGATAAGAGTCTTGGAGAGAGTAGAAACCAAAGAGGCAGTCTGTGACCAAGAGGGGAAAGAGAGTCAGGAGGCATTCAGCCCAATGAGAAATAGCAAAATGTTTTCAGATAGAAAATCCACTATAGAAGAACTTTTTCTCTGTTGAATGGAACAGAAAGCTACAGAGGATATACCTGATGCGTGTCCTTACAATATGAGATAAGTAGCTACCAAGAGAGGTTCTTCAGCCATCCTAAGAATGCAAATAATCATCATCAGCGACTCCATATTAAAAAGAGCAGACAGAAAATTAAGCAAGGGGCAGAAGGACAATAGGACGGTGTGCTGGCTCCCTGGAATGACGATGTGAGAGGCAACTGCAGAGTTAGACAGGTTTATGAAGTTGTCTGGCAACTGATGATGATACACATTGGAACCTATCACAAGCATCACATGGAACTACCCAGATTATAGAAGACCTTAGACATCTTGGAAGCGAGTGGAAGAAAAGGAATGTTTAAGTGATCTTCTTGGAGATCATACTGGTCCCATGAGTGAGAGAAGGCAGAAAATACTGGAGGTGAATTGTTGGCTGCATGGTTGGCGTGAAGCTGAAAGTGTTGGTTTTGTTGAACCTTGCAGTGGGAGAGAGGCCTTACAGACAGGATGGGCTGCATCTCCCAGGTAGGGAGCTAACCTTCTCGAATACAGATGAACTGGAGCAGCTAGGAGGCCATTAAACTACCAATGCAAGGGGAGGGTGCTAAGGAGGCAAATGCAGTTTAAAAGTTCAGACTTGACATTGTGAAAAAATTGGACCGATGTGGCAAAGAACGCAAAGAGAAGACATTTTTCAATTGCTTATATCTCAGTGCTAGGAGTCTGGGTAAGGAGTAACAGGAAGTAGAAATTCTCAATGATGAGAAAAAAAATTATATAATTGGCATTACTGAAGCCTGGTGGGACAATTCACGTGACTGGTTATAACCTATTTCGAAAGTCTAGAGTTGGTAAAAGAGGTGTATGCCTTACAGTGAAAGACTTGGAGAACTTGGTCTGTTTAGTGTATCAGAAAGAAGATTGGGAAGTGACTTGATTATGGTGTATAAATACCTTCACATTAGAGGCCTGCACGGGCCTAAGTTTTAAGCCTGACTGGACTTGGACTCTGAGTCCAAGAGGGTCAAGTCATTTTCCAACCTAATCCCAACCCCTTGAACCTGAGACAGCACCATCTCCTGTGACCTGTCCACGTGGTCGACACGAGCACTGTGACTGCTTAGCACGCTCACTCTGCAGCACATACAGTGCAGCAGGGTGGTGGAGATCGGCAGGAGTGAGGCAGGCAGGGACAGAAAATGGGGAGCGGAGCTGACCCAACCCAAGCCCAAGAGGATCGGGTTGTTTTCCAATCTGACCTGATCCAAACCTGACACTTCTCATTGGATCACATCGGGTTTGGGTCAGGTGCAGGGCTCTACTTCACATGGACAAAATATTCAGTAAAAGGGCTCTTTAATCTAGCAGAGAGAGGCAGAACAAGAACCAATG
Organism: Chelonoidis abingdonii; assembly: GCF_003597395.2. NCBI lineage: Eukaryota > Metazoa > Chordata > Testudines > Testudinidae > Chelonoidis > Chelonoidis abingdonii. Next base: position 100,601,631 of record NC_133769.1, read on the forward strand.
GCTGGAAGCTGAAGCCAGACAAATTCAAACTAGAAATTAGTCACACATTTTTACCAGTCAGGATGATCAACAATTGGAACAAACTACCAAGGGCATTGGTGGATTCTTCAAATCAAGGGTGGAAGCCATTCTCAAAGATGTATTTTAGTCAAACATAAGTTGTTACTGAGCTCAATATAGGGTAACAGGATGAACTTCTATGGTGATACAGGAAGGCAGACTAGATGATCCCTTCTGGACTGAAAATCTCTGAATTTACAAGGCCTTTTTACAAGCCCTTCTGCACACTCACCTTTTGCAAAGTTTCACCCTCCATGTGGAAGTTTGGTGTAGTAGTTGATTGTGTCAGGATTACAGACTAAAAAAACCCCTTATGGAGAGGCAGGCAGTACCAAATTATGCAGCAATTCTAAGCAGAAATTCACAAAGAAACTTCCCTTCTGTGCAAAACACGGTCTTATTATACAAATCTTTAGGTGCTTAAATATAGCTGCCACCAGTGATCAGCACTACCAACAGCAACAATTTCTCAATTAATTAACGTTCTTTTATTATAATAAAGAGAAACTTCTTTACTTATGTCATAGTCAAAATGAACAAGTTCAATGAATTTTGTCAGCTGAGTACGTGCCATTTCATTAATGGTGAATCATGCATCATTCATACACCTGCATTTAGTCGGGTCATAGAAAGATTGAAAATTTTGACCCTTGGCTATTTCCATCAGAGATTTCTATGCATGATAGCAAATAAATTGAAAGAAAACAAGATGCATTTTGGAGGTCAAATCAAAGCAGTGATCCAGGTGTTTTCAAATACCATTCACAGACCATTCAAACAAAAATGAAAAAACCCATTACCTGTCCTTGCTGTAGCTCTTTTCCATGTAACTTGAATGTAGTATTAATATTTAAAATATTAATTAGTTCAGGAGGCACCATCAACATTATTTGCATAAACAGTAAAGTTTATTAAAGCAAAGGTGTTGATATTATAGGCCCAAAGTTGTTAGGACACCATAAAACACTGGGAGCCATTTTGTATGTTTCCACAAACTTGGTCAAACTGAGGGCTGGCATTTCTAAGATGGAATTTTGGAATTAAAAAGGAAATGAGGTAGAGATATCCTCGTCACAGATAAAGACCCCAGTCCCTCAAATTCCATTTAAGTATACCCAGCCGCATTGCTGCTGGATAAGCCTGACAGGAGCTCTAAAGACACTGGCTGATTCCACTAATTGTAGCATATAGGTGTAGGGCAGGATTCCTTTAAGTAGTTTGTGAGCACTGTAGTGGTACTCGCTGTTTTTCTGTGTTTTAGAAGCCACCAGAAACCACTCAGAGCAGTAGGATAGTATCAACCTAGATCTTGTATGATGGCAGGTAATAAACATGATTATTTGGGAGCCAACTGACCAAGTAGGGTCTCCATATTATTTTTGTTGTGGAATGAGCAAAAGACACAACACTAATAATAAGAAATGGTTTTTTATATCTGTAATCCAATGACATGATATTTGATAAATTTTGCTATTTTTCTGCTTCTCAGTTCCTCTAAGATCACGCCAACGTTCCTACCATTTTTTTCATTTGTAACTATCATATAATTTATGTGAAAACATCCCAGCTGGATTTGCAACACGTTGATTGAATATTGCCTTTTGTTGATTTTTACCTGCATATTGTGTGTTTACTAACAAAGATAACACAAAATAATACACTGGGGTAATATATTTGTCAGACCAAAAATAAAAGGTCACCTCTAGAAGTGGCATTTCCTCATCTCTTCATAATGAAGTAACAATTGCAGGGGCTTGTCACTTGGGGTGACCTGAAATACACTTTATCACATAATCAAAACCCTAGTTCCTTATTCACGCTCCATTTAGGGCACAGGAGGCAATCACCTCCCGACTTTAGGGAAGTTTGCATCTAGATCTGAACTTCACAGCTGCCCATATCTTTGGTGAGTGGCATATCTCAGGCCCTAGCTCTTTCATAGCAATTTGATGGTCACAGAGACATGTCACTTTGTGGTGATCTGAAATGTGTTATATACAGCCAGTACCAATAACTAATTTAAATGTTTATCACATTCCATCACGTTAATTAGATAACATTTCTAAAACATTAGCCGTACGTTGATATGTTTTAAAAATAATTTTGGCCTTTAAATAAGGAGATGGTACCACAAATGAGAAATTAGGAATAAGGAATAAATCCACCAGTCGCTTGCAAAAGTGTTCTGGGACTAGCAGCTAGCAGGGAAGGAGGGGCATGGGGGAAGAGGAGGGAGAAAAGGGGGTGGAGTTTTTAGAGCTCTCTCAATCCAGACAGTTGATTGGCTGAGAACCAGATACCAGAAGCTGGGATTCCAGTAGACTTGGCTCCTCCCCTTATCACCCCGGTGGTGGTACAGTTCCAGCACTCACATAGAATGCTAAACTCTCAGTTCACGACACAAACACAGTCTTGGACACAATGGTGCAGCAAGTACTGTACAGAGCTCTGGTCTCCACCAAGTGGCTCTCAGAATCTGTCCTGGCCAAACGGATTGGGCCCAGCCTACGTGTGCTAGATGCATCCTGGTACCCTCCTGGGGAGAGGGACGCCCAGCAGGAGTTCCGAGACAGGCATGTACCTGGCGCCTCATTTTTCGATATCGAGGAGTGTAAAGATAAGTCGTCGCCCTATGAGCTCATGCTGCCCAGCGAGGCACACTTCGCCGACTACGTTGGGCACCTGGGGATCAGCAATGACACGCATGTGGTGGTGTATGATGGGGATGACTTGGGGAGCTTCTATGCACCCCGAGCGTGGTGGATGTTCCGGGTCTTCGGGCACAGAACAGTCTCCGTGCTGAACGGTGGGTTCAAGAACTGGGTGAAGGAGGGTCACCCTGTGACATCAGAGATCAGCCAGCCAGAGCCAGCAGTGTTTAAGGCCACCTTGGACAGGTCCCTGCTGAAGACCTATACAGACATGGTAGAGAACATGGAATCCAAGCGGTTCCAGGTGGTGGATTCCAGGTCTGAGGGGAAGTACCGGGGGACAGAACCAGAACCAGGGAACGAAGGTAGGAGCAGCATATGGCGTCTCTTAACTTTCAACTACAGCTGGATGGTTGCTCAGGCACTACCCCTCCTCCCTGCTAACAAACACACTTTGCAGTAATGCATGCTCGCAACTCACACCTCTCCTCACTGACACATGCACTGACGGCACCCAAATTTCAGCAAACAGATCTGAATCTACTCCGAGTTCAGGGCTGTTCAGATCTAGGGTTTTCTTTGGACCTGTTATAAAGACGAGCAGCTGTGAAGTTCAGATCCAGTCACAAACTTCCTTGAAGTCTGGAGGTGTTTGTCCCCTGTGCCCTCTTGCTCCCTTGCAGAGTTAATCATACTGCTGATGTGGGAGAATAGGGCCTCCTTATCTAATGTTAACAGATGCACACATGACTGGTTTTCATGCTTGCACTTTGCCTTCCTTAGACACACCAGCAAATGACCAAGCTGCTATAAGCACAGCTCATTTTTTCCTTGTAACATGAGAGCTCTGTTTTCCCTTGAGGAATAAATCCAGTTCCCCAGTCGACAGAGAACTTGCTTGACTGGCTGTTTGCCCTTTGGATCCTTACCATATAAACCCAACCATTTTAAAGACAGAGAGAGAGAGAGTCCCAAACCCTATCCCAGAGGCTCATATTCTCCTCCCCTCCCTTTCCCTGACAAATGGCATGGTTTGTACAACTGTAACTTTATCAGCCTGAACAAAGGGCTAGAGTTGCCGCAGTGGGAGCAGGGGAGAGGCTGCGTGTCCGGGGAGAAGTTATATAGAAACATGCCTGGAATGGAATTTTGCTCAATTTGAAGTTGAAGGAAAACACTCCGATTGCCAAATCTGATTTCACATAGCATGAAAACAACCCCCAAAATCATAGGAATAACTTAAAAATCATGAGAGTTCTTTAAATCCCAGGATTTTTTTGCTCTGCCTTCTGATTTCTGAACACCTAGCAGAAACCCTGTCAAATTGTGCATGTGCACCAAGATTGTTGTTGTTCTTATTTCTAGAGAGCCAGATGTGTGTGCAGGGTGTTTTACAGTTAGAAAGTGAGAGAGGAGCCTGCCCAGAGTTTAATTTGTGCCAGGGTTTGCATCTCTGGGCTTGGCAGTTCATTGCCCCGGCACCTCTGGGTTTGCTGTTTCTCTTATGAAAGTAAAAAAATTGCTTGCGTTTCAGCACCTAATTGCTTCAGCCCTGGCAGCTCTTTCATTACAAATTAAGCACTGGGCCTGCCCCTAAAAGATTACAATCTAAGATCCTGATCCTCCAGTTGGATCCATGCAGGCAGACCCCTGGGCCCATCCAGAGCTCCATTTACTTTGATGGGGCTGTACAGGGGCACAGGGCCCCCCATCCGTGGATCCAATTGCAGGACTGGGATTTAAATTAGACAACACAAGGTGGGATGAGGGGAAGAGGAGGTATGGCATGACAAGGGTTACAGCAATGAAAAATCATGAGATGTGCTTGTGGTTAGTTCCCTTTTTTAGTGTATTAAGATCTGGGATTGCATCTGAGTTCAGTAAGTGGAGGTTGAAATTCAATCTGAAATGCACACAAAATGCTCCTCGCTGGTGACAGATGGATTCCACATTCCTTTTCCCTGAAAATGCTGTAAGAACTTCAACATTTCAGTGACTATTCATTCCTAGTTTTGAATTAGTTCCCTGGGACCAGGTTGGTCCCCCTTTTGTGTTTGCTTTCTGCAAGTATTCCAGCAGGGTAGCCTTCCAGGCACATATACACACCCACAGCACGGCATGATCAATACGTCGCTAAAAGTTGTTTTCAAATCAGTTAACACCCAGAGTGCAAACTGCACATTGTAAAATACAGAACTTACGTTCAGCTGTACAATCTGAAATCCATGCTGTTGTTGGCTGATTACATGGGCCATTGTCATAGGGCATAGCTACCCCATAGTACCAAAGTGTGGCACTGCCAACATGCCCTGCCCCAGTTTCCTTCCCAAGGGTGGATTTCCTCAGTTCTCCACACACCAATCTGTGCTGGAGATGTGGCATAGCCCTCTGTCCAAAAGACCAGCTAAAAGGCTCAACAAATAAAAAAGCTCTTCTGCCCTTCAGGAGCTTTTCTTCAGCCCAGCCTCTGGACTCTGTTCCCAACCCCTTTTTGGGCTACCTGTCCCAGTGTTTATGGCTCTGGCATAGGACCCTCCACCCTCAGGCTGGTTCCCCTGAAATACTGTTCTCAGCCCCTTCTGGCTCTGTTCCTTGCAGCCTTCCCTACTCTGATATAGGTACTAGGTTCCCTGAACTCCATAGACCTTGGTTTGAGGCCTTCCATAGGAGCCTGCCCACTCCCTGTGTTTCCACCAGGAGAGTGAGCTCTCTCAGTCCTTTTATAAGGCCCATATCTTTATTAAACTATCACCTGACCTTTTAGCCCCACCCCCTCAGGTTAGGAAGCAGCTAATTAATTATGGCACAGTTATTGCTCATTTTCCCTTACAGGGACTAGTCACCCTGTGACAGTCATCCAATCAGGAACTGAAACAAGGGCACGTGGTTTAGAGAAGAAGTGGCCTGGTCCTTAGGAGACTGAGGTTCCATTACTGGCTCCGCTATTGACTTCCTTAAGTCCCTTCACCTCTCTGTGCCTCAATGCCCCATCTGTAAAATGGGGATAATTCTCTCCTTTCTCCCACCTTTTACTTGTTAGACCGTAAGCTCCTTGGGGCAGGGACTGCCCTTTTCTATGTGTTTTGAAACATCATCTAGCACAATGGGGCTCTAATCTTGGGTGGGAGCTCCCAGTGCTACCATAAATCAAATAAACAATAATAATAATTAATAACTAATTTACAAGCAATGTCACATTGAAAATATTTGCCACAAACCATCTGCTCAGCAAGAATTATTTGCTTAAGAACTCGTAAATAAATACGCTTGAGACTCTCTCTGTTTCTTGGCAGATAACAGAAAAAGAGGGTCAACTTTCCAAATTAATTGTTTGTTAGGAACTATTACCCAGATCCCCATGGACAGCACGTGAACCCCCCCATTTAGGGAGGCTAGCCCCTGTGCCGCCCCTTCTGCTTGAGACCCCCCGCACCCCACCCCTTCCGCCCCCCCTCAACCCCCAGAGCCAGAGGAGCCTCAAGCCCGCACCGTGGCCAGAGGATCCCAGCTGAGCTGCCTCGAACCCAGCCTGCCTGCCCCAGCCACTCCAAGTCCCCAGCTGCCGGCCGGCCCAAGCCCCCACTGGCTTCAGGGGAGAGGCAGGATGAGGGTAGGAAGAGAAGCAGCATGGGCAGGGTCACAGGGGAAGAGCAGGACGTGGGAGCTGAGCCTCAGGCGGAGCATGGGCAGGGCCATGGCTTGGCTGTTTGGAGAGACTTAGCCTCCCCTTGCCCATGCAGATCCCTGTCATCCTTCTGCTTTCCTTTTCTCCTGCTACTCTTCAGCCCCATCCCCTGTATTCTCTGACTCCTCTGCTTCCTTGCCGCTCCCATTCTCCGGAATTTCATTACTCCTTGCCCTCCACATACTGCTTTCTGCTCACCCTGAAAGACCCAGGGAGGAGAAAGGAATGGGACTCAGAGGACATTTCTATGCTATTTAGCAGCTTGAGGATTGAGCATCTGTTTTCAGACAATATTTTATTAACTCACTTTGTATTGTTTTTGCTAGGTGTGAACGCACACTGAGACTGCTCTGATGGACATGCTTTTAATAAGTAAAAACATAAATCAAAATAAATCAAATCTCTAGATGTAGGCCACCTGTGGGCTTGGGTTAGGAGACAGCTAAGGGCTGAAACGGCAGTTCAAATCAATATATATTTCTTAATTTAAAAAAAGCCAGGAGTGAAAATTGTTCTCAGCTCAGCATTTGCCAGCCAATCCTGAGCCTGCTTTCAAGGGAAGCATGTGGATACTGCTGGGAGCTGGAGCCAGTTTCTAAGAAGCTCAGAGGAGGCAAATCAAGAAGCAAATGAGACGAATAATGTCCGTCTGGAATAGTGGGTGATCACACAGACACAGAAGAGCCTTCCAAAGGGATCTAGCACTGTCACAGATTCTGCCTCCCAACCCTCTAGCTTTACGTGTGGGACAAAATGACATGTTACAGTCTTTGCAACATCACATTGTGATGCTGCATCCATGAGTGATGAAACTGCAACATCATCACGTATAGACACACCATTGTGATGCTGAGTTATGATGCAAGGTCATGGCATTGTGAGGCCTGAAATTAATAGGTGAGTCTGTCTTTGTGGGTTGGGGGACAAATCTATGACCCTCAGGACCATCCCACTGATTTTGGGACTGGTAGTGACCTGTCTTTAAGATGTAGATTATTATCTGATTGTCCCATGACTTGTCTCTTCCAGTCCTGTGGCACCTTATAGACTAACAGAAGTTTTGGAGCATGAGCTTTCGTGGGTGAATACCCACTTTGTCGGATGCATGTACATGCATGCATTGTCTCTTCCAGGCTCTTTAGAAATTCAAACCTGTCTCACTCACTGGAGACTAATTTCAAGCCAGTGTTTAAAGTTTCCTACTCTCGTACGGCATGATCCAAAACCCATGACTTCAGTGGGCTTTGGATCAGGCCCGCAATGGAGTTTGCTGCATGTTTCAGTGAGACATTTAAAATCTCATTCATCATTTTTGAAGCCTCTCTCGCACTAACAACCTTACCCTTGGGTCAGATTCTCAGCTGGCACAAATTAGCAGAACTTTCTTGAAGTAACTTACACCAGCAGAAAGTCTGACTTTCATTTACACCAAGACAGAGTGGATTTAAAATGCGACAAAAATCTAAATTCTCCACTCATACTAATGGTGATGTAAATGACTAGCCAGTGGTGACCCTAAATGCTCCAGGCCTGACAACTCTCTTCTCTAGAAGACCATCTGTGAGTGACACACCCAAATTCTGGGCTCAGAACAGTTTTCATGATATTTCTGGCTTCTGACTATTCACATCACCCCCACCCAACATCGCTGGCGGCAGAAATAATTTCATAAGCTCTGGGAGTCAAATTCACCACTGACATAATGAAACTCTAGTGAATTTAGCCCGTATAGGCAATGGAAGAGGCAACACGATCTTCCAATCTGATCCTTTCTTACATATTTTGTTCGGTTTCTCTTTACACCAGGCCATGAATATCTGCTCTAGCCTGCTTTTGAATCTCAGCAGTGATAGTACCTCTGGCCATGAAGAATCTTAGGCCCAAATCCTCAAAGGAATTTAGGTGCCTAACACTCCTTGAAATCAATGCACTTAAATATCTTTAAGGATCTGGGCCGTAGTGTCTTAGCCAAGGCTTTTACTTCTGTAACTTCTAGCTTGTCACTCTGTATTCCCAATGTCATCTCAGACAGTGAAGTAGTCCTTTGAAGGGATTTATAGGCTATGAGTGTGCCACGTTATGTGCATGTCTTTTGAACGGGCTCCTCACATGTCCTTTTCTCTCTCCCTGGGGGTGTTTTAGGGCTTGAACCAGGTCACATCCCCGGCTCACTGAACATGCCCTTCTTTAAATTCCTCACTGAAGCCGGCTTCGAGAAGAGCCCAGAGGAGATTCGGAGCATGTTCCAGGAGAAGAAGGTGGACCTCTCGCAGCCACTTATTGCCACGTGCCGTAAGGGGGTCACAGCGTGCCACATTGCCCTGGCGGCGTACCTCTGTGGCAAGCCAGATGTGGCCATCTATGATGGATCCTGGTCAGAGTGGTTCCGCCGAGCCCCGCCAGAGTACAAGCTCTCTGAGTGGAAGCGCAACAAGGCATAAAGGGAGAGAGGTTGCGATGCAGTCCTTTAGCATTCATTGAGAGTGGGGTTTGTGAACTGTCTTCATTCAAGGGAGCTGGAAACAAGGGGAAGGAATGTAATAAATTCTCTCTCTGTTATAGTTAATCCAGTTTTGTATGAACAATTAGTAGGTTTTTAGTCTTTCTTTTTTAATCACACCACTGAATAAAATCTCTGCTTTCCGATTACGTGTCTGTATGTGCCTCTAATCCTCCCCAGTGATTGTGGGACCTCATCATACTGTGATGTTACAATGTGTGGCTGAAGGAAGAACAACCATGTTCCACAGGGGAAAGTTATGCTCTCCCATGAGAGGTTCTGAGAAATCCCAGCTGGGTTAGAAACTACTGAAGCCAAATTACCAACACCCCCAAAGAAATGGGGAGCACAGCCTTGTGGTGAAAGCACAGGGCTAGACATCAAACATGGTAGGTTCTAATCCTGGCTTTGCCATAGACTCACTGTGTGACCTTGGGCAAATCACTTAACCTCTCTTTCCTACTCTTTAAAAGGAGGGTAATGACATCTCCCTCCTGGGGAGTGTATGAGGCACAGTTAATACCCTCTAGAGATGCTTGAGTGGAAAATGCAGCAGAAGTGCTAAGTCCTATTAATTATTATTTTATTATGTGAGCCACTAAAGAGCCCCACACACGTGCTGAAAACTGTTGGGCCTGTGCTCTTTCTGAGACATGAACTTTTCCCCCCAAAGATAAAACCTAACTGTGCCTTGTTTATTTTGGTTCCCATAGTAACTACAGCTCATAGATGGGGAGGGTTGTTCCCTAGCAACCATCCCTGATGCTTACTCTTAGTTCCACCTCTTTGCCTGCACTTCTGGACTTCAGCAGGACCTGCCTGGTTAGAAGAATCACTTTGTCATCTCAACTGAGACCATGGAACAGGTGAGAGAGACATTTATAAGAAAGGCTTCACCTCTGAGCCTCATTCTGGAAACTCAGCGCCCTCCACCCCACGCCACCCCACCCCACTTCAGAGACACTGAAACTCAGACAGACACACAAACAAAGAAAGGATGAGCCAATCAAAGACAACATTTCATATGTACTGCCACATTGCTTTTCAGGCCTGAGGCAGCACAGTGATCACACCGTATTTTTGATGCCAGTCCAGGCCACATGTGGCAGGCGTGTGGGGCTATTCTTGGCCACCTCTGGCAGCTGATCCTGAGCCTCATTTGGCAGGAGATCCCAGGCCACTTCTGGCAGGTGTATAGTTCATCTATAATAATAATAGTAGTGCTTTTCCCAGCCAGAAACCTTGTGAGAATGGCACAGCAATACCTTCAGCAGCCTGAGGTTAGTCTTTAGCTCCACTGGGACAAGTCCTTTATTTCTTCTTGGTCAGTGGGAGCCATAATGGCAGGAGAGTATGAACACGGTGAAAATACCCACAAAACTATGCTAATAATTTATGTGGCATCTTCAGAAAAAGGCAGAGAAAAAAGTTTGGTCATTTTATAGCTCTGTAGTCAGGAGCTGTTTTTTTATAACATGTGCATGTGGGTAAGGAATGATGGCCCTAGCCTCTGTTTGTCAGAGCGTGGAGATGGATGGCAGGAGAGAGATCCTGTTAGGTTCACTCCCTCTAGGGCACCTGGCATTGGCCACTGTTGGCAGATAGGATACTGGGCTGGATGGACCTTTGGTCTGACCCAGTACGGCCATTCTTATGTTCACGTACAGTGCCTAGCACAGTGGGCTCAATGTAGGAGATTCTGGATGAAATTCTGTGACTTGTGCTATCTCGGAGGTCAGGCTAGATGATCGAATGGTCCCTTAAGAGCTATTGATGTTTGAGTGGAGCCTTGAGTTCAGTCGGAGCCTCTAGGCACCGCTGTAAGAAAAATATTAAATAGGAATAATAATATGTAATTAGTTCAAATCCCAGAAAAGAGGATCTGCATGTGAACTTTAAAGTCACTCAGCTTGCTGGAAGCTGGAGCAATCAGAGTTACTAAGGAATGTGCTTTGCAGTACAAGGAAAGCAGTGGAGGCAATACCCCAAGCCTTCTGAGTCAAAGGGTGATCCACAAATGGGAGACTTGCGGGTCTGGGGTACAAGCCGCCCTCTTCCCATGGACATAACAATAATGATGGTAACTTGGTTCAGGTCTAGGTGGGAGGCAGGAGTTAACATGGGAACTAAGTGGGGGAGATCCATTTAGTTAACACTGAGTCCTGCAATCTGATAAAAATACACTTAAAATGCTCTTAAAAGGGATTGAAAATAATACAGAAAAAGAACGTAATTCTGTCCCATGGAGCAATCATGTGCCCTCACTCAGGGCTTGATCTAATGGCAAGAAAGTCAATTGGAGCCTGTCCATGGATAATTGGAACAGGGCCTTTGGAGCCCTGCATTCAGGTTTGACCAGCCAACGTGTAAGATGAACAGGGGGGCAGAGAAGAGCGAAGACAAAGGTTAGAGGTGTGGGTGGGATTTGCATAGGACAGCCCTCTCCCCATAGAATGCAGTCAGTCTGTGGAGTCTGCTGCCAGTGAAGGGCACAGAGTAAAATACAGTAGCTGCTTTTTTTTAACAAAAGGGCTGGCTAATTTGTTGACAAATAGCATTTGCAGTTATTGTGGCTTGGGTGAGGGTAGTCAAAGCAAAGCATAAAATGATCAGTGCACAAGTCAGTGCTATGCACATCCCCTCCCCATCTTCGTCTGTCTTGTCAGTTTAGACCTTAAGCTTTTGGGGCAGGGACAGCCTCTCGCTGTGTTTGTACAGCAGTTGGCACAACGAGGTCCTGATCTTGGCTGAGCCCTCTGGGAGCCACTGTAATATACACAACAAATAATAATGTTTTTAATGCCCTCTGCCTATGGCAAATGGCATTCTACAGAAATTGATTATACACCATTACAGGCTGTAGCCTTTTGGACCAGTTCTGTAGAACACTGTATCGTTTGTTTTTTTTTATAAGAGAGGATTATGGACTTGATGGACCAATCGGCTGCTCTGGCGTGGTAATTCCTAGATTGATCAGGTGCAGCAAATTCTACGTTAACCTGGTGTGGCACCTCCTCTATTTGTTTGGGCTGTGTCTTACTTCTGACAAACAACCAGCTTAACCCAAATTCTTGGCTCCTGCTCTATGCCTTCCTAACACAGCCTTTGTTGCTCTTTCAAGGAGGTGCGTGTGACCTCGGCCTCCCTGACACCTCTTGCAGCAAAACATGAGCCTGTGCTAGCCCATGACCCATCAGGTAAGAGACACAGTGGAACAGCTGCTTTGTTCACTAGCCCCCACTTTGCACTCAGACGTCTGATTGATGTTGCTCTCACGTTCCATGGGAGTTTTCTCCACCCTTTGCACCCCAACGGGGTTCCTGTGGGATTGCTTGTTTGCATGTATGCATCCTGATTGGATATGCATGTGTATGAGAGGATGATACACATGGGTTTGTGAACTGATTAGCTACATAAAACCTGTGGGAATGAGTTCTCATGGGCATGCCTGTGCTGCTTAGGAATGTGTGTGTGTATGCAAGAAGGCATTCGTGTGGGTATGTGCCGATTAAAGGCAACAGATGTGCATGTGTGATAGGACATATGCCTGCTGAGGTGTGAGAAGGTTCAAACCTGGGTTCGAGTGCACAGGCTGATTAGCTAGACCTTTGTGTGTATGTGTGCTTCTGGACACGTGACCACATGTATGTGCCACAGACACACCCGAGCTCCTCGCACAGCCTCCACCCAGCTCAGGGGGAGTAGATTATGTACACTGTACATTTTGGTGTAACCATGATGCTGTGCAGTGCAAGATCATTTATTGCCACACTCCTCTATCAAAATGATGGCAAATTCGTTGAGCTTTTCCTTCTATCTTTAAGTGGAACCTGGAGATGTCAACAAGGAGCGCGTTCTGGCTGGGGCACGGGCCAGCGGCAAGAGAATCTCTTTGAAAAGTTCTAGTAGAACCACCTGGAAGATCTCCAAGAACCCAACAGACAGCAGAACACCCATGAGTTCTCCTCAAGTCAAATCCCAGGCATCCCCCTCTGCGCAGCATCTACACACCAGAAGCTATAGTAAACAGAGTCTCCGGTCCAAAACTCCTTCTGCATGGCGTCATCTCACCAGAGAAGAAGAAGAAGCCCGGGATGTCTCAAGTGCCAAAGAACCAGCAGTGGGGCAACATCAAAGAGGAAGGACAGGAAGTCTCCTACATCTTGCAAACTCTACTCAGAAGGAGGCAGACAGTGTCCAAGCCTACTCAAATGGCAAAGAACCAGCAGCAGGGCAACATCGACCTCTGGGGCCCAGGGTGCCTGGATCTCCCCGAAAGACCACCAAGACCAGCCACAAGGAAGCGAGGGAATTCCGAAATGGCTTAAGTGCAAAGGAATCCTTAGCATCAATAGGGCAAGACGTGAAAGCAGAGGGGAAGCTCTTTCAGGAGAAGAAAAACAGCATAATCCCAATTAACATCAAACACAAGTTCGGGAGCAGCATCGTGGATGAGCTCATCACCGAGGAGCAGGTTGTGGAAGAAGTGGTGACACTGACACACAAGGAACGGGGAGGATACTTTGCGGGGGGAGTGATTGGAAGTACAGCACCTGGAGGAGGGTGTTTTAGGGGGAGGCATTTGGGCTTTGCAACTGGGGGAGCAGGTCCAGTGACAAATTCCATACTCAGAGGCACCAGATCTTCAACAATTTCTTGTGTTCTCTCTCTGTCTCCCCATCCTGACTTATCTCTTCATTCTCTTTCTCTCTCCCTCCTTGCACTCACGATGAAGAAGCAGAGGGTGAAAGTCATTAGAGACACAAATAGCATTAGAGGATGTGAGGCGGTGTCACAGCACCTACCCCTCAGCCAAATTCAGACCTGTTGTAAGAAGATGAGACTCCATTGATTTCAGCTAAACTGCACCCATTTATACTAGGTCTGAATTAGCTTATGTATTCAGGGTGAACCCAGAGATTAGGGGTACACGCTAGTGAGAGAGGTACACGCAAGAACAATGCTTGCCCCTGGGATTAGGGTACATCTAGGGTCTGCATTTAGGGCTGGAGGTGCCTCCAGGGAGTCAGGTGCACTTAGAGTTTGTGGGTCAAGACTGACTCCATGACGTTTGTGCTTGCCAGGCGCGCCGTGCTCTGTGTGAGGCTGGACTGATCGAGGGGCAGAAACGACTCAGCAACCGGTCCTCTAAGACACCAGAGAATCCCATGGCCACCACACCCTTTGCTGATTATTATGAACTAGGTTACAACCTGAGGTCAAACATCTTCCAAGGTGAGGGGCCCTCTATTTCTACCCTGAGATCTCCCTATACTATTTGCATTGCCCCTGGGCTCCTGCATTGGCATGAGGGTCCAGCATGACCACCCATCTCCCCGCCATTCAAGAGCTGCCTGGGTAATAGCTTTTGCAATCAAATGTCCCATGTTAATAGCTACAGTTCAAATCACATGCTTGTTCCTCTTTGAAGTCTTCTCAGACATGCTGTTCTGAAGCTTCTCCCCCAAGATTCTGTGCCTCCAGAATCCTCAGTGATCCCTATGTCTCATGGGTGGGCAAACTACAGCCCGGGAGCCGCATTCGGCCCTCCAGACATTTTAATCCGGCCCTCGAGCTCCCACCAGAGCAGGGTTGGGGGCATGCCTCACTCTGCGCAACTCCTGGAAGCAGCAGCATGTCCCCTGCCCCCCGGCTCCTATGAGCAGGGGAAGCCAGGGGGCTCCGCACCCTGCCCCCTCCCCAAGTGATGGGGCAGCACGCACTGCTGGGCTGCGCCTTCACATAGGAGCTGGAGGGGGGACATGCTGCTGGTTCTGGGAACTGCTTGAGGTAAGCACCACGTGGAGCCTGAACCCCTGACCTCCTCCCATGTCCCAACACGCTGCCCCAACCCTGATCCCCCCGCCTGCCCTCCAAACCCTTCAGTCCCAGCCCAGAGCACCTTCCTGCACCCCAACCCCTCATCTCCATCCCCACTCCAGAGCCCGCACCCCCAGCCGGAGCCCTCATCCCCTCCCACACCCCAACCCCCAATTTTGTGAGCATTCATGGCCCACCATACAATTTCCATACCCAGATGTGGTCCTCGCACCAAAAAGTTTGCCCACTCCTGTTCTATCTGATCAAATCTTACTGGGGAGTGATGTACTGCTCTCAACAGCATGGTATCAGAGTGCCTTTTGCGCATGCACACAATGCCTCACGAGCCGGATTACGATTATTATGCAGTGTGCCCTTGGTAGCATGTAGGAACCTCAGTCAAGATTTGAGACCTTTGTGTAGCAGGTAAAATGAAAACTGGCTCTCCCTCAGGAAGCTCAGACTTGGCATCAACCAGTGGATGACAGCCAAAACAAGGTCTGGGTGGCTTGGGAGGAGGAGGTAATAATGAAACCAAGAAGAGCTGAGCCAGGCTAGAAGGGACTGACAGAAGTCACAACTCACCATTGCCTAGCCAGGGCCAGATGGGAGTGATCTGGAGGGCCCATAGGTTTGAAGGAGGGATTTAAGAGGGTCAGATGGTGGCTTTGTGAGTTACACCAGGTAGTGGGAGCAGTAGGGGAGACTGCACATAAGTGCTTGAGGGAAAAGTAGACCTTGGGACATGACTAAAGATGATGCTCCACCATGGTCCTGCTCTACCTATGCGCAGGAAGTACTAGCAGACAAAGTGCAAGAATGCACTGGACAGAGTCCAAGTGGTCACGGAGCCATACCTCAGACCCCATCAGAACACATAGCTGAGTCAAATCTGAATGAAGGTGCTAATGTCAGCTGTGTATCCCTTTTCTCTCTCCCTTTTGGCTGTGGGTGTACATCACTTCTGCCAGCAGCAGAGGGGCTCATGGTAACAAATTCCTGCCTGGTCGGTTTCTTGCAGGTGGCCCAATAGAGAGTAAGAGCCTGATGAAGGATTCCTATACCCCAGATGTGATTCAAAGGGCAGTCAGAGACCCCAAGCACTGGCATGGAAGGAAAACCGATGACCTAGGTAAGGCTTCTGTCATGAGCAAGCAGCTGATGCACTTCAGAGCTGGACATGGACTAAGAAAGGGAGCTGATGGGTTAGAGATGGGCATTATCACAGGAGAAGAGCCATTGAGCTAGGGCAGAGCACTGCCACAGGTAGGTGGAAATCATTGAGGTTGGTTCTTACCCACAGGGAAAGTGGTATCATTAGGAGTGAAGCAGTGATTGAACTGTGGTTTGTCTTCTTTATAGGGCGATGGCACCAGAAAAATGCCCTAAACCTTAACCTGCAAAAAGCTTTGGAGCAGAAATATGGGGAGAAGACCAAAGGCAAATCCTAGAAGGCAAAAGACAGAGAAGCAAAGCGCTCTCCGAAAGGGACCCTGCTCTCCCTAGCGCTAGAATAAACCTCCGTGCAGCCTTGATCAGTGTGCTTGCTGAGCATCAGCAATACGAGTGGCAGGCAGAGAACTGGGTAATCAGTGGGCAGAAACACAATGGCAAAGCCTCTTATCCCAGGAAAAGGGAGGGAGAGTCTTTGGGGGCAAGTAGTGTGTGAGAGGACTGAATGGCCATGGAAACAGTTCTCATGGAATCCCTGCAGGGTGAGACTGGGGTGGGGGTGGGCACTGGAGAAAGCAGTGTGAGGGTGCAGACAGGAAGCCCAGGACTGAAGGAACAAGGAGACTGACTATCCAGCAGATCGGGGACAGTGTTTAGGAAATAGCATGGCTGGAATGTGTGCGCATGTGCATGTGCGTGGAGGGAGGATGCCCATGACTGAATGACCATGGACGGCACTTTGATGGCTGCCAGCCCCTTTTCCGTCTCTCCCCTGGATTCTGTACACAGTTCTCCTGCACAGCAGGAAGCACAGTGGGGGCTTGGTGAGATATACAAACCAGGCAGAAAGCCGTTGGTCTGTGGGCCCTTTCTGTGGGAACACACTCTCGCAGGTGTTTCTAGGAGGCCAGTCAGGCTTAGTACAGCATCCAGGTGCAACTCTTGTCCCTGTTGGGGGCTGAGACTGTGAGGCAAGAGGCAATTTCCTTCCCTTTCATAATTCTGGATGTGTTGCTTTAAGGCAGCTAGACTGAGACTCGCTTTAAGAGCTCCTGCATGGCCAGCAACCTACAGTGACTGTGGGAAAACCTGCCAACATTCATCTCAGCACTGGAGGCAACAGGTCACCCAGCCAAACCCAGATGAATGCTGAAAAGCCCATCCCACCAAAAGGGAACCAGAAGGCTGAAGAGGGACCCCTGGGCCCAGCCATCCCTCCAGGCTTGGAACTGCTGATTGTTTTGCCCACAGATGTGAACTGATTCTGGGCACAAATTAGGGCTGTTTCCCCACTATCTGTCAGTGGGATTAGGTCAGAATGAGCTGACTGCAGAAGAATGCCAGAGGTTTGCAAACAGATGAGGTTAAAATGTAATCAGTGGTAACTATGGGAAGGTTACCTCCCACCCTCAGTAATTAACCATGACGGGTTCTGATGTTCCAAGGTACACGGGGTGGGGGCAGAGGGGAAAATAATTGCCCACTGACTAAAAATGGCCAAAATGCAGGTCACAGAGATCTCCTACTGGGCTTCCTCGTGCTTCAGCACAGAGTACACAGACCTCAGCATGCAATCTCCAGCCAGGTAGCAAAGCACCCTAGGACATCACAGCTATGCACACTGCATGACTGGGCTGATGCAGAAGGAGGCTTACATGGGCCAATTAAGTGCAGCCTTCAAGGCACCCAGCAAGTTAGTGGTGGAGCCCATGTTGCTGCTTCAGCATTCTGACCATAAAACCTCAGCGCCTAATCCTGCCACTTGTGAGCCTTAGAATAACACATTGGGTACGGCACCACACAATGTGAGCATGGTGAAAACAGAATCTGAGACAAACATCCACCCTGAACAGAACCGAGTCTGCTGCCAGCCGAGGACGCTGCCCTGTGCTTTATGCAAACAGAGGCAGTGCATTTCTGTTTGCTCGATACCATGAGTTTTGGATAATAAACCAGTTTCTCCTGTGCAGCCTACAGGAAATTAGGTAGCGAGTCAGTAAGAACTGCTGATAATTATTTATTCATATAAATAAAGAAAGGGTCCAATGATTAGTTATGCACACCACTGGCCTGTGTAACTGCTTGCTTGTATTACTACCTGTATTGGCCTTATCCTTCCTCTAGTTAGTCTCACACTTGTAGAATCTTGCCTTAAATTACAAGTAAGCACTTCAGAGCTGGGACTGCTTCACCCTATGCGTGCGTACAGTGCCTAGACCAACAGGGCTCCCATAGGCCTACAGAGATTATCTGGGATACAGAAAACAGGGCAGGTCGGGGCACAGTGAGTTGATACACATCCAGGTATCACTGCAGGGGCAGTTAATACATGGGAGTTTTATGGTTTCATTCTAATGCCTACATGTTATGACAAAGTTCCTCCTCTACCTTGGTGGGTCCTGCGCTTATTGGCAGATTTGCTCACCTCAGTGATCTTCCCCCCAGTCTGGATCAACTCCTCCTGTGTCTGATCAGGAGTTGGGAGGTTTGGGGGGAACCCAGGCCTGCCCTCTACTCTGGGTTCCAGCCAGGCGTCCTGTGGATTGCAGCTGCCTATAGTGCCTCCTGTAACACCTGCGTGACAGCTACACCTCCCTGGGCTACTTCCCATGGCCTCCTCCAAACACCTTCTTTATCCTCACCACAGACCTTCTCCTGTGTCTGATAACACTTGTACTCCCCAGCAGCCCAGCCTTCACTCTCAGCTCCTTGGCCTCTTGCTCCGAGCTCCTCTCACACACCCCCTCTCTGGCTCCTCCCCCCGACTGGAGTGAGCTCCTTTAACCCAGTGCCCTGATTAGCCTGCCTTGATTGGCTGCAGGTGTTCTAATCAGCTTGTCTGCCTGAATTGGTTCTAGCAGTTCTGATTCTCTGTGCAGGCTGGCTTTAGCCGATTTGCCGATTCCCGGGAATGGGCCCATGTCTGAAAGGCCTGTGCCTGAGACACCTTTTATTTTTTTTCCACTTACCCCGGGTCTGGCTGTGGTCTGCTCTGCTTCCATGGTCCCACTCCTTGACCAAAGTACAGGCGGAGAGCGACAGCCCTGTGACCTGCTCTCCGGCTGGAGCCCGGCGAGCCCGCAGCCCCGCTGGAGCCCCAGCTGGAGCGCGCAAGCCCGCAGTCCTGCTGGAGCTCCGGCCCTTTAAATAGCTCCAGCGCCCCTCAACCAGGGCTCTGAGCTATTTTAAAGGGCCAGGCGTCCAGCTGCTCTGCCCCCCGTCCTTTAAATAGCCGCGGGAGCCCTGCCACCCCATGCATTGCCCCAGGGCTCCCGCAGCATTTAAAAGGTCCAGGGCGGGGTAGAAGCTGGGAACCCGGGCCTTTAATACCCCAGACCTGATAGAGGGGCTTGCGAGCTATTTAATGGCTGGCTCCAGCTGCCTCTGCGCACCCCCTGCCTGCCCATACCAGCCCGCTCCCCTGCCTGCGCCAGCTCTGCACCCCATGACCACAGCCAGCCGCCTGCAACCCTGCCTGTCTCCAGTCAACCCCTGCGCACACCCCTGTGCCCTGCCCAAAGCAGCCCAGCCCCCACCACACACACTGCTACCGCCACCAGCCCTGCACACTGCCCTGTCTCCAGCCAACCCCTGCTGCACCCCCTTGCTTGCCCTGCCTTGAAGCCAGCCGCTCCATGCACCCCTATCTCAATCAGCCCTGCACCCCTTACCTGCCGCAGCCAGACCCCCCTAGTCAGCCGCCTCCTGCTCCAACAGCCCATGTCCACTGCTGCTCTGCAGTTCCAGGGCACTACCCGGCCACCTGCTCCAATGAGAGGGCAGTGGTTCAGCTGCTGACAGCATGGGACCCACACATGGCACACCCCAGGAGGGCAGAGGACCCACACATGTGAAACGTCAGTCATTAATAACCAATCAACAGCATATATGATGCATTGTACATAATATATAATTTTATTATATATATAGTTATGGAAAGTAAATAATACATGAAAGGGGGGGTTTTTTTCCACATCATCCCTGCCAGGGCCCCGCCAAAAATGTTCGAATTGGGCCCCGCACTTCCTAAAGCTGGCCCTGCTAGTGCAGCCCCTGCTCTGGTCACTCAGGGAACAGAAAACTACTCAGCCAGTGACCAGTATATTTGCCCTCTACCAGACTCCTGTACCCCACTGGCCTGGGTCTGTCACAAAAGACACATAACAAAACCACAGTACAGACTGGCAAATGTAGCCTGCTCTATTTAGGAAAGGCTCAGGGCTGGATTAACAAGGTGTGCAACAAGCCAGAAATGAGTTGGGCTGGGATGGCATCTATCTCCGCTCTGGTCAACCTGAGGGCAGTGCTGTTG
Organism: Chelonoidis abingdonii; assembly: GCF_003597395.2. Lineage (NCBI taxonomy): Eukaryota > Metazoa > Chordata > Testudines > Testudinidae > Chelonoidis > Chelonoidis abingdonii. The sequence continues at coordinate 100,621,832 of NC_133769.1, forward strand.
GCCCCTTACTTTCAAGGGCAATCAATTCACTATTCACATATCTTAAAGTTTAAAAATGTATGAGTTTATCAGAATTTAAATTGTCCAAAAGAAGAATTACACTGAACAATGCAGGTCTGGCAGCATCCAATTAACATAGCAGGAAAAAAACAGAAACATACTCCCAGAACTGCCCTTTTCTCCCTGTAGCGGATTGAGACTCACTGCAGCGGCACCTCTGGCTGGTCACGTGGGAATTAACTCTTTTCCAGCATATGGTGTGCCCTCTGTAGGCCGGTGTCTCACCTGCAACTGGCCCTGGACCCCGTTGCCCTTTATCTCAGGGTTCTGCCCCAGCAGTACCCCCACTCTCTGGGTCTCCCCTCCACAAGGGAACCCCCAACCCTCTAAACCCACCTTGCCTCAGTGACTACTGCCAGCCATCATCTAGCCCCTGCTCACTGGGGCAAACTGCAGTCTGTAATGGCCACTCATCATTGGCAAGGGGTTATGACCAGCTGCCTCTGCCTACTCCCAGGCTACACTTCTGTAGCCTCAGTATCTTTGTAAGCCTTCACCCAGGTCTGCAGCCTGGGGGTTTACTAGGCTGGAGCTCCCCAGTTCCCTTTGCCCTTCCCCAGCACTGCTTCACTTCAGGTATCTTGCTCCCAGACAGACAGCTCTTCCCACTCCAAAACTAGAGGGAGATGCCTCTGTAGTTCCTGGCCTTCAGCCCTCTTATCAGGGCCAGCTGTGGCCTGATAAAGCCAGCCACACCTGGGGCCAACTACCTCACCAGCCTCCCTCATCTGCTCTTAATCCCTTTTACTTTGGAGTGGGGCAGCTGCCCCACTACACTCCCGTTATCAGCCATGTCACACAAATACACAAAAGTCAGACTCAAACATCCTACCTGGCAGGTGAAACATCTAACTCAATCAGTAACAGTCAGAGCTGATCCATGGATTGAGAGATGATTTTGCTAGGTCTGATCACTGGGTGGCAGCTCTGAGCTAATGTTTTTCCCTTGCAGAAAGGAACAGGAAAGAACCGAGTTCTCTTTCCCTGGCACCATTAACACTCACCAAAGCAGCTGGCTAGCTACTACTGTCTTCTACAAACAGCCAGTGTACTGGGAATCCAGCATCTCATAGTATTTGAGCAATTAGAGATAGAAGAGATCCATTAGACCATAGTTTGTCCACCCGCACAACCTTTCCCCTGCCCCAACCCCAGTTTTCCCTGCAATAATATATATCCTCCCTGGCTTTGTCCAGTCTGGTTTTGTGTGTTCTGGTGATGGGGCTTCCACCAACTCCCTAGAGACATTATTCTGCAGGATAGAGTCACAGATAGGAAAGGTTTCTGTAGCTGCAGCCAAGTTTCCCCATTGCTGTTTCACCCCTTTACTCCGACACACTTTGTCCTATTCTTAACAATTCCAGTCCCTCCTTGGTATCTACATCCTTCCAACACTAATTCTTCTGGATGGGTATTATCTCTAAATAAACGAGATCTGTTTTCAGAATGCGAGCCATTTCAGTCCAGGTGCTTGCACCAGAATCTTATCCATGACATGACATTTGATCATTCATGCCATGAAGTTTGCGCTGAACTCAACATTACATTGCAGCAGAAGCATGGCAAGACTAACATGATAATGGCAGGAGGACTAGAGATCTGTGTGGTGAGCAGATCTCTCCCATGGGGATAGGTTTCCTGGTTTCTCTAGCCAAGGACACTGATACAGCTGAGGAGGACATGGTACTTATTGACATTTGCCACCCACTTTGGAAGAAGGAGGGCTGGGAAGAAGAATTGCCCTTTGTGTTTTTCCTACCTGGGTTCGGGAGGGGAAACAGTGATGACAAGAAGAGGCAACATGCTTCAAATGGGGGACTTTTCATCCATTCACCTGCTCTCTTGCCCTCACCAGTCCTCTCACAGCACTAGCACAATTCCTTGGCCCCGAAAGCCGGTTCCTGTCCTGACCATGGAGGCAACACAAAGTAATCGTCACACTTCAGGGTTTTGAAGAGTTGAATGGCCTGCATGTGAAGTGCAGGCTCTCGCTTGCCATTGACAGATCCTCCATCACAGGGCGGTTTTCCAAATGCCTGTCTGGCTTCTAATGTCTGATCAGCCAGGGGGTCTCTCTCACCCATGGGGGTCTTCTCACCAGGTTTGAGGCTGGGAAAGAAACAGTATTCCCCCACCTGACGTAGAAAAACTGGCCCGGTTCCGTCGGGGTTGAACATGACCACATTGTCCTCTTGCCCAGGCTCTGGTTTAGCTAAATCAACCCCCTCTGAGAGGATGGTTGGGGGAACACTGATGGGTTCTGGGGTGCCAGAGAGAGCATTGGGGAACATAACATAGCTCTCAATTCCAGAGAGATTGGCTGATGCTGGAGGCAGAAGTGGGACTGCGACACAAAGTTTTTCAGGGCCCAACTCAGGGCTAGGGGTGCTCTCCATGGCGTGGGGCAGTTGTGGGTTGGATGACAACATGCCAGAAGCAGTGACAATTACCTCTGGCGGGGCCAGTGTAGGGGACAGATGGGCAGAGTCTCTTGCTGGCATCAGTGACAGATCTTCAGTGGTGACGTATCCTGATGGCAATTTCTGACAGGAGTTGTTTAAGATGGCAGCAATTGGTGCCCTTTGACCTTCGGAGTCCCCTTGCACCACTTCCTCACCTGCTGGCTGGTCTTGTGGCCCTTCTTGCCCTCCAGCAAGGGGCTGCTTCATCTCTTTCTGAACAGGAAACGAGACAGAGTGGAGCTGAGCTTCTCCTCTCTCCTCCCCCACCAGCAGGGTCTGGGAAGGGGACCCCTCGGGTAGGGACACGTACTCCAGGGACACTAGCCTCTCCCTGGTTCCCAGTGGGGCATCTTCCAGGTCCTGATGAATGTCAGGCAGGGAGCACCCACGGGGGAGGCTCAAGTATGGACCATTAAAGTCAAAGCAGGACATGGGTGCCTGAGAAGCAGTGACCTTAGCACTGCTCCTCCAGGGGAGCGAGGCTGGCGACAGGGACTGACTGGTGCCCTGACTTGAATGGCAGCCAGACGGGGCTGCCGGATGTGGAGCTGGAGTTGTCATTTCAAGAGTCTGATATGGGTTCTCTGGGTCCAGTGCACCAAGGAAGCACATCATCCTATCAGCCACGGCTCCAGGGAGCTCTGCTGAACTAACTTTCATCGGTCTGCAAGAGGGAAACAAGAGGAATCAGAGATGTCACTCTGCAGAGAACATCACTTACAGACAGGGAGTGGAGCTGAGGGCCCCCTGGGAGAAAGGTCTCTTGGGGGTTAGAAGGAATCTTTCCCGGGGGGGCAGATTATCACGTAACTGCCTATGGCAGAATTTCTTGTGCTTTCCTCTGAAACAGCTGGTACCGGTATCTGTTCCTGGCAGGATACTGGACTAGATGGACCATTGGCTGGACCCAGTCTGGCAGTTTCTGTGTTTCTGGAGTCTAGGGGCCCCAAGCAGCACATCACCCTACAGAGACCATGATCACCACCACCCACATTTGTATAGCACCAGACCTTTGCCTGGCACTTGGCAGAGATTGTAAAAAGACATGGTCCATGCCCCAAGGAGCTTACAGGCACTAAGATAGAAGCTAGCAAAAGGGAGGGGCAGGCAAGGAGAGATGGGGGTTCAAACAAATGCAAATAATGGCCTGCGCTTTCCAAAAGTGACCAGTGATGGCTGGGCACCCACCCATGGGTGGCAGGTATCAAAGGCCAGGGGAGACTAAGCCTCCCCTAACCTGGGCTGTGGCCTTGCCCATGGTCCACCCCGAGGCCACGCCCTCACTCCCCCTCTTCCCTGAAGCCGGCAGGGGCTCAGCTTCTCTGGTGGCCTGGAGTTTGAGGCTTGCGCTGGCAGCCAGGGGCTGTGGTGGCTAGAGGCGGCTCAAGGGGGGTGAAATGCTCCTGTCCCCAGCCTGGAAGGGGAGAGGATCTCTGGCTGCAGCCCTCTAAGCCCTGGGACAGGGGTAGGCAACCTATGGCACGGGTGCAAAGGCAGCACACGAGCTGATTTTCAGTGGCAGTCGCACTGTCCGGGTCCTGGCCATCAGTCTGGGGGGCCCTGCATTTTAATTTAATTTTAAATGAAGCTTCTTAAACATTTTGAAAACCTTATTTACTTTACATACAACAATAGTTTAGTTATATATTATAGAATTACAGAAAGAGACCTTCTACAAACATTGAAATGTATCGGTGGCACGCGAAACCTTAAATTAGAGTGAATAAATGAAGACTCAGCACAGCACTTCTGAAAGGTTGCCGACCGCTGCCCTGGGAGAAGGGGTACAGCTATAAGAGTCTCCAAGTTGGGACTCAGGCTATTCTAACTGAATACAGCCTTCCTCAGGCTACTCTTCTTAACCCAGAATCCCTCACAGCACAGAGCACAACCTCCCTACACCAGGAGCTGTGTGGAGGGCAGTCTTGGGCTTCTTACATTGACCCCACACTTCTGCATTGGATAAATTAGTCTCTGGCCTACTGCAGTTCCTACTGGCTTTTGTATGCTGCCAGAGCCAGAATTGGCCCCAAGAGTGGTGGGGGCCTCCTTTCCAGATGACAGGGAGTTAGGGCATGTGGGGGAGGGAGAGTGTGTGTATCTGTGCTGTGGGAGCTTATCCACCTCCATTTCCTGGTTGGGAAATCAAGGGCATTGAAGCAAACCCATTTTCAGAAAGAGAGATGAGGGAGGAAGGGCTCAGGGTTTGGGACTGGTGTTTCCTGGGAGTCAGGGAGACCAGGGGCTGCAAGTCCATCCATTGACATTTCCAGATGGGCAGGTGGAAGATTTGCCAAGGTTTATTATTTACACCAGTTACATTTGCCACCCCTCCCTGATGGGTCAGCCACCCACAGGAACTGAGATGCCACCATCACTGAGTAACGTCTTGGAGAGTATCACCAGTGAGCAGTGCACCAATCACTCACCCATCCAGCACTTGGATGCAGCTGGCCAGGTCCGTCTTCTCAGAAGGGCTCTGCTTGCCAAAGTCCAGCTGGCTGCTTGGCAGCGGAATCCCGAGCGGTATTTTCTGAAAAGAGACAAGGGCAGATAGCACTCCGGGCAGACAGAGGGTGATTCCCTGAGGGCAGATTCCCTGTAGTGGAGATACCACAGTGTGTGGTAGCACTTTAACCCCTAGTGGGAGCAACATTGCTTCTGGGTACTGGCCCTTTGATGGGGGGGGAATAGGTCTGGAGGCCTCCTTCTAGAGACTTCGTAGCCCTGCCTCACTATACCCCAGAAAAGAGCAGAGGAGAAGTCCTCCAGGCAGTCTAGAGTGGCTTCAGGGGAGCAGCTAATCAGAAGGGCTGCTGGAGTGGCCAATCGGGGGCACAAGGGCCATACAAAAGGAAGCAGCATGGGGCATAGCAGTCAGTTGCTGCCTGGAGTTTGAAGAGGGAGAAGTGGGTGCATGGCTGGCAGAAATAGGGTGACTAGACAGCAAGTGTGAAAAATCGAGGGGGGGTGTAATAGGAGCCTATATAAGAAAAAGACCCAAAAATTGAGACTGTCCCCTATAAAATCAGGACATCTGGTCACCTTAGGCAGGAAGAGTAGCAGGACCATGGGCAGCTCAGTGTGGGCAGACTGAGCCCAGAATCTAGCTAGATCAGGCAAGGGTACCATGATGGACCCTGCTGATCTGGTTGAAGATTGAGCCCAGGAAGAGCTGCCAAAAAGACATTAACTGAGGATATCGAGACGGGCCCCTTTTGGGCTGTTAAAGAAGGCAGTGCCTCCAGGGGGAAGCCTTGGTTCCACAGCCCCATACCAGGGCCATGAGCAAGAACTAGAGACTGTACATCCCCGAAGGAGGGACAGTGCGTGTGACTTGGCCGGGGGGCGGGGGCAGAGGGTTCTTGTGAGAGGCAGGTGCCACATCATGTAAGAACTGAAAAGAAAGCAGGGTCATACCCAACCAGGAAGGGGGCACCTGCGAGAGGTGGGTGCTGCCCTGTTCAAAATTGAATAATTGCCATAATGTATTAGCCAGAGGTGGAACACTCACAAGTGCAAGGTAAAACACAGTGGCAAAAATACTGCCATCTCCTGGGCTTCTCCGATGCACCGATGGGCAGTGTCCTCAGACAATGTAATGGGGTATTTACCCTACAGGTGCTGTGAAAGGGTAAAGGCTTGAGAGGCCAATTAACCTGCCTGCTTGAACCTGGAGGATGGGCCAGGCCAATTAGAAATAAAGCCCAGGTGAGCATGAGAAGGGCTTGTGGCCATAAAGAGCTGAGCAAGGCTAGTGGGAGGAAGGAGACCCAGGGTAGAGGAGGTGGGAAGTAGCCTGCGAGAGAGGAGGCAGAGCAGACAGGCTACTTCAGGGGTGAGTAGGAAGCCTGACAGGAGACAGGGGCCCTGAAAAGCACTAACCTGCCTGAGCCCCTGAGCGAGGGAAGGAGAGTGCCAGCCCCTGGACAGCGGGGTTATTGAAAGCAGAGGACCTGGAGACAAGCTGTGAAGATAAGTGGAGTGGAGGCAGGCCTGTGAGGCCGAGGTGGCCAGCTGAGCCCAGCTAGGCTGAGAGTTTGGTTTTGTTTACAGTTCTACTGGACTTGGTAAAGAACTCAGTTGGCCAGAAGGGGCAGGACTCTGTCAAGTCATCTGACCAGAGGGCTGAGATACTCTTACAGCTGGAGTAGGTCAAAGTGTAGTAGGGGAAAGCTCAGCTCTCTCTTACCTGGAGGTAGCTCTGGAGCAGCTGACTCCTGCCAGGATTTGGAATCTTTTCCTCCCATTTTTTCTTCTTGCTGTAATAAGACAGAGTTTTCAGGGTCACTTCTCTTGTGGGGAGGCTCCACCAGACACACAGCTTTACCCTGGGCCCCCTTGTCAACACAGAGGTCCTGAAACTCCATGGCCCTACACTCAAGCTGCTGGTCAACATGGAGAGAGCTCTGCACTGCACCCCAGGCATATCTCCCGCTCAACTAAGCCCTAGGATAGAGGTGTGCCTTGCAGCACCTCCCTGCACTCACTCTACCAATGTGCCTGGCATATCTTCAACTCCCAGTGCACACTTACCTGAGTAGGCATCTATAACCGCACCAGCCAAATGCTATCAGCATGATGGTGAAGACTGGGACCAGGAGTGGGAGAATCAGTTGTGACTCAGCTGAGGCAGATAAATGAGAGAGAGAGAGAGAGAGAGAGGTAAAGAGACAGTAACACAAAATAGCTTCATTCTATTTCAAACCTTACAGTCTGGATGCTCTTGAGGGATGATACTGAGGTCAGGAAAATATAGGTTGCCTATCAAGTCACGTGTCCTAACTGACAGGTCTGTTAGACTATGGAATACTCTCCCAGTTCTCCCAGGAGGTGCTGTGGAAGTGGGGTTCCCCTCTACAGATCTCATTAGGTCAAGCCCAAAGGGGATACTATATGGTCCTCAAGCCCCTGTTCTCCCCAGTCTCATGTTAGGACTATTAAAAAAAACAAAAAACCCTAAAAAAATCCCCAGAGCAAAGAACTTTAATAAAGTGAAGCTCAGGCTGAGGGCTTGTCTATACTCTTGGCTAAATCAGCATTGTTGCGATCAATGTAGAGGTGTCGATTTAGTGGGTCTGGTAAAGATCTGCTAAGATGATGGGAAAGCATTCTCCTGTTGACATCTGTAAGCCGTCTTCCTGAGATGCAGATGGTAAGTCAGCCGGAGAATGTCTCCTGTCGACACAACACAGGGATCTGAGGGTCATAGTGGACCACAAGGTAAATATGTGTGAATAGTGTAACAGTGTTGCAAAAAAAAAA
>NC_133769.1:100629914-100672733 GCF_003597395.2 Chelonoidis abingdonii
ACAAGAAGCAATGGGCTTTAATTGCAGGAAGGGCGGTTTAGGTTGGACATTAGGAAAAACTTCCTAACTGTCAGGTTAGGAAGCACAGGTTAAGTACCGGAATAAATTGCCTCGGGAGAGTGTGGAATCTCCATTATTGGAGATTTTTAAGAGCACGTTAGACAAACACCTGTCAGGGATGGTCTAGATAATACTTAGTCCTGCAATGAGTGCAGGGGACTGGAACAGATGACCTCTCGAGGTCCCTTCCAGTCCTATAATTCTATGGTGTAGACCAGAGGTCCCCAACTTGGTGCCAGCAGGTGGGGGCATCTAAATGTGCCCGAGTCCTGGCCGGCAGTGGAGCATCCGCCGAAATGCCGCCGAATTTCAATGGCATTTCAGCAGCAATGCCTCTCAATGACACCACTTGCCACTGACAAGCGGCATCGAGAGGCATCGCCCCCGAATTTCTGTGGCATTTCGGTGGCGACACCTCTCGATGACACCGCTTGCTGCCGACAAGTGACATCATCGAGAGGCGTCGCTGCCGAAATGCCACAGAAATTCGGCGGCATTTCAGCGGATGCTCCACTGCTGTCATGGTCCTTCATCTGGCGCCCGCCAGATGAAAAGGTTGGGGACCACTGGTGTAGACACTGCTGTAAGTTGACCTAAATTTCATCTATTACAGTTACGTAATTTATGTAACTGAAGTAACCTCACTGAGATCGACTTACAGCTTTAGTGTAGACCAACCCTCTGAGAACAGATCAGTAATGTCCAGTGAAGATCCTTACAAGAACATTGCAGATATCAACAAAAAAAGACTTGCAGTTAAGTGTAAATATACAAGAAACACAAACATTTGAGATTCTGAAAATTCAGTATTAAGGCCTATTCAGTCAACTCTCCTGTTTACACAGGTTCAGGAAGCCAGTCAGGGACCAGGAACCACACCATGATACCTAGTGACCAATCACACAGCCTGAATTCCAAATGCTGAACAACACACCTATGAAGCAATGCTTCTCTGAATGACCAGAGAAACCCCTTTAGGCTCTGACAGATTTGCTTAAAATCAGTTACAAAGAGCCCATCTTTTCATTATTTCACAGACATGAAAATGTTGTTCAGAAGGAACAGTTCAACCAGCTCCATTGATTGATCCCTTTCTACCTTCTAGCATGGATCATTTCTTCCCTTCTCCAGCCCTCCACTTAGAATCACAAATTTCTCTCACTGGCCTTGTAGCAGGCTGAGCACCGCTCCTGCCCTGAAAGGGTTGGAAAAGGCCTGCAGAGGGCTGGGGAAAGAAGCAAAACCCTGGCTGATTGGGGGAAGTGGCTGCAGCTGAGGCCATGCCCCAAACTAAGCAACTAGGCCTTATAAGAAGGCCAGGGCAGCCAAGAGTTTAGCAGGCTGTCTCTGGTCTGTGAGGGAGCAGGGCCTGGCTGCCTAGCAGAAAGGGTACTAGGAGTGAAGCAGGGCTGGGAAAAGCCAGGGGAGCTCTTGGCTGGCAACTCCCCAGGCTGAAAGGCCTGGTTTAAGGCCTAAGAGGGTACGAGGTGGTAGAGGAAGGCAGTAGGTCCGAACCCCCTTGCCTGTGATGAATGGCTTATACCGCAGTCTGCCCCAGGGAGGGGGGGCTAGATGGTGACTGACAGTAGCCCAGACTGAGGCGAGGTGGGGTTAGTGGGTGAGGGTTCCCCTGCGTGGGGAGACCCAGAACCTGAGTGTGGGGGTAGTGGGGTGGGGTTAGTGGGTGGGGGTTCCCCTGGGTGGGGAGACCCACAACTTGAGAGTGTGGGGGTTCTGCCAGGGGGGCAGCAACCCAGAGAAAGGGGTACTGGGGTCTGGGAGGGACACGGGTGCCCCAGCAGTAGCAGATCACTGGCTGACAAAGGGTGCTCCAGAGGGCTAGTGAGTTAATTCCCACAGATGACCAGCAGGAGGCGCTGCAGGGATGAGTCCACACACTTACAAGTGGTGGAGAATGTGGGCAGAAGTGGTCGGCCCCTGACACAAGGGACCAGAGCAAGGACAGTGGGACTATTGTATAGAGACTTTGGAAGGGGACAATGGAACCCCGGTATACTGGGGTGTATTTTGCAGAGGCCCCAGGGGTTAACTCTGGGTGGGGGACAGACATCAGTGCCCTGGCAGACGGGGCCTGATGACCCACAGACACTATGGGAGGTGCAGTGTGCCCTCCATGGACAGTTGGGCCGGCTGGCAGAAGAGCAGCATGCCCTGGTAAAACTCCTCTGACAGGAGTTTCGGAGGAAACAGGGAGAGTGGCATGGAGAAGCTCGGGACAGACTGAGAGCCAGGGCCAGGGGGCCTGTGACTGAGTGCCAGACATGTTATGTCTGCTTAAGGCACGGACATGTAAAAAAGGATTGTCCCTACTAGAGCGGAGGCCGAGAGCCTCACCTAGGAGAGAAAGAGGGGCAAGTTCCGGGGACTGTCTGCCAGGTGTGGAGACCTGGGCAGCTGCCAGCCTGTGGGCAGAAGGACTACCTGCAGTGGGCATGCCCAGGCCCAAGTCGGAGGGTCCAGGTCCACCCTGCTGGGGTGGTGAGACCCGAGAGGGACCGAAGAGGAGTGAAGACAGCAAAGAGATGGGGAGCCTGTTAGGGCTGCCATCTCCCAGGACATATTAGGAGGCACTGCCTCTTCAGGGGAACTGAGGAGCAGCCGGACGAGGTGCCTGAGGGCCCGGAGGGGCCAAAACTAGAGGAGGTAATGACTGGGATGGCGGGAACCCTGCAGGAGGGTGAGACCCAGACGGTCACGGAGCCTGTCACAGAGAAAAACCCAGACTGAGTGGGGCTGTCAGGAGGCTGGGACCCAGACAGTAATGGAGAAGGGAACTGTGGAACCCAGACCCTGAGGGAAGAGGGCTTTGGGGATTCTGACCTGTGCACACAGCTGGAGGCTGCAGAGGGGCCAATGCCAAGGTGAAGCCCCTGGACCTCACTAAGGAGTATGAGGCCACTGTCGAGGAGGAGACCCACTTGCGGAAGTGGCTAGAGGACTCCAAGAAGAAGCACGCGGCTCTGGAGGCCCCTGGGCAACTGGTCCAGGTCAGGAGACACCCCTTCCCCCAGAGGTGGTGATCTTGAGGAGGGGGGAGGGATGTAGCAGGATGGAAAAGGCCTGCAGAAGACTGGGGCTGGGGAAGGGAGCAAAACCCCAGGTGACTGGGGGAAGTGGCTGCAGCTGGGGCCACACCCAAACAGCTTAATTGGACCTTATAAGAAGGTCAGGGCAGCCAAGAGCTTAGCAGGCTGTCTCTGGTCTGAGAGGGAACAGGGCCTGGCTGCCTAGCAGAAAGGATACTAGGAGTGAAGCAGGGCTGGGGAAAGCCAGGGAAGCTCCTGGCTGGCAACTCCCCAGGCTGCAAGGCCTGGTTTAAGGCCTAAGAGGGTACTGGGTGGTAGAGGAAGGCAGTAGGTCCGAACCCCCTTGCTTGTGATGAGTGGCTTATAGTGCAGTCTGCCCTAGGGCACGGGGGCTAGATGGTGACTGGCAGTAGCCCAGACTGAGGCGAGGTGGGGTTAGTGGGTGAGGGTTCCCCTGCGTGGGGAGACCCAGAACCTGAGTGTGGGGGTACTGCCACGGGGGCAGCAACCCAGAGAAAGGGGTACCAGGGTCCAGGAGGGACCTGGGGGCCCAGCAGTACCAAATCACCAGCTGACAAAGGGTGTTCCAGAGGGCTAGTGAGCTAATTCTCATGGACGACCAGCAGGAGGCACCGTAGGGTGAGTCCGCACGCTTACAGGCCTCCAGCCCCATTTTCAGACTGACCACATCCAGTGGGATCCAGTCTGCCTGGTTCCTCTTAAAGGTAGTAACCTGGAAACATCAAAGGCTGCAATGCAGACATAAAACGTGGAGAAGATTACAGTCATGTGACCCTCCTGTGACATTCTGTACCTTTCGAGAGCATGCTGTAAGCCCCATATTCCTCATTTTCATATAACTGATCTTACATATAAAGCATGCCTTGTAAGGTATTGGGAAAGGTTATGATGTGCTGAAAGTAATTTTCTCTATCCATATATGTAGATCATAAATGCATATGAAGTTATTATAATTGTGTAATATGTTTGAAACTAAAATCTGCTGTAAATTAGGACAATCAGGCAGACATTAGCTCCCCAGAGGCAACAGCAAGGAAAGTAACCAATGCCAGGGCAGAGTGTCAAATAACTCATCAACAGCCATTGTCCAGCAAGGGAGCTACAGTGCAATGACTCACCTGCATGAGGCCACACCAGGGGAATTGCTCAACCTTGCTTGGAGAGATTCAGTAATGCTCACCTGACTCTGAAGCAGGGGGCAGGGGGCAAAGCCAAGAGAGGAGAAAGGACATGATAAACGGGAGAGACATTTGGCATGCTCTTCCTCTCTCTCCCACCTACATTTGCAGACACCACTCCAAGCGACTGAAGCGCTGATCAAAGGGGAGAGCCTGGCTGAAGAGCAACCAGCCAGCCTGTGGTGAGAAGCATCTAAGTTTGTTAGTACATTGAAAGTGTTAAGATCAGCTTAGAATGTGTTTTGCTTTTATCTAATTTGACCAAATCTGACTTGTTAGGCTTTGACTTATGATCACTTAAAATTTATCTTAGTAGTTAATAAATCTGTTTGTTTATTCTACCTGAAGCAGTGTGTGTGGTTTGAACCATGTCAGAGTCTCTCCTTGGGAAAACAAGCCTGGTACACATCAATTTTTGTTAAATTGACAAACTCATATAAGCTTGCAGCATCCAGCGGGCATAACTGGACACTGCAAGACGCAGATTCCTAGGGTTGTGTTTGGAACTGGAGATATTGACTAGTGTCATTTGGTTGCAAGTAGCTGGGAGCAGCTTACATGCCAGAGGCTGTATGTGAACAGCCCAGGAGTAAGGGTTCTCACAGCGGAGCAAGGTAAGGCTGGCTCCCAAAGTCAAGGATTGGAGTGACCTAGCAGATCACCGGTCTATATAACACCAGAGGGGAATGTCACACCTCCCTAATTTTCCTGGGAATCATGGAACTAAAATTGCTGTACAACACTCTGACAGTGTAGGCAGTTCACGCTTCTAATCCTCCTTGTGGAGGCCCCCCTTCCCTCCTCACCTAGTGTATCCACTTCCAGCCCCTGACTTGCATATAGTTTTCTTGCTCCCATTCAGATAAGCTAATTATACTCCTTCTCTGTGATCTGAAGCATGCAGCCAGGTACCAAGGGGACCCTGGTCAGGCTCTTTGCTTAAGTAAGTGTATGAAACCCCAGTTCCCCTGAAACTCCAGCTAAGGGACCCGTTTCTCTAGGGAGTGAACTGACCCCATCCCCCAAAGCCCCAAGCCAGTAGCCCAACTGGGATGTACCACTCTCAGTTTCCCAGGTGCACTCCTCACTCCACTCGCTCCAGAACCCCTTGTAGCTGTCCAAGTGCACCCTCGCCCGCATTTTTCCCCTATAGTGTGTGGAGGGTTCCAGCATCTGCAGGGTGAAGATGAAGGGAGGCTTGTCATTGCTGATGTTTACAAGCTGGGCATTCTGGGAAGAGAAGAGGAGAAGAAATGGAGGAGGAGTGAGGAACTCTGTCCCATCCACCCAGCTCCCCAGAGTCCTAGGCTTCCAGCAGTACCATCACCTACCTTCAAGGAATCACTAGTCTTCCAATACAAGAATTCATATCTCTGGCCTATATAGTCATAGCTTAGGATCTGTTTTGTCCATCTCAGCTCATACTTCTGGTCTTCCGTCTTTGTCATTGTCACGTTGACAGGTGCAAGTGGCTTGACTAGAACACAAACAATGCATTAGGAACATGCATCCATCTCCCAGCTTATCTTCCTGCCCATTCCCTTTCCCACTCTGCGTTGTGGGTAGGACTAAGGATACACTTGGGTAAAACTTGTTGCTTGAGCAGACGAGCACCAAGGACTGCTAATAGCAGTGCCCCTATCTGACTCATCTCCACACGCCCATTCTGTACCTTCTCAGGGCAGTGTTCTGTCGGTGCCAGTCAGGAGCTCCAGTGCTGGGAACTTCCTTTACCAGCCCTCTGCCCCACCCACACATCACTGTCTAGCTCTTTTGTTAACCATTCCACCTCTCTGCCAACCCAAGCATTTCCTAAGCTGGAGGAGAAACCATCAGATAACCCTGGGCAGAGTAACCAAATGAGCTCTCACTGTTTTTGTAGGCTTCAATCAGTTTCTCTTCCTTCTTGGGCCGGACAGTTATGAGGTACTGGCTCAGCCTGCTGGGCTTGGTGACATTGATCTCACAGCTGTGGAGCAGGTAGTGGCTGCCAGGCAGTTCCTCCTCATGGACTGGAGAGCATTCTGTCTCTCTGAGGAAGAGAGCAGCCAGGCCTGAGTGAGCAGGAGGGATAGTCAGATCCAGGAGGACAAGTATACGCTGCCATGGCTAGGTCACTTACTCTGATGCCGGTGGGGTTCTGTAGAAGAGCTTGAACAAGACAGAGCTGGTGACCTCTCTCCTCACTTCCCAGCTGCATGTTAGCTGATCAACCCCATTGAAGAGGCAGCGAAGGTTCTTGGGCTGAGCCTCATCCCCTAGTGAGGAGCCAGTGGTTAGTGTAGCTCTGGGAGGGGCAGGGTTGGGAGGGATGGGGAGGACAGTGGAGCAGGAACTGATTGAGACTGTTGAGGGAAGAAAGGAAAACTTTTAGACCTGGTCTACATAACAGAGTTAGGTCAATGTAAGGCAACTTACGTTGACCTAACTAAGTAAATGTCTACACTAAAATTTAATTCCTGCTGATTTAACGCACCTGCTATGCTGTCTTAATAACTCCACCTCCATGAGCAGCATAGAATTTAGATAGATGTAGTTAGGTAGAAGCAGTATCAATGTAGACACTGCATTACTTACATCAGCCATTAGTGGCCTTCAGGAGGTGTCCCACAATACCCCATTTTGACCACTCTGGTCACCATTTTGAACTCCATTGCCCAGCAGCACGTACACAGGAAGCCAGTCCTCCTCTTTAAAGCTCCATGAATTCTTGAAGTTCCATTTTCTGTTTGCCCGGCTTGGAGAGCGCACCTAGCAGCTCTAGAGTGCGCCTAGCAACTGCCCTGCTGACCATTTTGGCTACATGCTACATATGTGCTCCTGCCTGGAGTACCCTGGGGATGGGGAAGGAGTCAGATCTCTTGATTCTTTCAGGATAAGAAGCTATGCAGGCACAGCTCTGAGCTAGACATAGAAATGTCAACATCTAGGAGAAGGTCACTTGGGGCATGGAGGAGAAGGGCTACAGGAGGGACCAGCAGCAGCACTGTGTGAAAGCCAAGGAGCTGTGGCAGGTATCAGAAGGCAAGGGAGGCTATTAATCACTCTGTGTAGCTGCAGTCCTGCCATTTTTACGAAAAGCTGCATGCCATCCTCAGTGGAGACCCCACTACCACCCCCAAGAGCCCCATGGGTATTTCAGAGGAGCCCGAGTCACAGGCTCCTGCCATGAGCTGAAGAGGAGGTGGAGGAAGAAGAAAAGGAGGAGAATGGAGGACAGGTGACTGGGGGTTCCAGCCTCACAGTGAGCCAGGACCTGTTGAGTCCTGGACAGTCCAGCCAGTCCCTACAGTCCAGCATAGGTGAGCCTGATGCACGGGAAGGAACCTCTGATAAGACTGCAATTTGCTTTGAAATTGTTTGGATGGAACCCCCGAAGTAGCAGGACACATCTGTTGATTTACTCTTTTTTACTTATGCTGGAAGTAGTAATGAAATAACCAATAGAGGTAGTGTTGCTATCTGCTTCTCATCCCCCTCTAGAGTTAGGAAGAAGGGTCCCCATAGAATAGTTTGTTTATGTGCACCAGGATGTCCCAGGAATCCTCCATAAAGACCTTGAGGCAACTTTACTGGAGGTAGTCTGCAATCCCCTGCTGAAGGTTTCTGGGGAGAGCTGCCTTATTTCTTTCACCACAATAGGACATTTTCCCGCACCACTCAACAGACATCTATTCCATCTCCACCCTGGTGGAAACTTTCCCTCCTTTGCTTCACAGATATTATGCAGAACACAGCAGGCAGCTATAACCATGGGGATTTTTTTCACTGAGATCACTCACTTCTCCACTAGAGTGAGCAGATAGCAAGTGTGAAAAATTGGGATGGAGTGCAGAGTAATAGGTGCCTATATAAGACAAAGCCTTGACTATTGGGATTGTCCCTATAAAATCGGGACATCTGGTCACCCTATTCTCCACTGTCCATGCAGCTCTCATTTTGGTATCTCTGAGTTGGAGGGCTGGGGCAAGCTCTGTACATAGATCCAGGAATATGGCCTTGCACATTCGAAAGTTCTGCAGCCACTGCTCATCATCCCAAATCCGCATGACAACGTGATCCTACCAGTCAATGCTTGTCTCTCGGACCCAGAACCAGCTCTCCATCATCTGCAGCTGCTCCGTGAATGCCATCAACAACTTTGAATTGTTTCTTTCTATGTCCCACAGTAATCTAGCCTCCAAGGAATCATCATAGAAACCACAACTGCATTAAAAAGGCAAGAGGAAAAGCAACTGAGCAGTCTGCAAAATATCTTCAGTGTCTGTATACCAATGTAAGGAGTATGGGGAATAAGCAGGATGGACTGGAAGTCATGGTATATGAAGAAAATTATGACTTAATTGGCATTACAGAGACTTGGTAGGACACCTCATGATTGGAGGGATATTGTTTGTTCCAAATGGATAGGTATGTGGGGGGAAGGAGGCAGCATTGTGCTGTACATCAAGGATGTGGATACTTGCTCTGAGGTCCAAGAGGAAGTGAATGGCACATATACTGAGAGTTTCTGGGCGAGGATAAAAATGGAAAAGCTTAGTAGTAATGTTATGGTGGGGGTCTATTATACAGCACCAAATCAAGAAGAGGAAGTGGATGAGGCATTCTACAAGCAGATAACAAGATTAGCTAACACACATGAGCTAGTATTAATGGGGGATTTTAACTTCCCTGATATCTGCTGGAAGACTATTACAACAAAACATAGTATGTCCTGCAAATTCTTAGCATGTGTAGGGGACAACTTTCTGAATCAGAAAGTTGAAGAAACAACTACGGGGTCATCCATTTTGGACCTGGTGTTGACCAACAGGGATGAATTAGTTGTGAACATGAAGGTGGCCGGGAACTTGGGAGGAAGTGATCATGATCTGATAGAATTCAAGATCCTAAGGAAAGGAGGCGTAACGGCCTTGGCCAGGGCTCAGCTCCTGGTCGCAGGGGCTGAGCGAATGAAGTCGGTAGTCCGAGCCCTTGGGTAGGGCCGGGCGGCGAACGAACAGTTTTCGGGGCTCCAGCCCTTTCGTGCAGGACAGAGCAACAAGTATTTGACAGGCTCCGGCTTGTGCAGCAAGCTACAAGCAGTTAAGCTTGCTCCTTTGGCAGCGAGCTAACAAGCAGTGTAAAGGCTCTGCCCTTGGGGAGGGCGAGCAAGGAACTGACGGATCAAGTTAAGTAAAAGGAAGGAGAAGAGTCCCTTAAGTGGTGGCGAGGGGGAATGTCAGGCTTCACAAGGCGTTCAGCGCAGGGACTAGTCGCGCTGGCCGAAGGTGAGTCAGTGGGATCTGCACGAACACACTGGACAAAGGTGAGCGGCAGTGCTTACACGAACCACACGACGGGTGGTCATGGGGGATCCGGCCGATGCACATACCATCGGCTGGGCTGCTGCGGCTGAGTAGTCAGCAGCCCGGCTGCTAACTCCCTCCTGATACTCCTTCGCGCGTCGTCAGGGGTTACCCAATATAGTTCTCAGCGGAAGTCAGTCATCGTCGGGGTACGGGACCAGGTCAGGATCAGTCTAGCGTCCGGGTTCAGGCGGTCATCACATCACGGGTACAGGGCAGGCGTCGGTCCACTGCTCGTGCCGGGGTCAGGCGGTCCATCCACGCCTCACGTACAGTTTCGGGTGGTTGGTCATTCTTTCGCAGGGCGAGCGTCCGAAGGGCGCACTGCTGGGTGCTGCTGCAGGAGTCCAGGCCTCAGAAGACGGGAGCCGGCCAGCAGATCAGGCACCTCGCGGCTCTCCAAGACACCTCCATCTAACGAGGGCGGGACGGTTTTATACTTCCTGTCCCGCCCCCTGACTTCCTGGGGGCGGGAACAGGCAGAGGGGGCCTTGAACTTCCGGTCCCACCCCTTGACTTCCTGGGGGCGGGGATAGGCAGCCGGGCCTCTGCCTGGGACTGCAGGGTTCCTAGCCTATTCCCTGTCTGAGGAGTGTGGGGGAGGGGACCCCTCTCGCTACAGGAGGACATGAGAACAGCCAAACAAGAACACTGGAGTTCAGAAAGATAGATTTCAACCAGCTTGGAGAAATAGTAGGCAAGGTCCCATGGAAAGACCAATTAGGAAGAAAAGGAGCCAAAGCGCGCTAGCCGTTCCTAAAAGATGTAACATTAGAGGCTAAACATCAAGCTATTCAAATGCAGAAGAAAGATAAGAAGAGCTACAGGAAGCCAATGTGGCTGCACAAGGAGTTTTTTACCTATCCAAAAACCAAGTGGGATACATCCAGGAAATGGAAGGAGGGCTGTGTCACTAAGGAAGTATACATGGGAATAGTGTGAGTGTGTAAGGACAAAATCAGGAAAGCCAAGGCGAGAATGAGTTACATCTGGCAAGGAATGTTAGAGACAAGAAGAGAGTTCTACAAATGTGTCAGATGAAAAAGAAAAGTCGGGGATGATGTGGGCCTGCTGCTCAATGGAGAAGGTGAGCTGGTAATGGAAGATAGTAGGCATTAAGCAGCTATGCTACCTTCCTTTGCTTCAGTCTTTCACAGAAAAGAACACGTGACTGGATGACTAGTGAAGTTACCATAGATAATAAAGAGGAAGGGATGCAGATCAGAATAAATAAGGAACACGTCAGAGATCTTCTGACTAGTTTGAATGAATTCAAGTTAGCAGGGCCGGATGCAGGGCAGGGGTAACCACTAGGCAAACTAGGTGTCTGCCTAGGGCACAAAGATTTGGGGGTGCCAAAAAGCAGTGCCCCCAATTTTTTTTTATGCTACAGTGGAGTTACATCTTAGGCGGGGGTTAGGTTCTAAGGTCAGCACATAAGAGGAAAATCATGTATAGTGAAAATTACCATAAAGTACAGTACACACAGTATACACTTGAAAAGGGGTCCTTAACCTACAGCACGCGTGCCAAAGGTGGCACATGAGACAATTTTTTTTTTAATGGCAGGCCACCAGCCCACTCAGCCCACTGCCGGCCTGGGGTTCCGGCTGGGACCCCAGGCTGGCAGTGAGCTGAGCAGGCCAGTGGCCGGGACTCTGGCTGGCAGGAGCCAGCGGATGGAACCCCAGCCCACTCAGCCTGCTGCTGGCCCTGCTTAGCCTGCTGCCGGCTGAGTGAACAGAACCCCAGGCCGGCAGCAGGTTCAGCAATGGCCAGGACCTGCAGCCTGGCTGTAAAACAAAATCAGCTCACATGCCACCTTTGGCACATGTGCTTAGGTTGAGGACACAGAACATTATGGGATGCAGATGAAATTATGGGATGGAGAACACTGCATTCTAGGATGTTGAAATCATGTTCCTAGTCACCTCTGTGCCACTCATTTTGGCCCCATGAGGCATTGCAAAACCCTCCCAAAATACCCTGTGCTAGATGGTGGCAAGTTGCACACTGGGATAGCTACCCATGGTGCACTGCTCTCTGCCTCAATGCAAGCAGTGCTGATGAGGATGCGCACAACCAACACAGGGAGCATAGTGTGGATGCACAAACGTGATTTAATTACTGCAGAGGTTGCATGCCAACATCATTTGGGTCAACATCATTTAGTAGTGTAGAGATGCCCTCTGTTTCAGGGTTTTCTATGAAAGCCCAGAGCATTATGCTGGTCCATTCATCCAAAAGATTCAATCCACATATTGCAAGAGACAAAAAGACTGGCCTCTCCTGAGCCCACATCCCAAAACCCACCATCTCCACGGGCACTCACTGGCCCTATTGCTGAGAGGCTGGATACTGAGCACACCTAGAAGGGTCCCATCAAGGCAAGGGGTTTCAGGTGCAGTGGCAGGGGAAGTTTGTATAAGGAGATTGTACTGCCCCTGCCAGTGCTGCACTGGGACTGGTACCTGTGCCATGGGACTCACCAGAGCACTGAAGTTTCCGCAGCTACTGCTCTGCTACCTATCAGTGGCACCAAATTCATTCAAATAAGAGAACACCAGTGAAACTGGACCATTTTCATCAAATTCTCAGCCCCTATATCCTCTGGAAGCAAAGCACAATATCCCTCTGCTGCCAGCTTCTCCACACAGCCCTGCTTCTCCACACAGCCCCTCGGCCTCCTGAATTACCTTCCTGGGACTTCCAGGACACGGCAGCGCTCCATTCGCTGGACTGCCCAGACCAACCAGCGCCCTGGCTCGGCTTGGATCGCACACGAGCTACATAGGTGCTGCCCGGCACAAGGGCATCACGCCTCAGCAGGTAATGGGAGGAGTTTGCGACTGACACCGAGTAAGAGTTCTGCCAATGGCGAAGAGATAGTGAGGAGTCAGGGGTAGTGGGGAGAGAGAGAGAGAGAGAGAGAGAGAGAGAGACTTGTTAGAGAGGCATGGGAGGATCCTTTTCTTGGGCAAATCTGCTTAGCCAAGCACAGCCAGCGCTGTGATCTCAGAGTAAAGTGGAGCCAGATACTGCTTGTGCAGGGTTCATTGCTCTCATAGTGCAGAGGCTGCTTTTTACTTGATAGATCTTTGGCCATGACTAGCCATGGCTGGACGGCACAGGATTTGTAAGATGTGTACACAGCTAGTTGCAGCGTGCACGGACCCATCCTCTGGGCCATTCAGGTTTCAGAGGATCAGTTGGGTTCAACAGCCAAGCAGGTTTCAGAGGATTGCAAAGGTTTGTCTTCTGCCCTCTAAAAGGTGCAACCAAGAACAGCACATGCCAATGCCTAAGCACATCTCATGCCTACCTCCCAGGATTCCCACTCCCTCCTGTAGGTCACTTCAAACTCCAATTCATCATACACCCAGTGGCTTCCCTTACTCCCTTCTGCTGCTTCCCAGGCCAGCAAGAAGTCACCTGCTTCTGTGACGTTGATCCAGAGCTTCTGAGGCGGGAGGGGCTGGACTGGAAATGAGAAGGGAAAACACAGGTTTGCGGTTATTAGTAGATGAGGATGGAGAGTGGGCAGAGGGCCTGTTTAATTCTTATCCTGTTGGCACTTGGCAGTTTAACAGGTGGAATTGCCAAGGCCATAGTAAAAATGGTGGTGAACAGAACAGAAGGGTAATAGGGACATGAGTGAGGTATTAATTTAAAGGTGAATACATATTACTGAATATTTTTCTGAGTAAAAAGGTTTGTTTGAGATCAGTTTTTTCCTAATGACAGAGACACTCAGCCAGAGCAAGAGGGTGGGTCAACTGGGAGGAATACATTTGGCTTTTCCATTGTAGGCCGGTAAGGAAGGAATCGATCCATCCATCATTCTCTAAGTGAGAAACAGGAGCATAGGCCTCACAGTGGAAATGAAACTATTCCTGGCAAGATAATAGGCTGGCAAGCGGAAGTAAGGTTAAAGGTTAGCGATCAGGATTCTTGACTAGGGTTAGGGAATCAGGGCAGAGGAAGAAGTATTAATTTCAAAGGATCTCAAATATTCCTGGAGCAAAGAGAGAGGTGGGTGTCTTGCCCTTACCATTCTGGAAGAGGCTGAAGTTCAGCTCGGCCTGCAGCAACCGATTGGGTTTGAAAGTGTATCTGTCGTGCACCCCAATTGCAAAAAGGGTGCTGTTCCTGTGGCAGCTCCAGCAGACACAGGAGTCCTGGCAGTCAGGCAACCTCTTGGTTCCCTGAGGCTCACATGGCATCTGTGTGCTGTTACTGTGTGTGAAAAGAGAGACCTAGGAGAAGCTGATTTAGGTACAGATAGAAAATCCCAAATTAGGCTCCTGAAACCTTCCCCACATTCAGTTCTAGTCTATATAGATTCTTATGCTGCGCTCATCACTGTAGCATCTGAGCACCTTTGAGTAGATCATTAAGCAATGTGACTTCACATCTGTCATCTGTGGGCGTGTCTCTCATCCTCTTCCCAGAGGGAAAAGCATATGAAGTGCAGTGTCTTGTGTTGGTAGGGATTTTTTTTTAAATATACACATGTTGCTGTGTATTTATATTAGCAAAGGCATTTCAAAGAGATTGCTTTGCACTTGGAGTGGAAGGTTGTGACTGTTGTTAAGTTCCCATGGAAGTTGATTCCACAGTCTCAGACTGGCCCCTGAGAAAGCTCTGTCTCCAGCACAGATGAGTGTTACTCTTAGTGACAAGAATTCCATTGTGCCAGAGGAGTGGAGTTGTCAACCACAATTTTTATTTGAGAACATTAGATGGCCCATTAGATGGCTTGGGCTCCAACCCTGGAGAGCCTTGAAGATAAGGACAAGACCTTTAACTTCATTTGAAATTCTGTGGGAAGCCAGTGGAGGACAGTGGTGGTGAGTTCCTGATAGCCTGTGTTGCTGAGGAGACACACTGCAGTGTTCTGTACTAGCTGGAGTTTCCTATACACTGAAGGTTTCATGCCCAGGTACTTTGCCTTGCTGTGGTCCAGCCAAGAAATGACAAAGATGTGAATAACTGAAGCCAGGTCCACCAGGATGGGACCGAGTCTCCCAGCCAACCAGAGATGATAAAAAGCGTTATTTGCTGGCACTGCTATGTGAGAGCTTAGGGTCAGTGAGGAATCCGTGAGTACTCCTCAGTGATGGACTGAACTGACTGATTGTGGGTATGTGACTTCAGCCAAGAGAGACTGCACTGTGGCTGCAAACTCTTCAAAATGCTTTCCTCTGCCCACCAGCATCACCTCTATCTTGCTCTGGTTCAGCTTCAGCCAGTTGTTCTTCACACATGAGCTGGTCTCATCCATGCACTGGGCCGTCTTGATGTTGGTAGCGTGCTTGTGTGCGGTGAAGGATAAGTAGAGAGCTGTGTTTCAAGGGCATATTGCTGGCAGTAGTGTTCATGTTGTCTGACTAGTTCATGCTCATCCCAGGATCCATCCTCACAGCTCATCTGATTGGACTCCAAAGCATTCTCTCAAGGGTCAAGTCCTTGTATGGGTTTTTTTTCCAGAGGTGATGGGCTCACTTAGGTCCCAACCCAAAGCACAGTGAAGTCAGTGGGAGTCCTTCCACTAACTTCAATTGGCATGGGCTCAAGCCACTAATGATTTCAGCATCTCTTCCCAAAAGGACAACGGAGATGATACCTTCCTATTCTCCAGCACTTTCCCCCACTCCTAAACCTGATCTTTACTCGCCCCATCTCTTGCTTTCCACATCTTCCCTTCTGTCCCTCTCCCTCTCTGCCCATCACATCCCTCCAGGCCTGATGGCTTAGTTCCCCTCTTTAAAGGAAACAGATGTGGTGGGCAGATACTGAGGTACACAGCCCAGTAACTCTGGGCGGAAACCTGATTGCACAACTTTGCATAACCACTTCCCTCTTTTCACAGTTTCTCCACCCATCCTTATTTTGCAGACATGACCTCACCAGAGCTATGTTCTTTCTGACCCTGCAACAAAGAAGATCCAGGGGAAATTTTGGGAGTGGGTAATCATCCTTCTCTCTTCTACTGATGAATGAACCTCAACCCAGCTGTACTCTAATGCCTATTTCTCCACTCCAGGTACAGTAAGCTAACAGGCCCTGCCATTACTCTCACCTGGGATCCCCCAGAAAAATCAAGGGAGAGTGATAGAAAAAGTAATGAAAATAAACTGATCAGCGCACCTTCCTGTATCTCCCCATCCTCCCAATGCAGACCTAAAAGAGTCTCCAACTTTCACCCCCAGCAGGGCCAGCACAAGTGTCCACGTGCTCCTCAAAACCTGGCTGTCAGCTCGGATCCCTTTTCCTCCTCCCATTCCCACCTCTTAGGTTCAGCAGCTGCAGGCCTCTTGTGTCCTTCTGCAGCAGAGCAGGGGTCAGGCACTTACTTGTTTAAATTGTCCTCATGGTAAAGAGTCACATTGAGGAAGCGTCGTGCTGCTGTGTATTCCTGCCATGTGCAGGTCATCTGGGAGGTGTAGTCATTGTAGCAGCGCAGGCTCTGCATTGGGAGGCTCTCTGCAGGGGGAAGGAAAGCACAACACTGCCGGTGGGTCATAGAGATGGGCAGTGAGGAATAATAGGATGTGCACACCGGTGCCATGGTGGGGAAAGGCAAAGATGGGGGAATGAGGCGCGAATGGGTAAACTTTCCTGGGAGTCCCTCGCATGTCAGTGAGCTCACATGTCAGGGATGTCATGGACAAAAACCTCCATGCTGGAGGCTGGAAAAGAGAGGTTTACTTACCAGGAGCTGTGGTAATGAGAGAATCGTCCCCGTGCATTCACAGTCTGGCCAACTTGTGTGAGTCTATCATAAGCCTCGGGCTACTGAGTGTTTTTCTTAAAGCCCCAACATCTGCACTGAGGTTATTACCCGAGACTCTCACTTTTCATGTAAAAAAAGTAAGTGTCTGACCTACACAGCTGGAAAAAGAAGCTTGAAGGATGAGCCCTAAATACACCGACACTGAATGACAAATCAACCCCAACCAAGCTGTAGTCTCATTCAAATCTCATGATATTTAAGTCACTCTAGGGATTTTTTGGGCCTGACCCTTGATTTCTGAACACTGGGGGTTGGCAGTCCTGCTTCACAGTGTAGGAGTTGTCCTGATGAAAGCCGTGTCCATGGAGGGGGCATGAGCATCCTCACAGTGTCATTAGTCAGACAACCTCCTCTGCATCCGGGAGTGTGCCCACCAACCTCCTCCATTCCTTCTCCTGGACTGCTTCATTATTGTTGTATTATTTCAGGAGGTGTCGCTAGCAGTAATGCACTATATGACATATCACGCCATGACACAAAATGCTTCTAAGGCCCAAGTGAAGGACTCGGCAATGAAGAGGGCTCACCTGGTGTGAGCATGGGATTTGGACCCGAGAATGGATCACATAGCTTAATGACCTCGGAGGTCAGATAGGCCTGGAGACTTGGGTATCTTTCCCTGAGCGTGTGAGAGGTGAAAGCCCTGCCAATAGCACATTGGGCTGGGGAGTGTGATTGCCCCTGCACAGCAGACATCAGACATGCACATCCACCTCTGGAAACAGAGATGTGCATGAGGCACCTGCTCTGAAACCCATTTTAGGGTCTGTACAGGGTCTGGGCTTGGTGCAGAGCTGGGGCAGCAGGGGCTCAGAGGGAACATTGTGGGATTTGGAGAAATTCCTCCCTCTCTAAGGTACACTGACTTAGGGACGTCTATACTAGCCGCCAGATCGGTGGATAGTGTTCGATGTATCGGGGATCGATTTATCGCATCTCGTCTGGATGCAATAAATCGATCCGCTAATTGACGCCCGTACTCCACCTCAGCAGGAGGAGTAAGTGGAGTCGACGGGGGAGCCGCGGCAGTCAACTCGCCGCCGTGAGGACGGCCAGGTAAGTCGAACTAAGATACTTTTAATTCAGCTACTTGAATAGCGTAGCTAAAGTTGTGTATCTTAGTTCGCACCCCCCCGCTAGTGTAGCCCAGGCCTTAGAACAAGCGACAAACAACTAGCTCAGGGGTGGGCAAACTACAGCCCAGAGACCACATCCAGCCCTTCAAATATTTTAATCCAGCCCTTGAACTCCCGACGGGCAGCAGGGTCCGGGACGTGCCTTGCTCCGGGCATGCCGTGCTCCGTGCATGCTCTGTGTGGCTCCTGGAAGTAGCGGCATGTCCCCCTTCCGGCTCCTATGCATAGAGGCATCCAGGGGGCTACATATGCTGCCCCTGCCCCAAGCGCCACACCCGCAGCTCCCATTGGGAACTGTGGACAATAGGAGCTGCATGGGCTGCACCTGCGGACAGCTCAGTGTTTTGAGCCACCTGGCTGCACCTCCATGTAGGAGCTGGAGGGGGGACATGCTGTTACTTCCAGGAGCTGCTTGAGGTAAGTGCCACCTGGAGCCTGCATCTCTGACACCTTCCTATGCCCCAACCCCCTGCCCTAGCCCTGATCCTCCTCCCACCCTCTGAACCCCTCGGTCCCAGCCCAGATAAACCTCCTGCACCCACAACCCCTCATCCCCAGCCCCAGCCCAGAGCCCGCACCACATCTGGACCCTGCACCCCAACCCCCTCCCCCAGCCTGGAGCTCCAGCGCCACACTCTGAACTCCCCATTTCTGACCCGCGGCCAGAGCCCTCAACCCAAACCCAGACCCCAATCCCCAATTTTTGTGAACATTCATGGCCCACCACACCATTTCCATATGCACATGTGACCCTTGGGCCAAAAAGTTTGTCCACCCCTGAACTAGCTCTAACTGTGCACAGATGGGAGATTAAACGTAGAAACAGTAGCAGTGAATGGACATGTCAGAGGGTCTTGTTTGTTCTCTGCAGTGGTAAAGAAGGAACTAAGACGGTTCAGAGGGATGGACACCCCTAGACGTGAGCCTTTGACATTGACACTGGTGACTTGCTCTGTCTCCCTGCCCCTCACATTTCCCCCCTCCTCTCAGTCTCTCTCTCTCACACACCTCACAGAGTCATCCTCCCATTTGTCCACACCTCCAAATGGATATTTGGTCACTTACACTCCCATCTGAATCTACTTGTCATTCTAGCCCTTCACTCTTCTTTAGGGGTCTGTCTATTCCTGTACTACACCTCCAGTTCATCCACCTACTCACCAGCCAGCTTGTTCACACATTTGCACAATAGCCCACCGGTACATCCATCCATCCATCTACTCACTCTCCTTCTCATCCATCCATCCATCCACTTCTCCATCCAACCATCCATCACTTCTCCATCCATCCATTTCTCCATTCATCCATGCACCCTCCCATCTATAAGTCCATCCACATTTCCATCCATTTACCATACCACCATTCACATAAACAATCGCCCTCTTGCCTGTCAGTCTAGTCACCAACATACACATCTGGAATGGCAGAGGGAGCAGTTGAGCAGAGGAAAGGGGGAAAGAAGAAAAGGGAATGGAGAAGAGTAAAGGGATTGGAGGGAGGGGAGGGAAGATGATAAAAAGGGCAGGGAAGAAAAAGAAGAGGAAAAGAAACTGAAACTCACCTCGAGATTCTCCAACCCTGAAAGCCCAGCACAGAGCCAGTAGAGCCATGCAGAAGGCCTTCATGTTCATACCAGCCTGAGCCCACCAGCTCAGTCCTGCTCCTGTGCTCTGGGTTGGTTGCCAGCCTGGGGTTCTTGCACTCACACTTGTTAAGTCCTTCTTTGTCACCTGTTGAATGTGGAAGCCAAGCTCTGATGGTCAAGTGGAAGAGGTTGGGACCTTCTGTGAGACAGAAAACCTCCCCTCCTGCACTGAGGGGACCTTTCACTGATCCATCAAGGCCACAAGGGACCATTAAGTCACCTAGTAAGACCTCCAGTAGGCAGGGGAGGCTCTAGGGATTTTGCTGCCCAAAGTACAGCAGGCAGGGTGCCCTTGCGGCGCTGGCAGAGCACCCCCCGTGGCTTGCTGCCCCAACCACGCTCTTGGCATGCTAGGGCCTGGAGCCACCCCTGACTGTAGGACATAGGCTGGAGAATAAAATTTACTTCCAGGACCAGTTCATTGCAGGAGAGAGGGGAATTCAATCTCCA
Organism: Chelonoidis abingdonii; assembly: GCF_003597395.2. NCBI lineage: Eukaryota > Metazoa > Chordata > Testudines > Testudinidae > Chelonoidis > Chelonoidis abingdonii. Next base: position 100,649,596 of record NC_133769.1, read on the forward strand.
TGTTCATTCACCACTGGGCTTCCCCCGCACACATACACAGCTTTTCATTTGTTTGCAAGCCTGCCCTGGAGACTCACCATCCTACCCTACCCTGCCCCATCTCCCCCACTCATATACATCTCCCCTCTCTTGGGATGAGATGGGGATTCAGTCTTCATGTTCCTTCAGTTCTAGGATTCTCCCCCACATGCTTCTCCTCCAGCGACACCCCTGGAGAGAATTGCTTTGAAGTGATTCCAACTGGCAGTTTGCAGCGACTCCCCTGAAATTGCTTTGGGACCCGCTTCACAGGCACAATCCCAAAGGAGATTTATTGTCTCTTTTTGTGGGATCTAGCATTGAATTCGGTGATGTAAAGCCCATGGGCCAAATTCTTCACTGGTGTTACTCAACTGAAATGAAAGGAGTTGCACCACTGGAGAATGTGCTCCCATTTTACTGCTCTCTAAAGAGTATAACAGACCCACCCCACCTTTGGCACAGCCACATAGCCGAGCCTCTGTGCTCTGGGGATGTCTGGTCTGTGGTTTTTCCCCACTTGGGGGAGCATGGAGAAGGAGATCCACCCAGAAAGACCCCCAGCTTCCTAAATGCCATTTCCTTTGATAGAATATAGCCTGCTAGACAAGTGAACATTCATCACAGAGAAGAGATTCCACTGTGACTAATGGCTCCAGATCTCATGAGCCCTTGTCTGTCTGGGGACAGGCTCTCTCTTCAGGTACCCTTTCCCAGTAAAGGCAGAGTTTCCTCACCTGAGCCAAGAGCTGCCGGCGGAACAGCTGCCTCACAGCAAGTGGATTGCTGACCCCCTCAGTTCTCACTCCCTGGCAGCTGGAGGATCTTTACACATACAGGAATCAGCTTTGATCATGGCTGTCCAAAACTGGACTGGATCCCCCTGGGAAATTATGAAGTTGGGGTATCCCCTGCACCTTTTGCCCTCTGCGGGCTTCCACACCCCTATAAGCCTCCTTCCAGCGAGTAGACACAGTTCTGAATGCTCTGAAGTTGGAGTGTGACACTCAGACTCCGAACTTCCTATTTTTGCTGTTTGACACTCTTGGAGTGCCTACTGATGCAGTTCTTAAAATCTGGGCGGGGAAGGAAGTATTTCTCTTTTCCTTGTTATGTTGTATTGTTTCTGATTAAACAGTTTCCAGGAATCAGAGCACACTGTTTTTTTGAAATCAGGAGTATTATGCTGCTAAAAGAGGCTGTCCCTCGCTTCCTATCTCCTCCTCCCCTTCCCCCCCCCCCACCTACTTGGACTCTTGGGAAGAAGACAGATGGAAAAGGGAAGTAGTTCCCTCCCTTTCTGTCCCCCCGTTTGTTTCATCCAGCTGCTGTATCTTTCCATGACCTAGATTGTAGATCTTTGGGGGCAGGGGTTACTCTTTACTACATTGATCCCTGGTGTCCCAGTGAATTCAATGAGCTTTGCATCATACTTTAAATAATAAAGAGAGCACAAGAGGAGCTAGAAGAAAATTAGAGCGTAGAAATGTAGGATAACTCATCTAGGAATCCCACATGGTTTTAAATACAACTTCCTGTAATTACCAATTAGCCTTCAACCTAGAGGCCCATGAAGTGGGCTATGGAGAGTTGTGAGTGTCAAGGATGGGGCCCTCTGAAGCCTAGCAGCCCCTTGGCATGAGTTATAAGGGTCAAGGTGGTTGCATGAAGGCAAACTGGGGGCCAGCATTCCTCTGAGGTTGGCTATAAAGGCATTTATAGGCCACAGATGGGGCGTTCTGCAATGCAGTGCCCAGGGAGACTGTGTGTAAGGGGCACGGCGAGGGGTGACTGGCGACAATGGCAGGCTATAAAAAGTTATATCAGGCTGAGTGTTAGGGCACACTGGAGTCCACCAGCCCCGTGAGACAGATTGCAAGGGACCAGAATGAGTCAGACTCAAGAGCAGAGCTCCATTTGCTACAGGGTACATCTGCACTTCAGGCTGGGGTATGATTCCCAGTTCAAGGAGACATACTAATGGTAGTTTAAAATATAATGCAAACAGCAGTGTGAGCAGTGGGAAGGGCTAGCAGCCCCAAGTATGTACCCATCCAAGACCCTAGGCACAGTGGAAGTATACGGGAACAAGACCCTTGGAATGATTCCCTGCATAGCTTATCAGAAGGGACTTTTGCAGACATCTAGTTTGACCGCCTGTCCAACTCAGGCCATAAGGCTTCCCTGAATTAAATTCCTTGTTGAACTAGTGCAGATCTTTTAGAAAAACAGCGAATCTTGATTTTAACATTTCCAGTGATGGCAAATCTGCCATAGCCCTTGCTAAATTGTGCCCTGATAAAAATGTTAAATAGTGTAGGGCCACGAACCAATCCCTATAGACCCCACTAGCAATACAATGATGATTTTCCATTTACAGTTACATTCTGAGACCTATCCATTAGTCAGTTTTTAATTCATTTAATGTGCCATGTTGATTCTGAATCAGTCTAGTTTCCTAATCAAAATACCCGGCAGTACCAACTCAAATGCCTTACAGAAAGCCAAGTATATTACATCTACACTATACCTTCATCAACCAAACTAGTAATCTCATAAAAAATATCAAAACTGATAAGATCGATTTGCCATAAACCCAAGTTGATTGGTGTTAACTGTAATTCTTTACTAATTGAGTTCCATCTCAGCTGCTCCATTAATTTACTTGGGATCAACAGGCCTATAATATCCAGGTCATCCTGTTTACTTTTTAAAGTATTGGCACAACATTAGGTTACTTCCAGTCCTCTGGAACTTTTCCAGTGTTCTAAGACTTATTGAAATCCAACATTCACAGCCCAGACGTCCTCAATCAGCTCTTTTAAATTCCTGGACCTGCTGATTTAAAGATGTCTAACTCATAGGCACTGACTCTGTGGGTGTTCCAGGACTGGAGCACCCATGGACAAAAATTAGTGGGTGCTCAGCACCCACTGGCAGCCAGCTCCCCCCTCCTGTCCCAGCGCCGCCCCGTCCCTTCCAGCACCTCCTGCCTGCCGCATTCAGCTGTTTCGCAGCGTGCAGGAGGCTCTGGGAGGGAGGGGGAGGCGTGCGGATGGGGCATGCTGTGGGGAGGGGAAGAACTGGGTGGGAAAGAGGTGGAGTGTGAAGAGGCAGGGCAGGGGTGGGAACTTGGGGGAAGGGGTCAGGTGGGAGCGGGGCCTGGGGCAGAATGGGGGATTAAGAACTCCCCGGGCCCAGAGGAAGCCGGCACCTATCGTACAGTAGTTGCTGTTTAACATCCTTCTGAGTTACTATTAGAATACAGAATCTTTCATCTTCATCATACAATATGAATACATCACCCTGCTTCCCACCCACCCCCAAATACAGAACAGAAATGGTCATAGATAGGGCCCTACCAAATTCATGGCCATGAAAAACACATCACAGACCACAAAATCTGGTCTCACCCCGTGAAATCTGGACTTTTGTGTGCTTTTACCCTGTGCTATACAGAGTTCACGGGGGAGACCAGCGTTTCTAAAATTGGGAGTTCTGTCTCAAAAGGGCGTTGTAGGGGGGTTGCAAGGTTATTTTAGGGGGGTCATGGTATTACCACCTTTACTTCTGTGCTGCCTTCAGAGCTGGGTGGCTGGAGAGAGGCAGCTGTGGGCCTGGAACCCAGCTGTGAAGGCAGCACCCCGCTAGCAGCAGCACAAAAGTAAAGATGGCAATACCATACCAAGCCACCCCTACTTCTGTGCTGCTGCATTCAGAGCTGAGCAGCCGCCAGCCAGAGTGTGGTGGCTGCTGACTGAAGGCCCAGCTCTGAAGGCAGCAGCGCAGAAGTAAGAGTGGCTTGGTATGGTGTTGCCATCCTTACTTCTGTGCTGCTGTGGCGGTGGCTCTGCCTTCAGAGCTGGGCTCCTGGCCAGCAACTGCCACTCTCCAGATGCCCAGATCTGAGGGCAGCGCCATCAGCAGAGCAGCACATAAGTAAAGTAGCAGTACTGCAATCACCTCTACTATAACCTTGTCACGTCCCACAACTTCTTTTTGGATCAGGACCCTTACAATTACAACACTGTGAAATTTCAGATGTAAATAGCAGAAATCATGAAATTTACTATTTTTTCAATCCTATGACTGTAAAACTGACCAAAATGGATTGTAAATTTGGTAGGGCCGTAGTCATAGAAAACATGTGCCATTTCTGTACTACTGACAATTCTATCATTTCTGTCTAGTAATAAACCCGTACCATTGTTGGGACTTCTTTTCATGGAATTTCAGTACTGTAGCAAAGATTTCACGGGATTTCCTCACTGTGGAGAGAACAGGGGGAGGGAGAAGGGTCTGTGAGCAGGCAGTGAGAATGTGTGGAAGTTTGGCTGTTAGCACCTGTATAGGAAAGCATGCCATCAAGGAACTGAGTGGAAGTGTATGCACATGGCTGGTGCAAGGAAGTTTCACGCCCTAGGCGAAACTTCTACCTTGCACCCTCCACCCAGCTAACTCCGCCCTCCCATGGCAGCTAACTCAGCCCCCCACCTGGGGCTCCCCCACCGCAGCAGCTACCCCCCCACCACAACTGCTAATCCCTCTCCACCCCGTCCCCCCACGGCAACTAACCCCACCTGGGTAGACTCCCCCTGTCCCCCCACTGCAGCTAACCCCACCCGGGGAGACTCTCCCCCATCCCCATAGCAGCTAACCCTGCCTGGGGAGACTTCACCCCTTTCTCCTGCCATGGCAGCTAACCCTGCCTGGGGAGACTCCCCCCACGGAAGCTAAACCTGCCTGGGCTTTTCCCCATCCAGCTCACCTTGGCGCTGCCTCCTCCACTGAGCACACTGGCACCGCTCTAATTCTCCTCCCTGCTTAGGCGTGTGGCGCCAATTGGAGGAGACTTAGAGCTGGGCTGTGTGCTCAGCGGAGGAAGTGGAGAGCTGGGCGACCTTTCCCTGTGTGCCTCCCCCCGCACCCGTCACTCCCTCCCCACACGCCCCCCCACCCAGCTCACCTCCACTTCACCTCCTTGCCTGAGGGGACTTTTAGGCGCCCCCAATCACTAGGCCTCCTAGGCGGCCACCTAGTTTGCCTAAATGGGTGCACCGGCCCTGTGTATGCAGGGGAAGAAGGGTTTGCTTTTCAGCACTCTGTAGAACCAAATGATTCTCCAGAGTCCAGGGTGATTTTTCCCAGATACAGGTTTCCTGTTTGCCAGAGGTCATTCTCCCTCCCTTTCCTTCCCCTGCAGAACAACCCCTCATTCACAGAACTGGCTTGCAAGATTGGTGGTGGAGGGATGTGTCTCTGCCAGTCAAAACGAACCTTCAGGTTTCCTTTGCTTGAGTAAACCCCAGGGCTAAGTGACAGGTGATCCAGCACACAGCTTCTAAGCCTCTAGGAGGCTTTGTAACCTGGACACGTCAATCAGCTTTCAGATGCCTGGCAGGTCCCTTGTCTCACCTGGAGGACAGATTGTGAGCCAATCAATTACCGCATCCCATGTTATTTCAGTCCTCTGCTTTCCCCTCCTCACTCCAACCCTGCGAGGCTTTGAAAGTGGAAGTTGTATTTAATTTTGTAAAAGACACAATCTCCATCAAGCTTTCAGTTCATGAAAAATACAAGCCATCACCTGCTTCCAGGCAGGGTGTATGCTAATCGGTTGTGGAGTCAGAGGTGTCTGGATCCTTCAGCCGAACGCCTCCACACCTGGCAAGTAGGAACAAAGAGGAGACTTCCAGTACAGTCTGCCATGGCCCCTCCCCAGACTGTTCTAATTAGCAGAAGTTCCCTTCCCTTCCCTTCCCCCGCTGCACAATGGACCAACTTCAGAGAAGAGAAATAAGTGTTTATTATTCAGAGCAACATGCCTCTTGGGCAGGGATGCTCAACTTTATTAAGGCTTATGATACTGTCTCACATGATCTTCTCATAAACAAATTAGAGAAATATAACCTAGACAAACTAACTATAAGGTGAGTGCACAACTGGTTGGAAAAGTATACCCAGTAAGTAGTTACCAATGGTTCACAGTTTAGCTGGACAGGCATACGAAGTGGGGTCCTGCAGGCACCAGTGCCAGAACTGAGGGGGACCAAGGCGCCATAGCTTCCCCCCCTCACACACTTTTTAATAAAAGAAACATAAGCACAGAATTAATGTCACCTGCAGATTCCCTCCCGCCGAATAATAGATTATTCGGGTGAGATGCTACAATTACACCTTTGGCCCACCAGAAGCTGCTGTGGTGCCAGCCCCTGGCCCCACCCTTGCCCTGCCCCCATCCCACCTCTTCCTCAAAGTCTCCGCCCCCTTCCTGCCCTCATTCCACCTCTTCCCCCAACTCCCCGCCCTTGCCCCACCTCTTCTCCGCATCCTCCCCTGAGCGCGCCGGGTCCCCGTTCCTCCCCGTCCCTCCTGGAAAGTTCTAAGCACCACCAAATAGCTATTAGTCAGTGTGGAGGGGAAGCGCTGGGAGCGGGGGGAGGAGTGGGGACATGGTGCACTGGAGGGAGAAAGGAGGTGAAGAGCGGGGAGCTTGGCAGCCGGTGGGTTCAGAGCACCCACTAATTTTTCCCCGGGGGTGCTTCAGCCCCAGAGCACCCACAGAGTCAGTGCCTATGGCAGGTTGGGTGGTGGAAGAGAAATGCTAGTCCAGTATAGCTGGGCCTGCTGTACTCATGCTACTCCTGGGGGCACATGTGGCTCTGCACACTCTCCTCTCTGCAAGCACCACCCCCGCAACTCCCATTCACCACAGTTCCCCATTCCCGGCCAACAGGAGCTGCGGGGGCGGTGCTTGCAGGCAGGAGCAGCGCGCAGAGACCTCTGCTCCCCTCCCCACCCCCCCCAGCCCAGGCAGGCAGGGAGCCTCCCTTAGCAGCAGCCCCACTGCACCGCCAGAAATCGCCGGAGATTGCGATCAACAGGGAGCTGCACCTAGGGTCGATGGGAGCTGCCACTGGCTTGCGAGCCTTGCAAGGAAGAACACTGGTCTAGATCAGTGGTTCCCAAACCACTGGGAGCTGTGACTGGCTGAACCTGCGGACGCAGCAGGGAAAAAACCAGCCCGGCCCATCAGGGGCTTTCCCTGCACAAGGGGTGGAACAAGTTTGGGAACCACTGGTCTAGATAATATTTCATACTGCCCCAGGGCAAAGGACTGAACTAAATGACATATCAGGGTCCCTTCTAGCTCTGCATTTCTATGATTATATTGTCCGTCCAGCAGCACCTAGCACACTGATGGCTCTGTATAGTTAATATATAAAAATCCCATACAAAATGCTACATATAGGCCCTGATTGAGCAAAGCACTTCAGCACATGCTTAACTTTAAGCACATGAGTTAGCCCTCTGGTTTCCATGGGACTACTCACATGCTTGCAGTTAAGCACATGCTGAAGTGCGTTGCTGGACCAGGGCCTAATGGAACATTCAAGCTCCAAAGTTATCTGCACAATTCAGGAAATTCTCTAGTGGAAAGGACATGTCCCATTGTTACAATTAACACCTAAGATAACAAAGAGACTAAAGAAAGCAATAGCCAGTCTATTTTTTTTCCAGTTTGTCATGGTCTGTTTTACTGTGTCCCCAGTATAATCAGAAGAGCTGGGTGAGTAAGGCATATTTTGGTTCAATGGTAATGCTGACACAAGGAATTGTTTTGGGGTCAAATGAAGCATTTTGACAAGACTGAAATGTTTCATTTTGATCCACCCTCTTAAAAATAAAATTAGAGGGAATTTGGAAACAGTTGTTTCAAACAAAACCCAAAGCATTTAGTTTCAAAACTGTCAAAACATTTCATTTTGATTTGGGGGGATTTTTTAAAAAGTTCTCCCTCTTAACCCCCCCCCCGACCCCACCCACCCACACACTGAAATAATTCAGTGAAATTGACATGAATGTGTCAAATATTTTGGTGTCACAGAGTCTGCATTTTTTTTTGCCAGGAAAATGTGAACATTTTCATCCAGCTTTTAGTCAGTGAATCAGTTTCTCCTGTTTGTGTGGGTTTTACACCTAGCAACAAGAGAAAAAAACATTTAAAAAAAAGCAAGGAAAATGTGATTGTAAAAAACACGAAAATTTGCGGAGGGATTCAACTCTAATCCTAATCTAATCTGAAACCACTTTTAATTGTTTGTTTTTTGTTTTTTTACAAATAGAATAGATTTCAAGTTAAGGGCATCCCTTTAAAATTGCACACGTAAGCTGCATGCTGCCTATTGGTGCAAGTACGTTACAGTACTATCTTCCATTATATGATTGCACAGTATTTTTCAAATATATCATAATTTTTATATAATCTAAGAAACATAAGTAGCCCTTATTAGGAGCAATATATGACTTTCTTAAAGGATTTTTTTTTTTGAACAGCCCTGCAACTGAAAACCAATTATTGCAAGAAAATTTTTATAAAAGTGTTTTCTTTCATCCAAATTCCTCATATTAAAAATGGCTAAGCAGATTTTGCTGAAGCTTTCAAAAAAAATTCCACTTTCAGGCAAAGACCAAGCTGGGGAGATTTCAGCCCCGTAAGTAAAAGTTTCAGAAATTTATAAGTGACAGAGAAAAGGGAGTTAAAGGTTCATACTAGCTTCCACTCTAACTATAGCAGGGTTTGAAATAATAGCAGTTTGCTGGTACTCTGTTATGTAAGGCTGCAAAAGTTGATTAAAAAAAGGAGGAAGCCAGAGAAGGAGTGAAATTTGACCGAGCAATTACGTCATGGAAATTATCATCAGTCATCATGGGTCCCATTTCCTAAAAGTGGTAAGAGTTACAGAAAGCCATGGGATTTAATGCGTTCAAGGAGGAACCCTGACGCTCTCTGGTTTTATGATAGGGAACTTAAAATATTTTGGCCTGGAGAGAGGAGGAAGGAAAGTGACTTTGCAGTCTCTGCACTGGAACAATACATTTCCCTCAATGCTTCCAGGAGTAGCTCTGAGTTCCCAGCATGCCCCCCGGTTACACAACTGGTTACAACCCCCCCTTCCCCCACCCCGAGGGATTGTAATCAAGGCATACATTAATAAGCAACATAGCAGCTGTCCCTTTAAGCCTGATGTGGGAGCATAGTGAATTAGCTTAACTCTTCTGGGGGCTGGGGTGTGCAGAGGGAGTATATGCTGCTGCTACAAGAAGAGGCTAGCCTGTAGCTGGGCACTGAGAAGGTCTCTGTCTGCAAGAGGCTCCTAAATAAAGTGGTTTGGACTCCCAGCATAAACAAAGATTTCCTTCAAAAGCTGAGTCTTGTGATTAAGAATGTAGGGGGACTGGAGCTTCCCAGTGGAGCACATGGCAGAGAGATAGAGATCTATTTAAGAGCAGGATTCTGCTCTGTACAAGAGGTCCAATCATTGCTGCATACACACAACCAAAGGACTTGCAGGAGGGGAGAGCAGGTAGGTATCTGGTCCACCTGAAAAGCTGACGAACCTCAGACTCCCAGCAGAGATGAGCTCACACCAGGGGAGGGGGCATCTCAGGACTTTTGTTTTCAGAGAGCTGCAACTCTTGAGTCCTTAAAGAGTAAAGTCTCTGTGGTTAAGAAATTCCTCTGCTAAGTCTGCGTTCCTTGCTTTCCTGCCACATTGTCCCCTAAGGGGTTAAACGGAGTAAATGACTAGGGTGCTCAGCAGGTCTCAGACATCAGTTTAAGGATCTAGGGTGGCAGGACAGTGGTGCCTCACATCGCAAGAGTGTCAGACAAAAGGCCTAAGCCTGGGAGTGTGTCCTAGAGTCCCACAGCTAGAAGCAATGATAAGACTCTGCCCAGGCCCACTTGGCCTGGAAGCACATGGGACCAGTCATTGGGTCCATTCACAACAGACTAGGGACCACATAGAGTGCTACTGGGCCAGGCTGTGACAACTGCCAAGTCTCCAGGGTAATAGGGAAGAGTTTGTCAGGCCCAGAACACTGGGATGGCTGGACCTTAACACAGCCAGGAGCGGGAGAAACTCAGGAAATATGCCTGGGAGTGAATCTCTGCATCCAATAGTGGCTGTACCTCCATCTCCCTGTGCTGTACCTCATTAATGCCATGAGGTCCTTGAACAATGGTGTGCTGCTCAGGTCCTTTTCCACAGATATGTCCCTAGAAGAGGGAAAAGACATTGTCATCTCACATGATCAATGCAGATCCCTGACTGGGCTGCAGGAGTCTGTGCATCTCTCGAGCAGTCACCTGAAAGCATCGTCTCTTTACCTGATAGTGTCATCCTGGTATTAGCAGCACCGGATGCATTTAAGCTACAGCAGAGTCTGAAGGGTCAGCATAACCCCAGGCGGTAGATAGCTAGACATGGATGGGAGTGGGAATCTAAGCTCTCAGAAAGGGATAACAGAGCCTGCACCCCAAAGGGAGCGCCTATGGACCTGAAGGAGTTAAGAGCAGTTTGGTGCTTTGGCAGCCCCACCCCACCACACCTGTTAGGCATGCCATTCTTAGAGGAGAAGTCTTAAAAAGGGAGGTGCCCAGTTCAGAAGGTACATAGACCTCTCCCCACTAGTTCCCAGAAATGAGCATCATGGTGGATGAAGCTAGTAGAGGTTTCTTGCAAACAATGCACAAAAGCCCTGAGGATGCTGAACCAGAATCATCAGGTAGTTCCTAAAAGGAGGGAGGACAGGGGCATACTTGAACTATTTTTGCGTTGTGCTTTCCTTTGTTACCTTTCCTTGGATGCTCGAGGACAGCTGGGCAGGTAGGGCTAGAGGCTGGCTGCAGTAGCAAGAAGCCCAGGAAAGAAGCAGATGGTCTGAAGAAGCAAATCTTAGTCACCTGCTACAGGGACCCTGGGTTGGAACCCAGGGTAGAAGGAGGTTGGGTTCCCCTATGGGCCCCCAAGGAAAGGCCTGGTGAAGGCTCTGGACAAGAGTCACAAGTCCTAGTAGGCCTAGAGTTGAGCCAGAAACCTGATGCAAGGCTGCCATACTGTTTTGGACTGGACTCAGTCCCTTCCCTTCGGGGTAAGTCAGAGTGTGACCTGGCTGGAGGAGGCTGAGTTGCAAGACAGAGGGGACCACCAGCAGCCAGCCTGAATGGCTGGCTGGCAGGGCAATAAAAGGAGGGAAAACCCTGTGCTCAGCCACAGTGGGGTACACTGGTGGATGAGTCTCTGTCACAGGGCCCCAAGACAGGTATGGTGCCTGGACTCCATTCAGTCTCAGGAAGGCTTAACAGCCAGAGATTCAAATGCTTGGATTCCCCTCACACCAAGCTGGAGGGCAGCTAAGAGGAGGTGCTTGACTGGATCTGTGACGATGATCACACAAGGAGATGAGTTCATTGGAAGTGACCTCATGCCATTCCTGTAACAGGAGTGCTGGATGGGGTAGTCAGCTGCAGAAGGACTGGGGCAGTGTCTCTCATATACACAAATGAGACACCTCCCCTCAGAGGCTGTTCTCTTTCACAAAGCAGAGATACCATATCAGCAATCAGCTTGCATGCACCCCCAGCCTGTTCTCACAATCTTGGGTATTGCCCAAGTCCCCTTTCAGATAGGGTGGTGTGAGTGGATGAAGTACAGAACATACTGAGCCACATAAACAGAAGCAATCTAATCACATCTAAACAGGAGTTTCCTTCTGCTTTCTGTGGCACTTGAGCATGCTACTCATTTCTACAGAATCCAGATGGTATCACAGGGAAGGAGTACAAGTGAAACCCAAACACCAGAGAAGAGAGAACCTGAAATCCAAACACAGCCCAGAAAGTAAGAATCCCGGAATTTGGGGAGGCTTAGTCTCTAGCAGGCTAATGTCTTATGTACCCCAATACTTTGTGATCCAAATGCAGTCTCACCTCTAGCCTTTGATGATCCTGCTGCATAGATAGATCAAGTTTCCCTTCTTGAAGTCCTTCTTGCTTCCACACAGAAAAGAGGTTACTTACTTGTAGCTCACGTTCTTGGAGTATACTGCCCATGCAGTTCCCTGTTTCTGAGATGCACACTGAGAGCTGGACTCATCAGGAAAGCATAGACATGTTTCTATAGGCAGGGCAAAAAACTATCCACTTGTCCTAGACAGGAGCGCCAGCAGCCTTTTTGGTACCCTAGGTGGTGGAAGGTCCCGCCCCTAAAATGGCACCCCCGACGGCGGTGGTGGAAGGTCCCGCCTCCAAAATACCATCGCCCCCTAAATGTTAGCGCCCTAGGTGACCACTTAGGTCGCCTGATGGGTTGCGCCTACCCTGGTCCTAAACTACTATTATCATATCCCTGAGACAGTCTTACAAGAAGATACCTCAGCTAAAGAGGGGACTGTGCATGTCAACTCCATTTTTGCTCGACATGGATGTATCTGACAGTATTATACAGCCACGTGCCAAATTTAGTGGGCCTGAGTTTAAGTAGTTTGCAATAAAGTAGGGGGATTTGGCAGGTGACCGCCTCCTTATTATCCCCAATCCAATGGGCCGGTGGCAAACTGAGTCAAAATAATAAATTGCCTATAGAAAAAGGCTGCGGAGTCAGACTCTGATCCTGCTTAGAACTGTTTAATCACAGAATGGCACCACTGAAGCATAGGCTGTCACCAGCTGCTAGTTTGTTAAACAGGAAACTAAAAACAAGAATCCCTCCACGGCTGGAAATTGATGTCGAAATCACTGGGTATTCAGGAAGCATAGAGACAAATAAGGCAAAATGAAAAAAATCAGTATAATTTGGGGGCCTGGGAGCTGTAACTGCTTTGTGAAAATGGTGCTGTGCCTATCTGTGATAGAAGACAATGGTCACAGGCAGAAGTGACATTGTCACCCCAGATGGACACACGCTAAAGAGGAGTCGGTGACACTGACTGCACATTTTAGAAGGGAGGGAAATAAGTGGTAGTGAGTTACTATTGGAGGCATGACCCAAAGCTGATTGAAGTCACTGAGAGCCCAGGGGGCAAGGTGCTGCACGCACATGCAGTGAAAAGCAGTCACTGCCCCCAAAATCTCACAGCCTAGGTTATGGTAAGTTACAGCGGGGCAGGGGGAGATAAATACAGAACTCCTGTTGCTAGCGCTACTTCCCTTTTCCTTCGCTCTTCTTCGCAAGTGTCTGACTGGGCATGGGGGCAAGGAGATAGGAAGCAAAGGCCAGCCTCTGTTAGCAGCATGTTACTCTTGATTCCTAGAAAACAGCATGTCCTGATTCCTCCAAACCGATTAAGAATCAGTGGAAGGTCACAAAGAAATGAGATATTTCCTCCCCCTCCCAGCTTTTAAGAACTGCATCTGCAGCAGGGACCTGGTGGGTGTGAAAAACACCAACAATAGGAAGTTCAGTGTCAGAGTCTCACACTTCAGCTCCACGGTGTTCAGGGCTGTATCTGCTCCTTGAAAGGAGGCATATAGGGGTGTGGAAGCTTTCAGAGGGCAGTAAGTGCAGGGGATACCCCAGCTTCATTATTTCCCAGGGGGATCCATTCCAGTTTTGGATAGCCATGCTCAATGCTGATTCCTGTATGTGTAAAGACGCTCCAGCTGCCAGGTAGCGAGAACTGAGAGAGTCGGCGATCCACCTGCTGTGAGGCAGCTGTCCCACCAGCAGCTCTTGGCTCAGGTGAGGAAACTCTGCCTTTACTGGGGAAAGGGTATGTGGCAGAGAGAGCCTGTCCCCAGACAGACAAGGGCTCATGAGCTCTGGAGCCATTAGTTACAGTGGAATCTTTTCTCTGTGGTGAATGTTCACTTGTCTAGCAGGCCATATTCTATCAAAAGAAATGGCATTTAGGAAGCTGGGGGTCTTTCTGGGTGGATCTCCTTCTCCATGCTCCCCCAAAGTGGGGAAAAGCCACAGACCAGACATCCCCAGAGCACAGAGGCTTGGCTATGTGGCTGTGCCCAAGGTGGAGTGGGTCTGTTATGCTCTTCAGAGAGCAGTAATATGAGGGCACATTATCCAGTGGTGCAATTCCTTTAACTTCAGTTGAATTATACCAGTGGAGAATTTGGCCCATGGGCTTTGCATCACCGAATTTAATGCTAGATCCTGCAAAAAGAAACAGTAAATCTCCTTTGGGATTATGCCTGTGGATTGTATCCCAAAGCAATTCCTGGGGCACTGGGTGCAAACTGCCAGTTGGAATCACTTCCAAGCAATTCTCATCTGTGGTCCCGCTGGAGGAGAGGCAGATGGGGGAGTATCCCAGAACTGAAAGAGCATGAAGACTGAATCCCCATCTCCCTCCAAGTGGAGAGAGGTGTATTTGAGTGGTGGAGATGGGGTAAGCTTGGGTAGGATGGTGTGTCTCCAGGTTAGGCTTGGCAACCAACGGGGGAAGTGTGGGTGCATGTCTGTGTGTTCGAGGGAAGCCCGGGGAACAAATGAACATGGAGACTGAATTCCCCTCTCTCAACAGCCTAGGACTGTTTCTTGCTGATGAGGTTAATGGGGACAATGCTTATTTTAGTCAAACAGAGCACAATTGGCTATCAGTTCTCTGGGCATTCAGCAACGCCCTGGTAAGGAGATGAGGACCTTGTTCTGCAATGTATTGGTCCTGCAAAGTAAATGTAATTTTCCATCCTGTGTCCTACAGGAGGTCTGACTAGGTGACCTAATGGTCCCTTGTGGCCTTGATGGATCAGTGAAAGGTCCCCTCAGTGCAGAGAGGGGAGGTTTTGTATCTCACAGAAGGTCCCAGCCTCTCCCACCTGACCATCAGAGCTTGGCTTCCACATTCAACAGGTGACAAAGAAGGACTTAACAAGTGTGAGTGCAAGAACCCCAGGCCGGCAACCAACCCAGAGCACAGGGAGCAGGACTGAGCTGGTGGGCTCAGGCTGGCGTGAACATGAAGGCCTTCTGCATGGCTCTACTGGCTCTGTGCTGGGCTTTCAGGGTTGGAGAATCTCGAGGTGAGTTTCATTTTCTTTTCCTCTTCTTTTTCTTTCCTACCCTTTTTATCATCTTCCCTCCCCTCCTTCCAGTCCCTTTACTCTTCTCCATTCTCTTTCCTTTATTTCCCCCTTTCCTCTGCTCAACTGCTCCCTCTGCCATTCCAGATTGGTATGTTGGTGACTAGACTGACAGGCAAGAGGGCGATTGTTTATGTGAATGGATGGTATGGTAAGTGGATGGAAATGTGGATGGACTTATAGATGGGAGGGTGCATGGTTGAATGGAGAAATGGATGGATGGAAGAGGAGAAGAGTGAGTAGATGGATGGAGGGACAAGTGGGCTATTGTGCAAATGTGTGAACAAGCTGGCTGGTGAGTAGGTGGAGAAACTGGAGGTGCAGTGCATGGATAGACAGAGCCTTGAAGGAGAGTGAAGGGCTAGAACGACACGTAGATTCAGGTAGGAGTGTAAGTGAATGAATATCCATTTGGAGGTGTGGACAAATGGGAGGATGACTCTGTGAGGTGTGTGTGAGAGAGAGACAGAGAGGAAGGGGGAATATATGAGGGTCAGGGAGACAGAGTAAATCACCAGTGTCAATGTCAATGACTCACCTCTATGGGTGTCCATCCCTCTGAACCGCCTTAGTTTCTTCTTTACCACTGCAGAGAACAAACAGGACCCTCTGTCCAAGGGCAGCTCTAGGCACCAGCAAAGCAACCATGTGCTTGGGGCCGCCCATTTACAGGGGTGGCAGGGATCCAGCATAGGAGCAGAGAACCAGCAGAGGGTCCTGGAAGCTGTAGTTCCTTGGTTAGCTCCCTGCCTATAGAGCAGCCCTGGAGCAGGGAAAAAGCTACATTTCCTAGCATTCCCTCGGCCACTACCAACAGGAAAGGAAGGGGGAGGGAATGAGGTAGCTAAGACCTCATGCTGCAGCCTGCTGTGACTGGAGAGCTGCACTGTGAATGATAGGGATACCATATTTTAACATTCAAAAAATAGGACACTTTACGGGGAGGGAGGGTAGCCACACCCTGCTACCATCCACTCCCTCCGATTGCACCTCACAGAAACTCCAACCCATCCAACCCCCTTGCTCCCTGTCCCCGATTGCCCCCTCCCAGGACCCCTGCCCCTAATTGCCCTCCAGGATCCCATGCCCTATCTAAGCACAGCTGGTCCTTGTCCCTGATTGCCCCCTCCCGGGCCCCCTGCCTCTAACTGCCCCTTGGGACCCCACCCCCTATCTAAGCCTCCTTTCTCCTTGTCCCCAACTGCCCCCTCACATAGAGACCATGTTTCACCCCACTCCCCCTAGAACCCACCACCTGTCTCCTGACAAACCCTTGGGACTCCATGCCTATTCAACACTGCCTGTCCCTGGACTGCCCCCTGAACCTCTGCCCCATCCAACCCCTGCTCTGTCCCTTAACTGCTCCCCCGAACCCTCCCCTTCTCCTACCCCCAGCCCCTTACCGTGCCACTCACACCAGTGTGTCTGGCTCCAGGCAGCGCCAGACATACTGCTGCATACACGCTGCTGGTGCTCTCCCACGGAGCCAACACTCCCTCCCCCCACCCCAGCACCTGCCTTCCAGATTTGAACACCTCAAAATTCAGGAATGCCAAGCTCAGTTTGGGCAGCTGTTACTTCATTTCTCCAAATCAAATATGCTGACACAGTAACTTGCTGTAGAAAAAGTAGGATAAAATTAGCAAGAAATGCTTCCCAGTGGTTTTAGGACTGGGATTGCTAATTTCAACAGCCATTGCCTTTTGTTTGTTTGTTTGTTTAAAAGGAAGACAGCGATATTGCTTTGGCAATATTCCCCATAGAAAGAAAGAGTGGAACAAAAGAATAATAAAGGCACCTCAACTTTTCCTCTCATTTATGTAGGACAGTCTTAATATATATGCATCCAGATATCCTCCAATCATACAAGCTGAAATTTGTTCACTTTACTGCAGCTCTGTAACATATGGGAACCATCCTGTCTGTGTTTTGTGTACATCCAAAATTCCTGCTGAATGACCTGCCCCTGGGAGCAAGTTACCAGTGACCCAGGGCTGCGATGGAAGGAGGGGGCGGGGGGGGCGGAGAGCCCGGGGGGGGTGGCAGGAGGTGTGGGGGAGGGCAAAGGTGGGGGTGAAAGGGAGAGCCCAGAGCTGGGGTGTCAGGGGATGAGGGTGGTGGGGAGAGCCCAGGGCTGCGGCAGCAGGGGGGTGCGGCAAGAAGCCCAGGGCTGGGACAAGGGGCAGCCAAATTTTTTTTGCTTGGGGTGGCAAAAAAACCTAGAGCCGGCCCTGCTTCTGTCTTGTCCATTGACTGCTCCTGTTTCTAGGTTTAATCTGTGCATAGTTAGATCTAGTTGTTTGTTGCTTTGTTCTAGTTCAGTGAACCTAAGAGAGGGAGGAATTTCTCCAAATTCCACATGTTCTCTCTGAGCCTCTGCTGCCCCAGCTCTGCATCAAGCCCAGACCCCGTACAGACCCTAAAATGAGTTTCAGAGGAGGTGGCTCATGCACATCTCTCTTTCCAGAGGTGGATGTGCATGTCTGATGTCTGCTGTGCTGGGCCAATCACACTCCCCAGCCCAATGTGCTATTGGCAGGGCTTTCATCCATCATGCCCTTGGGAAAGACGCCCAAGTCTCCGAGCCAACTGACCTCCGACGCCATTAAGCTATGTGATCCATTCACAGGTCCAAATCCCATGCTGACACAGGACAACCCTCTTCATTGCTGAGCCCTTCACTTGGGCCTTAGAGGCATTTTGTGGCATGGCTTGATATCATGACGTCACAGTGTATTACTGCCAGCGACACCTCCTGAAATAATGTAACAATAATGAAAACAATAAAACAGTGACAAAACAAAATAAATAAGTTTGTTTTGAAATGAAATTTTGAAATCTTTCTGATGCTCCACAAACTCTTCAGAATTTCCATTGTCTGAGTAATTTAACAGCCTTTGGTTTCATTTCAGTTTAGAAGGAAAACCAATTTTGTAATGTTGAACTGTCCCATTCAATGGGAATTCCGCGTGTGGCCCAGCTTTAGCCCTGCTCACAGACAGCACAGACAATTCTACTTCAATCAAGGGTGGCGTCTACCTGGAAATTTTACACACCAGAAGGGACAAGATTTCCCTCCTGGGCCACTAATAAGGAACCTATTGCATCTCAAACTGGATTTCCAGCAGTTCTAGATTATCTGCTGCATGTGAGGTCCCCAAACCATCTGCATCTTCTCAGAAAATGAACGAAGCACCTATCTCTGTTCCCTATCAGCACCAGGAAGGGAGAACTATATTTTCCCATTCCATTTGCTAGATTTTTAAGAGGCCTTTTCAATGTTTCTCTCAACCCCCACATTCCCGGGTAGGGAACCTACCTTTCCCGGGACTTAAACCTCATTCTAACAAAACTGATTGGCCTTTCCTTGGCGTCACTGATAAATGCCTCCCTCTTAACAGAAGTCTCTTAAAACTGCCTTTCGATTTGCCATGGTTTCTTCTGGGAGGGGCAGTGAAGTACAAGCAATAATCTCCGCTCCACCCTATCCAACAATCCACAAACACAAAATCATTGTGAGGCCCCAGTTGAATTTCATCACAAACAGTCTATCTTCTACATTATATTGTTCCCTAGATCCCATTCCCCTCCCAAGGAAATGTATATCTACACCTTAGACATTGTGTTAAAAAGCCAAACAGACATTTGTAGCTCTCTGGGAAAGATGTCAAGTAAAACCTCAAAACAGACACATTCTCCGTGGGTTAAGAGGTGCACCGGTCTATGTTACGCCTTCGGGAAAGTGCAAGTTCCTGCATGGATAAGATCTTACTCCACTAGAGCACCTGCAGCACCATAGCTGGCCTTGGGCACCAGGACTGTGGTTCAGGAGAAGGAATAGAGGTGGTTGGTGGGCGCACTCCTGTATGCAAGGGTCGTCTGACCCATGACACTGTGAGGACGATCATGCACCCCCCACGGACATGGCTTTAAACGAGGGTTCTGTACCCTCACCACCAGGGCGACTCCCACAATGCAAATCAGAACTGCCAACCCCCAGCATTCAGAAATCAAGGGTCAGACCTAAAAAATCCTGAGAGTGACTTAAATATCATGAGATTTGAATGAGAATACAGCTGGAGGGGGTTGATTTGTCATTTGGTGTTGTTGTATTTAGGCTCATCCTTCAAGCTTCCCTTCTCAGCTGTGTAGGTCAGACACTTACTTTTTTTACATGAAAAGTGAGAGTCTCGGGTAATAACCTCAATGCAGAAGTTGGGGCTTTAAGAAAAACACTCAGTAGCTCGAGACTCATGATAGACTCACACAAGTTGGCCAGACTATGAATGCACAGGGATGATTCTCCAATTATCATGACTTCTGGTAAGTAAACCTCTCTTTTCCAGCCTCTGGATTGTGAGCATTGGGGAGTGGGAGGTTTTTGTTCATGACATCCCTGACACAGGAGCTAACTGACATGCAAGGGACTCCTGGGAAAGTTTACCCATTTGTTCCTCATTTCCCCATGTTTGCCTTTCCCACCATAGCACCAGTGTGCACATCCCATTATTCCTCACTGCCCATCTCTATGATCCACCAGCAGCGTTGTGCTTTCCTTCCCCCTGCAGAGAGCCTCCCAATGCAGAGCCTGCGCTGCTACAATGACTTCACCTCACAGACGACTTGCACGTGGCAGGAATGCACAGCAGCTCGACGCTTCCTCAATATGACTCTTCACCATGAGGACATTAGAGGCGAGTAAGTGTCTGACCCCAGCTCTGCTGCAAAAGGATTCAAGAAGAGTGGAATGGGAAGAGGGAAAAGGATCCAAGCTGACAGCCAGGCTTTGAGGAGCACGTGGACACTTGTGCTGGCCCTGCTGCGGGGTGGAAGTTGGATACTCTTTTAGGTCTGCATTGGGAGGATGGGGAGATACGAGAAGGTGCACTGATCAGTTTATTTTCATTACTTTTTCTATCACTGTCCCTTGGTTTTTCTGGGGGATCCCAGGTGTGAGTGATGGCAGGGCCTGTTAGCTTACTGCACCTGGAGTGGAAAAAGAGGTGTCAGAGTACTGCTGTAGTAATGCTCATTCATCAGCAGAGGAGAGAGCGCTGGCTCTGCTCTCACAGACCTTCCACACCTCCCTTCTTTGCAGCAGGGTCAATGGGAACATTCTGTTCTATGTGGGGTTTTGCACTGCCCTCATCACTGTCTTTTCTGAGTGCCTTCCAGTAGTGCATTTAAACAACATGACTACACAGCTGTAAGATGGGCTTAGCTCTCTGATCCTTTCCCCCAGTGGGAGAAGCAGCTGCAGTGCAGTTTGAGTAGTTTTTTGTTTGGAGTAGGAGGAGTGTTAATATACAAATGTTGCTCTGTAGTTGCATTAAAGAAGGCAGGTCAAAGAAATGCACCTTGCACTTGGAGCATAAGGTGGTGAGGTTTGGGATGGTCCTTAGTTCTCGGGGGAGTTCATTCCACAATCTCAGAGTAGTGCCAGAGAAAGTTGTGTCCTCTGCCCAGGTCAGCTTTACCCTTCCTGTAGGAGTTCCTGTGTGCCAGAGGAGCAGATTTGTTGACTATGGTCTTCATCCTGGAGTTTTACATGATCTGTTAGATAGCCTGAGCTCAGGCCAAGGGAGTGCCATGAAGATAGGGACTGACACCTTGAACTTTATTTGACATTCTATGGGAAGCCAGTGTAGTGAGCAGAGGAGAGATCTGATGTGTTTACCTAAGCCAGTGTTGCTGACATCACCACAGAGACGGCCCACACCTGCTGATAATGGGGCAGCACAACCCCAGAACAGCTCAAGTCATCCTCCCCCTGCAGCAGCTCCTCCTGGAAAACAGTGGCCTCTGCCTGCAGTTCAAAGCTGTTCCTCCTACCTCTGCCTCTCCCAGACAGGTGCATCTCCCAGCTCCCTGGCTCAGCTGCCCTGCAGGGAGAGGGCCTGTCTGCACCATGTGACCCAGCAATGGTGGGGGACACATGACCCCACATGCACCCCTATGCATCGCCTCTGGCTCCCTACCTTCCATACTAACTGCAAGGCTCATTTCTGTGACCGGCCTTCTCTAATATAAATACAGAGCAACGTGTGTATATGTTCTCCCCCTTATGCTAGGGCAAAACAATAATTGTAGCAGACACATATTCACATTTCTTAAAGATTTACTGGAAGGTGCTCAGATACTACAGCAATGAGTGCAGTATAAGAACCTATACTGAGTAGACTAGAATAAATGTGGGGAAGATTTCAGGAGCCTAATTTTGGATTAGCTATCTGTATCTAAATCAGCTCCTCCTCACCCTCTTTCTTTGCACATGGGAGAAGCACACAGATCCCATGTGAGCCTCTGGAAGCCAAAGAGTTGCCAATCTGCCAGGACTTCTGTGTCTGCTGGAGCTGCCACAGGAACAGCACCCTTTTTGCAATTGGGGCGCACGACAATTACAGTTTCAAACCTGATCGGTTGCTGCAGGCCGAGCTGAACGTCAATCTCTCCCAGAATGGTAAGGGCAAGACACCACTACTCTCTTCCCTCCAGGAATATTTTTGATTCGCTGAAATGAATACTTCTTCCAATGTGAAGGTCCCCCAACCCTAAGCAAGAATCCTGATCCCCAATCAGAGTGGATTGGTTTAAATCAAAACCATTTAAATTTTAATCATGATTGAAATCAGCAGGCCGCAAATCTTGATTTAAATCCTCAATTTTAATTTTTTTTTGTATTTGTGCTTTTTTCATTATTTTTCTAAAGAGATGTTGATTTTCATTGGTTGATAACCATTAACACATGTTGCTTTGCAACTAAATATAGCCTTTCGAAAGGTGACAGAGATGTAGTAATCTATCAGTGCCGAATATCTTTTAGGGTTAATCCCAGGTTGACCCTAGGGACCTCTGCTTTTGTTTCTTAGCTCCAGCCCTTGTCAAAGTCCAAACAGCAGAGATGAAAAATCTTCATGTCCGCTATCTTGATTTCACTTTTCCAGCATTCAAACCGATGGCACAAGGCCTTCTGCAGGTTCTTCTCCATGAATGGACGGAGCAATCAACAAATTGTGTCCTACAACAGTCCACTTAATTTTGATCGTCCACCTGGATAGGTGGGGGGAGCCACCCTTCTCATCTGTGTGCACTAGTTGAGAATGGGCATTCTTATTATTATTCCTTGTAGCATGGAATACAGATATTACAAGTAAGATTAATGCATGCAGCAACTTACAAGCATTTTATAGTCTAAACACTAAACACATCCTTACAAGTCTAACACCTATCTTGAACACTACTAACATATAAGTGAACTGATCTGGTTTCCAGCTATGAATTTTTCAGTGCTCAGCTGATGCTTACAGACTTTGCAGGAGCTGGCACCTGGTTTACTAGCATCGTAATATCTATACACTTTTTAAAAGCATGTATATAGTCTAACATACATTTATTCAGATTCCTACTTACTTTTTGTACTATGTTACAAAAAGGCGAATGACACATTTCTTATTTACTAGGTTATGTTTAAATTCTACTTGTGATTAGTATCAAGCTCAATTAGGATAGACATTCAGATTCAATTAAAAAGGCACAAAACCAGAATTTTAATTTGTATTATGATTACTATAATCAGTTAAATAAAACTACTTTATGTGTGCTGGATACACAAGACAAAATGTTTGTCAAAATATGTTTTGCATTTAAAATTAAGAAGGAAGTAGTAATTGACTTTAATTCATTGTTTCGGATCACCATATTCTTCAAGATTTTAAAACTAGTAGATCTCGTCCTCTCACACCTAGCTTTTATACAGAGATTGGAAGAGCAAAACAAGCTTTCCTACTTTTTCAGCTCCAATTGGTTTCTTAATGTGGAATGAACTAGTTGAATAAATAGAAATGAAGAAAATATTCTCTAAGCACCAACAGAAGAGGTTACTGCTATCAAAAGCTGCTTTTAGCACCGTATCAAAATCTGAATCCAGGTGCTTAGCCAGAGACTTCCGTCAGTTCACAGTCTCACAGTCTTTAAAACTTGGCAGCAAATGTGTGTTGCTTAATATTATTATTGTAATTGATTTAAATTATTATAATAGATTATGATAAATTTAGGCTTTAAGATAGTTGTCATAATTTCCCAATTTAATTTTAAAGACAAGGTTACTTACCCTGTAACTGTTGTTCTTCGAGATGTGTTGCTCATATCCATTCCATTTAGGTGTGTGCGCACCGCGTGCACAGCCGTCGGAGAAACTTTTTACCCTAGCAACACTCGGCGGGTCGGCTGGGCGCCC
>NC_133769.1:100694256-100715522 GCF_003597395.2 Chelonoidis abingdonii
CCCAGGGCCGCCTGTGGAGGGGCAGGGGGAGGCAAGTGGGGCAGTTTGCCCTGGGCCCCGCAGAGGACCCCACAAGAATATAGTATTGTAATTTATTTTTATGGAAGGGGACCCTGAAATTGCTTTGCCCCAGGCCCCCTGAATCCTCTAGGCAGCCCTGAAGCTGGGAGATGGATACATGTTCCTAACGTGTTGTTTGTGTTCTAGTCAAGCTGTTTGCGCCTGTCAGTGTGACAATGACAAAGACAAAAGACCAGGAGTATGAGTTGAGGTGGACAAAACAGATCCTAAGCTATGACTATATAGGCCAGAGATATGAATTCTTGTATTGGAAGACTGGTGACTCCTTGGAGGTAGGTGATGGTACTGCTGGGAGCCCAGGACTCTGCCAGGTAGGTGAGTGGATGGGACAGAGTTCCTCACCCCTCCTCCATCTCTTCTCCTCTTCTCTTCCCAGAATGCCCAGCTTGTAAACATCAGCAATGACAAGCCTCCCTTCATCTTTACCCTGCAGATGCTGGAGCCCTCCACACACTATAGGGGGAAAATGCGGGCGAGGGTGAACACACTCCCCTACCAGGGGCACTGGAGCGAGTGGAGTGAGGAGTGCACCTGGGAAACTGAGAGTGGTACATCCCAGCTGGGCCACGGGCTTGGGGTTTTGGGGGAGGGGATCAGTTCCCTCCCTAGAGAAATGGGTCCCTTAGCAGGGGTTTATGGGGATCCAGGGTTTCATACAGTTAATTGAGCAAAGAGACCTACCAGGGTCCCCTTGGTACCTGGCTGCATGCTTCAGATCACAGAGGAGGAGTATAATTGGTTTATCTGAATGGGAGCCCAGGGCTGCCATTTCCCATGGGAACATGAAAACAGTATGAAAATCAGAGGCTGGGTGTGGATGCACTAGGTGAGGAGAGAAGGGGCCTCCACAAGGAGGTTTAGAAGCATGAACTTCCTACACTGTCAGAGTGTCGTACAGAGGTTTTAGTTCCGTGAGTCCCAGGAAAATCAGGGAGCAGGCCATATGACTGTAATCTTCCACTACACATTGTATCTCTGCACTGCAGCCTTTGAGGTGACCAGGTTACTACCTTTAAGAGGAACCAGGCAGGCTGGATCCCACAGGATGTGGTCAGGCTGAAAATTGGGCTGGAGGCCAGTAAGAGAAGTTCATGGATCTAAGTGGAGGGCTGGAGAAGGGAAGGAATGATCCATGCTAGAAGGTAGAAAGGGATCAATCAGTGGAGCTGGTTGAACTGTTCATTCTGAACAACATTTTCATGTCTGAAAAATAAGAAAAAGACTCTTTGAAACGGATTGTAAGCAAATCTATTGGAGCCTACAGGGGTCTCTCTGGTCATCCAGAGAAGCATTTCTTCATGGATGTGTTGTTCAGCATTTGGAATTCAGGCTGTGTGATTGGTCACTAGGTCTTATGGTGCAGTTCATGGTCTCCTGTTTTGTACAGCTTCAGGAAGCTAACCAGAGAGGTGACTGAATAGGCCTTAAGTTGTGAATGTGCAGACTCAAATGTTTGTGTTTCTTGTAAATTCACACTTAACTGCAAGTCTCCTGGCATTTCAAATGACTGGGTGTTTTTCCTTTTTTGTTGATACCTGCAATGTTCTCGTAGGGATCTTCACGCTGAAGTTACTGATCTGTTCTCTCAGTCTGAACTTCACTTTAACAAAGTTCTATGCTCTGGGAATTTCTTCAGTTTTTTTAATATTCCTAACATGGGATTAGGAGAGTAGGGGTTTGAGGATCATATCCCCTTTGGGGCTGACCTAAAGAGATCTGTAGAGACTAACCTCACTTCCACAGCACCTCCTGGGAGACCCTGTGCCTTGGAGTTGTGCAGGAGAGGAAATTTTTTCTTGGGAACATCTGAGGTCTGTGGGCATATGTGGACTCTCACAAATACAAACTCGTCCCCAGATGTTTGCATGAATGTAAACTGGTTATCCAGATGTTCACGGAAAACCCAACAGAAAGGGCTCAGGCACAGACAGATCAAATCATGAGTTGGTTTTAGCAAGCGTGTTCACGAATTCATTGCCCTGATTAGGTCACATCTATTTTGTCACACATGCACAACTATTCCATGGTCTAACAGAATAGGTGACTTGATTTGTAGGCAACCTACATTTTTCTGACCTCAATATCATCCCTCCAGAGCATCCAGAACATAAAGTTTGATATAGAATGAAGCGCTGTCTCTTTCTCTCTCATTTATCTGTCTCAGTCTGGTCACCACTGATTCTCCCACTGCTGGTTCCAGTCTTCACCATCATGCTGATAGCATTTGGCTGGTGCAGTTATAGAGGCTTACTCAGGTAGGTTTGCACTGGGAGTGGGAGATTCACCAGACACATTGGTAGAGTGAGTGCAGGGAGGGGCAGAGAAACAAGGGTGAGGTGCTGTATGGGCACATCCCTATCCTTGATCTAGGGCTTAGTCGAGCTGGGGATATGACTGGGCTGCAGCTTGAGTGCTGGGCCATGGAGTTTCAGGACCTCTGGGTTGACAAGGAGGCCCAGGGTAAGGCTGTGTGTCTGTTGTAGCCTCCCCCTAGGAGAAGTGACCCTGCAAACTCCTTCTTGTTACAGCAAGAAGAAAAAATGGGAGGAAAGGATTCCAAATCCTGGCAGGAGTCAGCTGCTCCAGAGCTACCTCCAGGTAAGAGAACTGCTGACCCTGGAGAAGTGGAAGTAGAAGCTCTGCATGGGTCAGAGAAAGGGGAAATGCTGCCCTGGGGGTTATTGCTGAGTGTGTAGCTGCCCAGGTGGAACCTGAACATGCTGATCAAACCACTGCCCTCGACTGGGGGATGATGGGAGCACTGCGGACAAAGTGGAAACAGCAGATTAGGCCATTGGTCTCTCTCATTCATTATCCTGCTTCAGTGGCCAAAACCTGATGCTTCAGAGGTAAACAAACTCCCGCCCACAATGCACCTGGTCAAGAGTGCAACACTGCATAGGGAAATTACTTCCTGGCCCTATGTGCACAAGAGTCAGTTACTACTAGTGTAACTTGCACCACTATTACCTATGTTATTATGAACCAGGGCGATAGCTGGTTCTTTATAAAGTCACAGCCCTCCTCTCTTTGGAGGTAGGGAGGTTTCCAATACAGTGTGGGAAGATCTATTTCTTCTCTCCCCTCCCCCGAATGTTACTTTTATTGAGTGACCCTCTCATGATATGAGACAAGGGGGAAATGAGTCACTCAGTCTGCCCAATCCCCTTGGCAATGATCTTCCAGGGCAAGCTCCAACCACATGCATTTCCATGCAAGGGCAGTCACAGTGTTTGATTTGCAGGAGCGCAGGGACTGTTCTCTCCTTGTGCCCCCAAAGGACTGGGGAAGGTGAAGGCAGGAGGCTGAGTCATGGTCCTGCCCCACCTCTGTACCTGCTTGCCAGGGTGCAGTTGGTATAATCACCCTACAGGATGGTGGCATCTGCCTAGATCCACCTCAGAGACACAGTCCCTCCCCCACCCACCCTGAAATGGTGGTGCTCCCCACCAGCACAATTCCTCAAGACCTCAGCCAGATGCCTCCATGACTCCCATCAGCACAGTATTGGGTGCCTCATAACCTCTAGTGTATTTCTCCTTACAATGCCCTTGTGAGACAGGGCAGCACTATTATCCCATTTTACAGCTAGAGAATGCAGCCAAGGAGATTAAATGACTCACCCAAGGTCATGAACAAAGTCTATAGAGGAACATGAACTTAAACCCAGGTCTTCCACACCTGACACTAGACACCATCCCCCCTCCACTTTTGTCCTTTGCACATGCAATAAACCTGTCACTCTTTCTGTCCTGTGGCTGCTGTCCAGACCTCAACCCACCTCCACTGGCCCTCTTGGAAGCTCTTCAATCTCAGCTACATCCTCTGTCCTGGGAGGTGATCAGAAATGTAGTGCTCCAAGGAGAGCACCCCTGTCTGACAGAAGGGGACTATTTCCATTCCCTTTTTAAATGCTACCAAGCAACCCATCAGCTTTTAGATCTTTGTCCTGCTCTGGGCAGACACCTCCATTGCTGTTCCTGAAGGCTTGGCTGTAGCAAGTAGCCACCCCAGCACACTCCTTCTTGCTGGGTGTGGCAGTGCAGCAACTTTTGCCTTAGTTTTTCCCTAAAAATCTTTGGCTTACTCCAGCTGCAAGAGTACCCTGGCCCTTTGGTCAGACAACTTGACAGAGTCCTTTACCATGTCCAACAGAACCATAAACAAAACCCTTCAGCCTGGCCGAGCTCAGCTGGCCATCTCATCCTCACAAGCCTGCCTCATCCGTGCCACTTATCCCCACAGCTTGTCTCCAGGTCCTGTGCTTTCAACAGCCCTGCTATCCAGGAGCTGACATGCTCCTCCCTTCACTCAGGGGTTCCAGCAGGCTACTGCTCTTCAGTGTCCCTGTCTCCAGTCAGACTTCCCACTCACCCCTGAAGTGTGCTGTGTGCTGTGTGCTGTGTGCTGTGTGCTGTGTGCTCTCTCTCTCTCTCTCTCTCTCTCACCTCCTCTCCTCAGGTCTCCTTCCTCCCACTAGCCTCACTCAGCTTTTATGGCCACAAGCCCTTCTCATCCTCACCTGGGCTTTATTTCTAATTAGGCCTGGCCCATCCTCCAGATTCAAGCAGGCCCCTCAAACTTTTACTCTTTCACAGCACCTGTAGGGTAAATACCCCCATTACATTGTGTAACTGTGCCTCAATGCATAACTGCTAAGAAACAGGGCAAACACAACCTAAAACTGGTGGTTATTCTTCCATAAGATACACCAAACCAGCAACAAAAGTAAACTTCTGTTTCACTGCACTGGCAAACAAGACATCATAAAAGCTTTTTCCTTAGGCATTCCAGATTCTTATATCACCACCCAAACCACTGGATTTAGAGATGAGTGGCTCTTTAAAACCAGTCTCAAAAAATAAAAGGTTCTTCTGATCCCAAAGGGCCAGCCACACACCCAGATCAATATGCAACTCAGAGCCTACCCAAAAAATCATCCTGATGCCAATCCTTTAGTATGCAGAATATAAAGATTTATTTATAAAAAGAAGGTGAGTTAAAATTGCTCAAAGGAATCAAATACATACAGTAATTGCAAAGACCACACTCAGGCTTGTAGCAGTGATGGAATAAACTGCTGGCTTAAGTCAAGTCTCTGGCTGCTTCCAAGGTCCTCAATTTCTTGATTAGACTGTTTCCATTCATATAAGTTCATAGTCCAGAGGTTTGGGCAGGAAAGAGGCCAGAGCAGGATAGAGGCAAAATGCAGGGGTTTCCAGGGCCTTTTATATCTTTTGCCATGTGCAGGGAACCTGTTCTTTTAAACAAAGCTCTCAGCACATCTAATGGAAAATTACAGGTGACAAGATAGTGTTTGGAGTCACATGGGCAAGTCACACGTCCATGCATGAAGGTTTGGACAGAGAAGAAGAGTGGCACAGCAAGCACCACCACAGCACCTCCTGCTGGTCAGTTCCAACCTCAGTGTCCCTCCTGCTGGCCAGTGTGTTTCTACCAATGCCTGCTTCCTCCTGATCACCACCACTTCTAGCACTTCAGGTCCCACATCTTTCCCAGACCCTAATGCCCCTTACCTTGGGGTGTTGCCTCACAATGGTGCCCCACACTCTGGGTCTCCTCTCTCTGGGGAACCCCAGTCCCCTAAGCCCACCTCACCTCAATGACCCACTGCCAGTCCTCATCTAGTCCCTTCCCACAGGGCCAAACAGCAGTCTGAAGTGGCCACTTCTCATCAGCAAGGGGGTTTAGACCAGCTGCCTTTCCAGCTCCAGCTGCCTCCCTAGTACCTCCCCTGGCCTTCAGCAAGGCCTCAGTCTGGGGACTTACCAGGCCAGAGCTCTGCCTGCCTTTCTCCAGCCTTGCTCTGCCTCAGGTACCCTGCTTGCTCACCCAGGCAGCCTGGTCCTCTCTGCTCTTCAGCTGGAGCAAGAGTCTCTCTTGCTCTCTCAGCCTGCCCTTTTATCAGGGTCAGCTGGACCCTAGGTGGGTGTGTCCACTTGGCTGCTTTTAATCCCTTCTTAACCTGAGTGGGGTGACCACCCGATACAAGAAGCCATTACCTAAACCTCAGCACCTGTGCAGGACAGTTCATTCAGTATAGATTGGCTTCTCCCATGGTCTATTGTCTCTTAAGTGTTTTTTGATGAGCCTCTTAATTTGAATAGTGCCTCCAAGCTGTGCTCGCTAACTACCTTGTGGGCGTTACCTCAGGAGCAAGCATTAGAAATCCAGGCATAGCACCAATACATATAACTTCAAATACAAAAATGATACATGCATATAGATAGCATAATCATAACCCGCAAATCATAACCTTTTTATAGACATCTTACATGCCACATTTTGTATGAGATTTGTTGCAAATATATAAGAGAGGTTGCAACAATGATCTATATGGTCATATCTTAATCAGATAATGTCACACAATGTCCTTCGAGGACCCTGCCCAGCAGTGCATAGGAGAAGCCCAGGTGATAGTATTTTTGCCGCTGTGTTTTACCTTATGCTTGGGCAAGCTGAACTGCACCTACTATCGTGTTGCTCATTCCCTCCATGAGTTCACATCCACCCAGAGATGCTGTCAAGTCTCTCTAGTTCTAACTGTGTTGCGAATTATACCTGTAGGCCACGCACCATTCGTTTCTAGGTTGAGGCACAAAAACCAAAGATTTACAGAGTGTCCAAACAACAAAGTTTTATTGCTCAAGGTTCAAACAACGTTTGAACGTGGTGTCCCCCTGCTAGTCAGGGAGACACCCAGGCTGCAGCTTACATAGAAGTTATATACCTTTTAGGAGTGCATGCTACCCTCATGGATTGGAAGCCTTAGCCAATAAACAAGCCATTTTCTTATCTTTAGCCTATTACAGCTAATCATTGTCCTCGTGCTGGCTAGTGCACAGTCCAGCTGTTACCTTGCATACTAGAATATTTCCTTAATTATGCTGTTGCTGCTGTTTTCCTATCCTCTTTCCTGTTTCTGGCTTTATCTTTCTTTAATGCTGCCCTTGGGAGCTGTGTACGAGATGTGCTCTCTTTTAGTTAATGATGGATACAAAATAGGGGGACTTACAAAATGGAATCACTCATGCTAATTACCTTTAACAACTGAAATAATCTTGTGTCACCGGCAAACGTCACCAACCTGCTGCCCAGTTCTCTCTCCAAATCCATAATGCACACAGCTCCCAGGGCTGGCCCCAGAACAGCTCAGTAATGAGCTCTCTGTACCCTGAGGAATAGCCATTCCCAATAGTTCTTTGTTCCCAGTTGTGTAGCTGGTTTTCAATCCATGGTCGGACTCTGTTCCTTACCCCGTGGTTTTAAGTGTCTGTCACATTTCATTAGGTGTCGGATCCAAAGGTGTTCAGAAATCCTAGGAAATGGGGTGCCCCAGCTCACCCTGGGATGGCAGAGCTCTTATGCTATAGACACAGGCTGATTTCCTGAGCCCTGGCCCTACCTACAGCATCCCCATAGTCTCCCAGGGCAGGGTTTCCATTACGCACAGTGGCTGATTTGCTGCCCTCTTGCACCTGCCCACACTGTTCCCCGGCGCTCCGTGGGCAGAGCTGCCAGAACATACCTGGCATTACCTGATGACGGGTGGAGTTAAATGAGAGAGATCAGCACTGGGGAAAATGAAAGGCCCATGGAGAACAAAATAAATCTTGCCTGTAATGATGTTGACACCTGTGTCCTGTGAGCACCCCCTCTCTGGCCGATACATGCCTGCAATCACTCAGTTTTGAACAGGACGGCACCCACCTCTTGCAGGTGTCCCCTTCCTGGTGGGGTGTGAGCCTTTTTCTTTCAGTTCTTACAACAGGGTTGCACCTGCATCTCATGAGCACGCCGCCAGCCAATGGTTCTTTTGGCAGTTCTTCAGTGACTCAGCCCTACAGCCGAATCATACACACTGTCCCCCGTTCTGGGGTATGCAGTCTCTAGGTCTTGCTCATGGCCTGGTTTGGGGCTGTAGCACCATGGCTTCCCCCAGAGGCACTGCTTTCTTTAACAGCCCAAAAGGGCCCATCTTGGTACTCTCAGTTAATGTTTCTTTGGCAGCCCTCCCTGGGCTCAATCTTCAACCAGACCAGCAGGGCCCATCATGGTACTCTTACCTGGTCTGGCTAGGTTCTGGGCTCAGCCTGCCCGAACTAAGCTCCCCATGGCCCTGCTTCTTTTCCTGCCAGCCAGGCACCTGGTCTTCAGCAGCATTTCCTGGGCTTAATCTTACTTGCAGTGAGCTGTCAATGGTCCTGCTGCTCTTCCAGCCAGCCATGCACCCACTTCTGCTTCTTCAAGCTCCAGGCAGCAGCTGACTGCTCTGCCGCTGCTGGTTTCTTTTATATGGCCCTTGTGCCCCCTGATTGGTCACTCCAGCAGCCCCTCTGATTAGCTGCTCCCCTGCAGCCACTGTAGACTGCCTGGAGGACTTCTCCTCTGCCCTTTTTTGGGGTGTGATGAGACAGGGCCACGAGGCCTGTTCCCCCCATCAAGGAGCAATGTTGTCCCCAGGAGGGGTTAAACTGCTACCACACTGCAATATCTCCACTATGGGACTTCTGGCTCCCCTCTGCCCTCGGGGAATCACCCTCTGTCTGCCAGGAGTGCTATCTGCCCGTGTCTCTTTTCAGAAAGTACCTCTTGGGAGTCCGCTGCCAAGCAGCCAGCTGGACTTTGGCAAGCAGAGCCCTTCTGAGAAGACAGACCTGGTCAGCTTCATCCAAGTGCTGGATGGGTGAGTGATCGGTGCACTGTTCATTGGTGATATTCTCCGAGACGTTACTCGGTGATAGTGGCATCTCAGTTCCTGTGCATGGCTGATCCCATCAGGCAGAGGTGGCAAATGTAACTGGTGTGAATGATAAACCTTGACACATCCTCCACACACCCATCTGGAAACGTCAGTGGTGGACTTGCAGCCCCTGGTCTCCCTGGCTCCCTGGAAACACCAGTCCCAGACCCTGAGCCATTCCTCCCTGATCTCTCCTTCTGGAAATGGGCTTGCCTCAATGCCCTTGATTTCCCAATCTGGAAATGGAGGTATGTGATGGGTTGGGTCACAGAAATCCCCTTGGGACTGTCACTTGATGTGCTGACACTGTCTCTGAGCCCGTTTGCCCTGCCCGCTTGGGACTCCAGAACCCGGCCTTGTTGAGCCAGATACGCTAATCTGCTGCAACACAGATCCAGGGTCCAACCCTTGCCCCCCAAACTGCAGACTTAACTGAAAACGGCTTAGCAAGTGCTCCTGTCTCTAGCACCCAGACACCCAGCTCCCAATGGGATCCAAACCTCTAATAAATCCACTTTACTGTGTATAAAGCTTATACAGGGTAAACCCATAAATTGTCCACCCTCTGTAACCCTGATAGAAAGATATGCACAGCTGTTTGCTCCCCCGGGTATTAATTGCTTACTCTGGGTTATTTAATAAGCAAAAGTGATTTTATTAAGTATAAAAAGTAGGATTTAAGTGGTTCCAAGTAATAACAGACAGAACAAAGTAAGTTACCAAGCAAAATAAAACAAAATATGCAAGTCTAAGCCTAATACATTAAAAAAACTGAATACAGGTAAATCTCACCCTCAGAGATGTTCCAATAAGCTTTTTTCACAGACTAGACTCCTTTCTAGTCTGGGCCCAGTTCTTTCCCGTGGTACAGTCCTTGTTCCAGCTCAGGTGGTAGCTAGGGGATTTCTCATGACTGCAGCTCCGTTCTGTTCCATTCTCTTTTATTGCTTTGGCACGAGGCGGGAATCCTTTGTCTCTCTCTGGGTTCGCACCCCTCCTTCTAAATGCAAAAGCACCAAGTTAAAGAAGGATTCCAGTACCAGGTGACTTGGTCATATGTCCTGTGAGACCCCAAGCCTTCATTCTTCCTGGCCTGACTCACAGGAAAGCTTGCAAGTAAACAGAGCCATTTACAACCAATTGTCCTAGTTGATGGGAGCCATCAAGATTCCAAACCGCCATTAATGGCCCACACTTTGCATAATTGCAATAGGACCTCAGAGTTATATTTCATATTTCTAGTTTCAGATACAAGAGTGATATACTACACTTGATCTGAGCTCACAGAGAGCCAGATAGGATGACCACACTCAATAGATTATAAGCTTTGTAATGATACCTTACAAGAGACCTTTTGCATAAAGCATATTCCATTTACATCTTATTCACACTCATTAGCATATTAAATAGTAACATATAAAATCATATGGAGCGCAACATCACACTCTCCTCCTGAACTTACTGCCAGAGACATGGACACTGTCCATGGCAGAGGCAGAATATCTAAAATTACCCTTTTTTTTTGGACAGTGCATTTGCTACCTAGTTCTCTTTTCTTCTGCTCCTGAGCATCTTTCTGTGCTTCAATCAATTTGTCTTTTAAGTCCAGTGCTTGCTTGTGTGCAGCCCTTTGTTTGGCTGCTTCTGCCTTCATGGCAGCCTTTTCCCGGGCAATTGCACATCAATTTCCATTTGTCTTCCCTTGAGACCGTCACTCAATGACCGGGGATACCACAGAGAACCCCTTCATGCCAGAACAGGTGCCCCTTCACTCCTGTCTTGCTGAGTTAGACAGTCCAGTCAGCTTCAGCACAGACCCAGAGGCTGGGCCACACCCCTCTGCAGTTCTCTGAAACTGAGATCCACTCAGCTCAGGGGCTTCTGGAAATGGACTTCCCTCAATGCCCTTGATTTCCCAATCTGGACATGGAAGTGAATAAGCACCCCCAGCACACAGATGCATACACACCCCCTCCCCCACACACCCTGTCTTCCTGTCACATGGAAGGGAGGCCCTCACCACCCTTGGGGCTCATTCTGGCTCTGGCAGCATACAAGAGCCAGTAGGAACCACAATAGGCCAAAGAATAGTTCCTCCAGTGCAAGAGAAGTGTGGGGTCAACGTAAACATTGCCGTGGAGATGTACCTTAAAGTGTCTTGAGGTTGGTGCCCAGCCATCACTGGTCACTTTTGGAAAGCGCAGGCCATTATTTGTATTTGTTTGAATCCCCATCTCTCCTTGCCTGCCCCCTCCCTTTCGCTAGCTTCTACCTCAGTGTCTGTAAGCTCCTGGGGACAGGGGCCATGTCTTTCTACAATCTCTGCCAAGTGCCAGGCAAAGGTCTGGTGCTATATAATGTGGGTGGGGGTGATGACGGTCTCTGTAGGGTAATATGCTGCTTGGGCCCCCTAGACTCCAGAAACACGGAAACTACCAGACTGGGTCCAGCCAATGGTCAATCTAGTCCAGTATCCTGCCAGGAACAGATGCCGGTGCCAGCTGCTTCAGAGGAAGGAGCAAGAAACTCTGCTATAGAGAATTATGGGATAATCTTCCCCCTGGGAAAGATTCCTTCTAATCCCGAAGAGACCTTTCTCCCAGGGGGCCCTTAGCTCCACTCCCTGTCTGTATGTGATGTTCTCTGCAGGGTGACTGCTCTGATTCCTCTTGTTTCCCTCTTGCAGACCGATGAAAGTTAGTTCAGCAGAGCTTCCTGCAGCCGTGGCCGATAGGATGATGTGCTTCCTTGGTGCACTGGACCCAGAGAACCCATATAAGACTCTTGAAATGACAACTCCAGCCCCACGTCCGGCAGCCCTGGCTGGCTGCCATTCAAGTCAGGGCACCAGTCAGTCCCTGTCGCCAGCCACGCTCCCCTGGAGGAGCAGTGCTAAGGTCACTGCTTCTCAGGCACCCATGTCCTGTTTTGATTTTAATGGTCCCATGATGGCCCCAGGCCACAGAGGGCACCTCCAGCCCTGCATTGGGCCCTGAGACAACTGATGTTGCAGTCCCACTTCCATCTCCAGCATTAGCCACTCCCTCTAGAGCACACCAGCATATATTTGGGAGTCACGTAACGTTTCTCCAGGCCCCGCATGGTACCTCACAACCCATCAGTGTTTCCTGACCCTTCCTGTCAGAGGGGGTTGATACTTCTAAAGCAGAGCCTGTGAATGAGAGTAACGTGGTCATGTTCAACCCCAATGACACTGGGCCAGTTTTTCTACACGAGATGGAGGAATATTGCTTCTTTCCTAGCCTCAAACCCACACGCAAGCCATTCAGCTCATCCGAACTCTGAAGTGTGACGCTTACCTTGCATTGCCGCTATGGGAAGGACAGGAACCAGCTGTCAGGGCCAGGGAACTCTGCTAATTCTGGAGAGAACTGGTGAAGACAAGAGAGCAGGTGACTGGATGAAAATTCCACCATTCAAAGCATGTCACCGGTATTGTTTTCCCCACTGTTCTTCACCCTCTTACACTGGGAAACAAAAATAGCAATTCTTCTTTCCAGCCCTTTCCACTCCCAAAGGGGGTGGAAGACATCAGTCAGCACCATGTCCTTCTCAGCTGTATTAGTATATTTGGATACAGAAACCAGGAAATATATCCCCATTGGAGAGGGCTGCTCATTACACACACTCTAATCCCCTTGCCATTACCATGTTAGTCTTGCTATGGTTCTGGTGCAGAACATAATGTTGAGTTCAATGCAAACTTCATGGCATGAATGATCAAACTGCATGTCACCGATAAGACTCTGTCATAAGTACCTGGAATGAAATGCCTCACATTCTTTAAACAGATCTAGGTTATTTAGAGAGATAATACTCATCCAGAAGAATTGGTGTTGGAAGGATGTAGATACCAAGGAGGGATTGGAATTGTTGCGTATGAGACAAAGTGGGTCGGAGTAAAGGATGAAACAGAAACAGGGAAATTTGGCTGGAGATCAAGAAACCTTTCCTAATTGTGACATCTACTATCCTTACGGGATGGGCAACTCTTTCCTGGGAAGCAGTGATTCTGAAAAAGATTTGTCATGGAGGGTCATGCTGCTTAATCAGTTGACCATGCGCTCCCAGTGTGATGCAGGGCCCAGAAGGGCTAATTCAAATCTTAGATGCATAAACAGGGTCAGGGGAATCTTGAGTAGAAGTAAAGAGGTTATTTTACCTCTGTATTTGGCACTGCTATGACCACTGCTGGAATACTGTATCCAGTTCCGGTGACCACAATTCGAGGATGTTGATAAATTGGAGAGGGTTCAGAGAAGAGCCATGAGAATGATTAAAGGACTAGAAAACATGCATGATCGTGACAGACTTAAGGAGCTCAAGCTTTTTTGCTTAACGAAGAGACGGTTAAGGGGTGACTTGTCTATAAGTACCTACATGGGCAACAGATATTTAATAATGGGCTCTTCAATCTAGCAGAGAAAGGGATAATACAATCCAATGGCAGGTTGAAACTAGACAAATTCAAACTGGAAATAAGGCATACATTTTTGACAATGAGGGTAATTAAGTACTGAAACAATTTACTGAGGTTCATGGTAGATTCTCCATCACTGACAATTTTTCGACCAGGATTGGATGTTTTTTTCCAAAAATCTATTCTAGGAACTATTTTGGGGAAGTTCTCTGGCCTGTGCTATGCAGGAGATCAGATTAGATTATCACAATGGTCCCTTCTGGCTTTGGAATCTATTAATCTATAACTGCTAAAATGCTATGATTTGCTGCTTGTGGAAGATGTTAACATCAAGCTGGTGCTTTGGTGAAGATCTGAGCAGTTTCTTGTAAGGTATGAACTGTGCCAAACAAAGAGAACCCAGTTCTTTCCGGTTCCTCTATTGCAAGGAAAAAATGTTGGCTCAGAGCTGTAACCAGTGATCACACTTGACAAAAATCAGCTCTCAGTCCATCGGTCAGCTCCATTACTGATTGATTTAGATGTGTCACCTACCAGGTGGGATTCTTGCATCTCACTTGTTTGGGGCATCATGTGACATGGCTGATCAGGGGAAGAAAGGGAAGTTCTGGGAGTATATTTCTGTTTTTTTCTGCTATGTTAATTGGACGTTGCCAGGCCTGCATTGTGCAGTGCAATTCTTCTTTTGGATATTTTAAGTTCTGATAAACTCATTAGTTTTAGACATGTGAAAAGTGAATTCATTGCTCTTGAAAGGAAGGGGCTGACAGCACTGCCTCAGGCTGACCAGAGCAGAGATAGGTGCCATCCAAGCATTCCCTGCCCAACTCATTCCTGACTTGCTAATCCAGTCCCAGGCCTTGTGTGAATAGAGAAGGCCACATATCCCAGTCTGTGCTGTGGTTTTGTTCCGTGTCTATGTAGGCATTAGAACAAGACCATAAAAACCCCATGTATTAACTCTGCCCCTGCACCAAGATGCCTGGATGTGTATCAACTCACTGTGCCCCCGAGCTACCCTGGTTTCTGTATCCCAGATAATCTCTGTGAGTCTGATCCCAGTGCCCAATGAGGTCAATGGGAGTCTTTCTACTGAGTTCCTTGTGTTTTGCATGAGGCCCAATTAGTGATGCAAACAGATCTCTTCAGGAGCCTGGAACCATGTCATCTTGGCACAGCAACAAACCAGTGCCAGGGCAGTGGGCCCAAATCTTCCATTCTTTGAAACCCCCCAAGATCCCTAGCACTAACTTTGGGTGGTTCCGCACCCCCTCCCCTCACCTGCAGCCTTGCTCCTCAGAGCTGTTCATATTGTCATTGTTATTTGTATTTGTTTTGCGGTAGCACCAAAAGAGAGCCCCAATGGACTTGGTGCTGTATATACGCATACAATGCCTTGCTACTTGGCTGAGGATGGCACGCTGCATGCTGAGACCTGTTCACTCTGTGGTGAAGCAGGAGGAAGCCCAATAGGAGATCTCTGTAAACTGCACTTTGGCCTCCCTTTTTAGTCACAGAGCAATTTTTTCTCCTCCACACCATGTACCTTGGAACAGCAGAACCTGTCACAGTTAATTATTGAGGGTGG
Source organism: Chelonoidis abingdonii (assembly GCF_003597395.2). NCBI lineage: Eukaryota > Metazoa > Chordata > Testudines > Testudinidae > Chelonoidis > Chelonoidis abingdonii. Next base: position 100,709,131 of record NC_133769.1, read on the forward strand.
GAGATAATCCTCCCATAGTTACCCCGATTACATTTTAATGTCTTCTGCTTGCAAACCTCTGGTGTTCCTCTGCAGTCAGCTCATTCTGACCTAATCCCACTGACAGATAGTGGGGAAACAGCCCTAATTCATGCCCAGAATCAGTTCACATCTGCGGGCAAAATAATCAATAGTTCCAAGACTGGGGGTGGGGCTGGGGCAACTGGGGAAAGAAAGAGTCCCTCTCCCCTTGCAAACTTTGTGGCAAGTAGGTGATCTGTGTATGGCCAGCAGGAAGAAACAAACACTAGAAGCCCCTGGGTTCCCTGAGGAGCCATATCAGACAGGAAAGCCATGTGCAGATCTTAAACAACCATTGCACCCTCGAGCCAGTGGACAGTGTTATTGTGTGATGCCCTCTCGCCAGCCATGGTTCATCTCCTCCCTTCTGAGGGATTCATTCCCACTTGGATTTACTATCTGCGGAGTGGACCTGGACATCAGAGAACACGACCCCTGAGATGTTGGCATCTTCATGCCCACAGAGAGACGTTGCTATGGGAGACAGGGCTTAGACAAGCAGGAACAGGTTGTCATAAAAGCCCCTAAAATTATCCTCCTCACTGTAGGGTGACCCAGCAGCATGGTGAATCCCAAGGGCCATATGGGGTCCCCCTGCAGCCTTCCCTTCCCTTTGGTGGTGCTCAGTGCTTACTCAGTGCTAAAGGCATTAGACAGAGCTCTGCTTTATTCCGTGACCAGTTCCAGTCGGCCCCATGACAACAGTTGGAGCTTCTGCTGCGCTCCACCCAGATTTCATGCTGGGGCATTCAGCCCGTAAAGGCATAGTCCACAACAGCACATCTTCTCTTCCCAGCCAAAACAACACTTCAAACCCAACACTGACACACAGTTACAATTATTTATATCCAGCTTACTAGCTACATTTACTAATAATGTCCAATTAGTCTTTGAGGTGCCTGGACTTGCAGGGCTCCCCTGACACCTCAGCACTTCTGCTCTCAGGCAGCAGTAGGTCCACTTGTTCTGGTTGTTCCTGTCCGACCCGAATGCGGGTTCGGTGAATTTTTTAATCGAGTGAGGAAAGAAACCAAGATTAGACAAGCTGACAATTCAAAACACCACGTGGCCGTTTATTAACAGGGAGAAAATCACAACTTGGGCTGGCGAGGAGCACTTCTATCAACTAACAGTACTATGAGCATATGAAACCTATACACAACCCAAAACAAGCTATTTACATTTATCAACACATAATCAAATACTTTACAATTAACTGCTTTTGTGAAAAGGTAAACGAATACACCAAATTAAACGATTTGTGTGCACACTTAACCAAATATTATAATCGAAGATACCAAATTAAACTTAATAGCAGTTTCTAGGCGCAGCTGACCAGCAGAGCAGGCACCAGAAGCATACCGAATCTGTGGAAAAATACCGTAGATAAATTAAGCAACACGTGGAAGATACCGTTGAAAAAATAAGCAATCCGTGGAAAATACCGTTGAAAAAGAAACAAAACACACGACACGAGCCGGCTATATCCGGAGGAGACCCCTGGCTGAAGGGTTGATCAGGTCCTTCAGTCAGTACGTGGATACTCCTACAGACCCTGGCCTGAGGCATGGTTTTATTCCAGGGACTGTTTTACACCTGGCATAATTTGATTGGTCCCTAGCTCCCCCACCCTCCAGGTTCCGAGCTGTTGCCCCCTACGTGGGCAGATTTTGCACACGGCACAATAGAAGCTACTAGAAGCTGCACTCAGCACACTAGCATGGTTTTGCACACAACCCTAATCCGACCTTTTGAACTGCATTACGATTGGTCAGATTGGGCCCCTTTGCACAAGGCACACTGATGTTATGCACACAGCACTAACCTGACCCCTGGGTTGCTAGGCAGAAGAGCAGGAGACTGCACACGACACTAGCCTAACCTCTAGGTGACCAGGTAAAATGGCGGGAACCTGCACATGGCCCTCTAAGGTTGCACACCGCACTACGGTGCTGTACACAGTACTAGTGTGACCTTTAGATGACCGGCAATTGGCCATCCAGACGCCATGTTAGGCCAGAGGCCTTTGGGCTGCGACAGTTCCATGTCCCAGGGCACCAGTATCTAACCTGCTGTGATTGTTGCCTGTCTCAAGCCTTGTTAAAAGAAACAGTCGATACAGTGGATGGAGGGGTGCAGCCACCAGTTGAAACAGCTCCCTGTGGCAGTCACTGTCCTTTTACTGCTAGCGCCTGACTAGTGCCTCCTCCTGGGCTGGTGTTGTAGACACTGAAGTCATGCTGGTGGGTGATGTGCAACTTCCAGGGGAAAAAATGCTTCTCGGAGGGCCGTCTCCTGCTCTGAGACACCATGAGTTCAACATCCTGGTCAGAGACCAGACGGATCAGGTCACCCTCAGAGTCCCGGTAATTCAGAACAATGTCATCACGGTCAAACTCTCTCCTAGGAGAGGAAAAATGGATTCAAACAATGCCAGGAAGATATTGCATGTTGGTATACAAGAGGCAGCAGCTCTCTAAGGAGAACTCTAAAGAATGGCAGCACACCCAGTTTTTTGAAGATATTTAACCCTTCCCAAGCCAATGAGAGGTGTCAGATTCTTAACAACAAGACTTTGCACTATCAGCTGTCCCCATACCACGTTGTGTATTAACACTATACAGGTATGAAGCTGAGGGCCAGGGTCTCTTTGCCATTCACTCAAATGCTGGCCTCTGTGGGTACATCTGCAGTAGGCCATTACTTATTGAAAATGATTGCCAGCAATGCATCTCACTAACACAGGGGTGGGCAAACTTTTTGGCCCAAGGGCCATATCTGGGTATGGAAATTGTATGGTGGGCCATGAACGCTCACAAATTGGGGGTTGGGGTGCAAGAGGGCGTAAGGGGGTAAGAACTTCAGCTGGGGGATGTGAGTTCTGGGGTGGGGCTGGGAATGAGGGGTTGGGGGTGCAGGAGGGTGCGCTGGGCTGGGACAGAGAGATTTGGAGGGTGGGCAAGGGATCTGGGCAGGGGGCTGGGGCACAGGAGAGGGTCTAGGGGGTCAGGCTCTGGGCAGCGCTTACCCCAAGCACCTCCTGGAAGCAGTGGCATGTCCTTTCTCTGGCTCCTATGCAGAGGCGCAACCAGGTGGCTCTGCGCACTGCCCCATCCACAGGTGCTGCCCCTACCCCTGCAGCTCCCATTGGCCACAGTTGCCAACCAATGGGAGCTGTGGGGGCACTGTGTGGAGGTCCCTGGCTGCCCTTACCCATAGGAGGCGGAGGGGGGAAATGCCACTGCTTCCGGGAGCTGTGCGGAGCCCCAGCATGTGCAGAGCAGGGCAAGACCCCAACCCCACTCCCTGGCTGGAGCAGGGCAAACCCAGACCCCACTCCCTGGCTGGAGCTTGAGGGCCGAATTAAAATGTCTGAAGGGCCAGAAACAGCCCCCGGACCATAATTTGCCCACCCCTGCACTAGGGACATGCTATAGAGTTTGGCTGCTAGTAGACAACAGTGTTTCAAACACCATTACAGAAAGCCAGCTAGACTGCTATGGACAGGTGAATTTGCAACTGGAGCAGTTAAGATGCAGGAGTAGTATTGCCTACTGACTATATCTGTAATTCCACTGTCATTCAAAATGAAGTTATAATGCTTCTTCTACTATCCCTTTTAAAGGTTGGGCAAACATGTGGGGGATGCCACTCCAGCAGCTCCCAGATGAGGGCCCAACAAAGAACTGCTCTACAATAAGTAAAATAGTTTATTGGTTTAATATTTGTTTGCAGTGTTGTTGTAGCCTCATTGGTCCCAAGATATGAGAGAGACAAGGTGGGAGAGGTAATATCTTTTTTTGGACCAACTTCTGTTGGTGAGATAGATGAGCTGTCAAGCCACACAGCGTTCTCTCTCGGGTCTGTTGGTCTACTGGTTTAATAGTGTATTAAAACAATTTATAATTGATAAATCCATAAACAATTCCTTTCCCCCTTGTTTGTTTCCTTTACAAGTAGGGTGACCAGATGTCCCGACAAAATCGTGACTGTCCCGATATTTAGGTGTTTGCCCCCATCGGTCAGGACGCAATTTGTCCCGAAATTTCGCACTCCGGTGTTTTTTTGCTCCGCTGGCGGCATTCCCCATTTTGTTTTTTTTTTGGTCTCGCTGTTTTCGTCTTCTCGTCTGGTCACCCTATTTACAAGAGTGGAAGGAAACTGGCCCCTGTGATTGATTTTTAATATTCCAAGTTTTAAAACTACAGTGAAGTTCTATTTCCTCCTATTGCCGTGTGTTCAGCTTGTTATTTGTGGTACTGTCCATCACAACAAGCCAGCTGATAGATGGCTCAGTGGCTCGCAGGCCTCCTAAAAGCAGGTTGGAGAGAACAAGGTGAGCCAAAGGGAGGTGTTAGAGTGCAGAGAGGTCACTGTTCAATAGTGTTGTCAACTCTCTCAATTTTATTGCCAGTTTTTCTTAAAGCCCCAGCTCCTGGAGTCATTTGATTACACGAGGATCTCAGACCTTGTGCTTGAGAAAATAATCTGAAAATGTGACCCTTCTCAAGTGCCAGAAGGTAAATAAAAAAAACTCTCCAACATTTATGATTAAAGTCTCAGGATTCTCAAGCCAATCTCATTATCTTGAGGGCCTGGACTCATTATTTCTATAAGCTTAGGGCTGGCAAGGTTAGTGTTGTGTGGGCAAAAGCATTGGTGGACTGAGATGGGAGAACCAGCCATGTCTATGTGACTGCAATGCCTATGAGTTCCAGACACATTGGATTAGCAACAGTGGGCAGGGATGTTGGGGTAGATTCTGTTTGTTCAGTACCAAGCCCAATGGGGTCTTGGTCTATAACTAGGGTTCTAGGCACTACGACAATACATATCATAAACAACAGGGTGGGCAGAGACATTATCAAGACTTGCTCAGAGAAGGTGCACACTCAATGATGCTGGCAACACTTGGACTCAACATTTTATGTGCATTGCAGATGTCTCCACGGGTGGTGGCAATGCCTTTTTTCTCCTGTGTAGATGAATGTCTAGGGTGACTGGACAGAGGTGCCCCACATCCCAAGGGTGTCAGACAAGAGAACTGAGACTGGGAGTGTGTCCTAGAGTCCCACAGCTAGAAGCAATGATAAGACTCTGCCCAGGCCCACTTGGCTTGGAAGCACATGGGACCCAGTCATTGGGTCCATTCACAACAGACTAGGGACCATACAGAATGGTACTGGGCCAGGTTGTGACAACTGCCAACTCTCCAGAGTAATAGAGAAGAGTATGTCAGGCCCAGAACATTGGGATGGCTGGACCTTAACACAGCCAGGAGTGGGAGGAACTCAGGAAATATGTCTTGGAGTGAATCTCTGCATCCAATAGTGCCTGCACCTCCACCTGCCTGTGCTGTACCTCATTAATGCCATGAGGTCCTTGAACAATGGGGTGCTGCTCAGATCCTCTTCCACTGATATGTCCCTAGAAGAAGGACAAGACATCGTCATCTCACATGATCAGAGCAGATCCCTGACTGAGCTACAGGAATCTGGGTATCTCTCCAGCAGTCACCTGAAAGCATTGTCTCATTACCTGATGATGCTGAGAGTGTCATCCTGGTAATAGCAGCGCAGCCAATTGACAGTGCCCTCCTCCGAGGGTAAGTCTTGAATGATTTTCACAAAAGCACACGGGAAGATTCCGGTGGAATCGTGGACAGTTCCCTGGGACAAGTGGAAGGAAGAGAATGACAAAGAGGGCACTATTTTTGCAACATGTGATCTGCTGTGGAAATGTAAGTCATTTCCATGGAATTGACCACCAGAATTCCCCAGATATGGTCATGTAAAAACAGCCATACTGAGTCATACTAATGGCCCATCTAGCCCAGTATCCTGTCTCTGACAGTGCCCAGTGACAGATCTTTCAGTGGGCATGAAGAGAACAGGGTAATTATTGAGAGATTCATCCTCTGTCATCGACTGTCAACTTATGGCAGTCAGAGATTTAGGGACACTTAGAGCACAGGATTGCATCCCTGACCATCTTGGCTAACAGCCCTTGATGGACCTATCCTCCATGAACTTATCTAGTTCTTTTCTGAACCTAGTTGTACTTTTGGCCTTCCCAACATAAGAACATAAGAATGGCCATACCGGGTCAGACCAAAGGTCCATCTAGCCCAGTATCTGTCTACCGACAGTGGCCAATCCCAGGTGCTCCAGAGGGAGTGAAGCTAACAGGCAATGATCAAGTGATCTCTCTCCCGCCATCCATCTCCATCCTCTGATGAACAGAGGCTAGGGACACCATTCTTTACCGATTCTGGCTAATAGCCATTTATGGACTTAGCCACCATGAATTTATCCAGTTCCCTTTTAAACATT
>NC_133769.1:100716074-100734072 GCF_003597395.2 Chelonoidis abingdonii
CCCTGACTCGTTGTAGCTAAATTAGCCCCCATCATATTGTATGTATAGCTGGGGTTATTTTTTCCAATGTGCATTACTTTACATTTATCCATATTTAAATTTCATTTGCCCTCGCAGTAAGTTCCACGGGTTGACTGCACGCTGTGTGAAGAAGTACTTCCTTTTGTTTGTTTTAAACCTGCTGTCTATTAATTTCATTGGATCCCCTCCCCCGCCCCGCCCAGTTCTTATGTTCTGCGATGGGGTAACTAACACTTCCCTATGCATTTTCTTCACACTTTTTAAGATTTTATAGGCCTCAGCCATACCATCCCTTAAACATCGCTTTAGTCTAATCTCGCTTCATTTTTGTTGCCTTTCCCTGTACCCTTTCCATTTCTAATACATTTTTTTTGAGATGGGTTGACCAGAACTGCCTACAGTATTCCAGGTGTGGGCATATAATGGATTTATATAATATCATTATGATATTTTCCGTCTTATTATCTGTCTATTTACTAGTGGTTCCTAACATTCGGTAGCTTCTTTGACTGCTGCTGCACACTGAGCAGATGTTTTTGAACAACTACAAATAATGACTCCCAAGATCTCTTTCTTGAGTGGTAACAGCTAATTTAGACCTTACCATTTTGGTATTTATAGTTAGGATTATATTTTCCAATGTGCCTTGCTTTGCATTTGTCAACACTGAATTTCATCTGCTAACTTGTCTCCCAGTCACCCAGTTCTGTGAAATCCCTTTGTAACTTCACAGTCAGCTTTGGACTTAACTATCTTGAGTAGTTTTGTATCATCTGCAAACTTTGCCACCTCACTGTTTTACCCACTTTTCCAAATCATTTATGAATATGTTGAACAGCACTGGTCCCAGCAGAGATCCTTGGAGGACCCAGATATTTACCTCTCTCCACTGTGAAAGCTGACCATTTATTCCTATCCTTTGTTTCCTATCTCTTAACCAGTTATTAATCCATGAGAGGACTTTCCCTCATTATCCAATGGCTGTTTACTTTGCTTAAGAGCCTTTGATATAGGACCATGTCCAAGGCTTTCTGAAAGTCGAAGTACATTATATCAACATAATGAGATGAGTGCAGTGGAAGTGACCTGATGTTGTACCTGTAACAGGAATATTGGATTAGGTGGTTGGCTACAGAAGGACTGGGGCAGTGTATGATATACAAACATCAGATACTTCCCCATGAAGGCTGTCCTCTTACAGAAAGCAGAGATACCATATCAGCAGATATCCTGCATACTCCCGCAGCCCATTCTCATTACCTCCCCATAGTGTCCAAGTCCCCCCAAAACAGGGTGGTGCAGGTGGGGCTGGAGGGCAGCGTGTCACAAGTAATGCAAACACAAGCAATCACATCTGAACAGGAGTTTCCTTCTCTTTTCTGTGGCCTGTGTGTGTTCTACTCACCTCTACATACTCTAGGGTGCACTAAAGGCAAAGGGAGTACAAGTGAAACACAAGCGCCAGAGGAGAGGAAACCTAGAAGCTTAATCTCAGATCCTCAGTATTATTTAGACTACTAATTTCCATTGAAATCACTGGAAGTCGGGAGTCTAAATACCTTTGAGGATCTGGGCCTTGGTCTCTCATGGACTAACGTCAGATGTACCCTGACAACTCAGAAACTCTAGCATAGCCCCAGTAACCTCGGTCTCACCTCTAGCCAATCTTTGTTGATCCTGCTGAGTAGATAGATCAAGTCTCCCTTCTTGAAGTTCAACTCCAGTGTACTGGTTCCAAGAAAGTCAAATAGTGCCTGGAGGAAATAATCATCATTTCACTGATAAATTCAGAGTTACAGAACTCTGCTTTCCTGCTTTCCCTGTCCGGCATATTCACAGGAAAAGGTTATTTCCCTGTAACTCACATTCTTGGGAGTATATTGCCTAATAGATCCCTGTTATTGAGATGCACACTGAGAGCTGGAGCAATCAGGAAAGCAGGGAGAGTTGGAGCAGCAGGCACTTCCCATCACAGATCCAAATGTTTGTGCAAGGTCATATTGAGAACTAGAGCCCCAAGCCCCTCAGAACCTTTCTGCTATTCAAATAACAAATAAAGATGAGAGGTCAGAAGATGGTGGTTCTCATAAAGGAAGATAGACACCAGAATCCCCTCTCACCAGTGACTAATATAAATAGCTCTTTAAAACTGGCTTTTATAAACTACATAAACTATAGTAACTATTAATGAAAAAAAGGGTACAGATGCAATGGAGAATGATTGATCCAAGAGCTGCTGTCTTCAGCAGTTGAAAAGGATCTCAGAGCAACTAATCCCATAGTTTCTAATAGTCTTGCACTGAACATTCAGATCTTCCAGAGGGCAAAACCGTGGCCCAAACAATTTCTGCTTTTGAGATAATTCCGAGCTGCTAATGCCCAGGGATGGAAGTGTGCATCCCCAGAGAAGGGCAGTTCAAAAGCAAAGTCTCGCTAGAACCCCTCTGTTCCAGAATACATTCTGGGTAAACCTTTCCATGGCATTTCCCCTTGGCTGTAGCCTTCTTTGCTTTGTGTAAGGGGACTGTTGTCCCCTTACTAAATCTCAGTGGGGGTGTTTTAGTTGGCTAGCTCCCAGTACCAAAAGAAAGGGGATGGGTTGATGGGAAATCAGGACCCTGAGACTGACAGTGCTTAGGAACAACGGAGAGAGGCCAGTGCTCCAGGTCAGCCTGATTGACAGAGCAGGCAGGCTAATCAGGGAGTCAGGAAGCCAAGAGGCCCTGCAGGCTAGACTTGGATGGGGATTGTAACCAGGGGCGATGCCGGGAAGAAAGGTCCTGACAACTAGAGCCTGAGTGCATGTGGCCACCGCCAGAGCAAGTGTCTGACTTGCAGCATCCCTGCAGCACAGCCAGGGCCTGAGAAGGAGGCCTGGGTCTTGTGAGGAAGAGACTGAACTTCCCTGACATCCAGAGACGCTTGTTGTGACGTCCCCATGCCACAGAGCAGGATGACGGGTTTTCCTTTAACCTTTCCCTTTTTTCCTTATTTTTTTAAATTGATTGCTGTTTAATTGTATTTGCTTTGAACTGTATGTAAAGATCAGTGGGTCAGGGAAGCGTCCAGTACAGAGAGAACACCCTGGAGTGGAGACACCCTAGCCCCTGCCCTAAGTGACTACGACAAGGTAGGGAGTTGAGCCCCCCAGGAATCCTGGGCTCAGCCTTGTTGGGGTTACAAGGACTCTGCCAGGAGAGTGGAAGGGGAGCCCTCAAGGTCAGGCAGGGAGCAAGGACTCAGATCCTTTCACTAGCCCACTTCACAAGCGTAGTGTGTAAGCCAGGAAAGTTCCCCACAATAGCGGAACCATTCCCCCACTTACATAATATGCAGGGCCTCTTGACTGTGGGCATCCCCCTGTGCTGGGTCTGCTGCCCAGGGTCCCTCCTTGCTCTCCCCAGCTGCTCACTGCACTCGGCTCCGGACTGCTCCAGCTCCAGCTCCCTGGGCTGCTTCTCTGGCCTCTCTGGCTCTGGTTGCTACTGCTCTGCTCCCAGCCCAGGTCTTCTCTGTGAGCTGTTTCTGTGACTCTGCTCCCCGCACTGACCTGCTTCCTGGGCTGCTTTTCTGGCTCCTCTGGCTGGCACAGCTCTGCTCCCAGCAGCTCAGCTTGGGCCCCTGCTTTTTCCTTAGCTCGGCCCCACTCTGTCTGACCCAGGCAATTCCAGCTCACATGGAAGACCAGACCTGCTCCCCAGGCCTCTTCACTCCCTGATTAACCTGCCCGCCCTGTCAATCAGGCTGACCTGGAGCATTGGCCTCTCTCCATTGTTCCTGGGGACTGTCAGTCTCAGGGTCCCGATTTCCCATCAACCCTTCCCCTTTTGGTACTGGGAACTAGCCGACCAGAACATCCCCACTGAGTTTTAGTAAGGGGACAACAGTCCCCTTACATTTGTCTTAGAGAAGCAAGAGGATAGCAACATATTCCACCCTGGGGCCCCAAAAAAGAAGCTTAGTATCTCTCTTAAGAAGGGCCTCCCAAACCAGCTTCAGAGTGCAAGTATCTTGTGTCTTGACAGAGGGAAATAATCACTTCAGCTCAGGAAAACTCTGAGCCGCCCCTGCTTGCTCAAACAGGAAAGTACAGGCTTCTAGCCACATGCCCTGGAGAGACCCACTTCCTGTTAGTGACAGAAAGGAATGCAGTCAGCCTTACAAATACCCAACAGGAGCTGGGGCTGAGGAAGGAGTGTCAACTCTTCTTTCCCAAAGCCAGGAACGATTCTTTTTAAATCAGCCGGAAACATCCAAATCGCCATCAAATGGCAGAGTCAAAATCTTGTATCAAACAAGCTTTCTACTCAATTAAAAGGGAAGGGGGAGGCAGGAACTTGCCATCCCCTTTGTTCTTCTCCTTCTTTTCCCTTTGCTCTTCCTATTTTCCATGTATCTTCCTAGATTTTGAGTGTATCTTTCCCAGAGCCCAACTTTTCCCTAGGACTATGAACTCTGTAGGTGTTCCCCCTTTCATGAGGTTTCAGTTTATTGAAAGGCTCTCTTTTCTCCCAACCTCCTCTCTCCCCATGAAATGTCTTGTCTTATTCAGCCTTGTCCCATCTACTTTTACCTTCCGTGTTTTATCTCTCTCCCTCCTTTCCCCCACTCTTTCACATTCTCCTCCCCCCCCCCCCCCCCCCCCCCCCTCTGCCCCTTCCATTTGTAAGAGCTTCCCCTTCTCAGCTTAGGACTTGAAGACTGGATTTTCCTCACTCTTCTAGTCCTGGTGATGAGAATGCGCAGACCCTGATTCAGAGCATTTAAGCACGTGCTTATCTTACAGAAAGCAATGGGACTTAAGTACATACTTCAGGCTAAGCGTGTGCTTAAGTGCTTTGCTGAATCGGAGCCTGAGAGTGAGTCTGTGGGTGACCCCCTCTAAATGCGGAAAAGTGGGCAGTGAGTTCTCTGTGTTCTGTCATTTCTGAGATTCAGCTCATATTGATCCTTCAGTAAGACCCTCCTGTTATTCAACTGGGAGGGGGATTCAGTCTCTGTATATCTTCAGTCCTCTGCTTCACCCCATACTGGTCTTTCCTACTCTTCCCCTCTCCCGTACTGGAGTGAGAAGAATTTCCTATCTATGCTTATTCCTTTTCCCTCCTCCCCCAACACATAAACCTCTCCCAAGAAGGACACAGATGTAATAAGAGAGATCCCTGAGTGGAAAAGCAGCTTTGTTTACAACCTGCTACATGCTGCACAGGGTACCCACCTCAGCCCGTGGGGCTGCCATGCGGTCAAAACCAGGTGCCTGGTGCACAATGCTTTTGCTGCAAAGGAAGGAGACAACGGGAAGGTAAACACCCCTTTCTAGTGGTAAGAAAAGCAACTGAATAGCACAGTCTTTGCATACTCACCCTCTAGGAGGCAGGTGATCCAAGTCACAAGTCACTTTACGAAGCACCAGAGTATGCGAGTCAAGCAAATAGATGCAGACACAACTACATTAAGCCCAGGGTTCTCAGCTCTGGTGTGTCGCAGTAGCAAACCCTCCCTGGCAAAGCCCTCTGCTGAGCACAGAGGGGAATTCAAACCATGTACTCAGAATCTTAGACCTCCCTTACCAACCCCACTCTGGAGGAATTTCTCCCTCCCGCTACTCTGAGCGGGGAAGTCAGACTTGCCCTGGGGACTCTGGGGGGCTAGTTAGTTCCCTTGGGAAAATCTCAGCCTTAAGGATTGTGTTAATTCAATCCAGGCCTTCACACACACGTGCTGCTGGGTTGAAAAGGGAATTCATTTTCCTTTGTTCTATGTGGCGCAGCTCTCCTGTGGGATCCCTGTGCTGCTCTGGAGGATAGCCCCCTGCTCAGGTGAGGCATGGGGACCAATTGAGTCTCCACATTCATTTAAGATCTGATCCAACAGCTATTGAGGTCAATAGCAAAACTCCCATTGACTTCAGCAGTGTAGGATCAAGCTCCCAACTCTGGCCTGCCCATACCACACACAGCTCCCTACAGAGATCATTGGTACAGAGTCACTAGCGCAATGAGTGGGGCACCATTTTAAAACAGTGCCGATGGCCTTTCAGCATTTCCCTTGCCTTAGACAGACTGCAGCCTGAATACTGCAGGGTTTTTAGTTACTGGTGGTGGGAACAGTCTAGTTTATATGGCACAGACAAGCAGTAGGGCAGGACTTGACTGACTTATTTGGGGGACACACTGGGGCTCTCCAATTCCCTCTCTCCAAGGGGCAGTGGAGACAAGGGGCTGGGCACTCTTCCTTCGAGCAGGGACCTAGGAGGAAACACATCAGAGGCTTACACTCGGCGAGTGCGTGGGCGAAGCCGCCGCAGCCCCTTCGGCACCTGCTCGCAGTCAAACTCCGACTGGTAGAAAAACAGTCGTAGGTCTTCATCCATCAGCACCCAGCTGGGCAGGCAGAGCAGCTTCTGTGTCAGGGGAGGCAAGGGAGCAGAGTAACAGCAGTGGGAGAGATCCACCCTGTATGTTACCTGGGTAATGGAAACACCTCTCCAATCTACCGACACACAGAGGAGGTGCATCACTGTCAGAAATCCCCCTGCTAAGCAGGACAGGGTTGAGCAGCCTCTGATTTTGCCTCTATTCACTGCTGGCCTTGGCCAATGTGTTGCCAGTGTGCCTTATTTATTCCAGGGACATTCACCCTCTTCCTGTCATCCCCAGACCCGGGAATCACAGCGATCTCTGTGGGGAGAGGGCAGAGCTGGGCAGCGGAAGGCTCCCCATTACTGCCTATCAGCCCATCAGCTGCTGCAGACCCCAGTCAGCCACTCATTTAATACAGGGCCCATAATCAACCTGCACACGGAGTTCTCTCCCCAGTGTTATGGTGCCTCCGGAAAGTAGGGTGTCCCAGGGTGAACGCCATAAAGAGAGCCAGGTACCCCCTGGACATAGCTATCCAAGATGATTTCAAATGGGACCTATCCAAAGCATTGATTCTGTATGCCCACAGCAACCTCAGCTCTAAGCTGAAGCTTTACCTTCATGTAAGTATTGAGGATAGGGATCCGGCTCTCTGCAATCTCCTTTTTCACACCAACATAAACCTTTCCTGGAAAACACAAAACCAACAAACTGGAAAAGTTACCAAAAAGAAAATAGGAAGGAAGCAACATGCCAGTAGGACAAGAAATACAGGGGAAAGGATTTCTAGCTTTCTGTATGTCAGTGTCCCCTGCTGGAGGAGATCCCTCCGCCACTGCACCTTCACTGATCTCTACAATACCCATTGCTGGGAACTGGTTCTCACAGCCAGCACTCCGGCATCCTTCCCTACAATGAGCTCCACTAGGAGAAGCTTGGATTGGAATACCTACTAAGGATGTCTGGGAGCAGACACGGGGCTGCGTTCGACAACAGCCTACCTGGCAACACGGGGAGGGTGAAGGCAAAGGTATTGCTTTTGTTCTCTGCCCCATATCTCTCCTCTATCTTGCTATGCAGGGCGTAGAACTGGCGGTAGCGGCGGAAGATCAAGTATCTGCCACCTCCTTTTGTCTTCACCTCAATGACAAACACCTGAAGGGGAAGAGGGAGTGAGGGTCAAATGCATACCTAATAAGATCTACAGAGTGCAAGTGAGGCACAGAGCAGGTGCATATAGCCAGCTGTCCACTGTCTGGGCTGTTTTCTCAGGAGGCTGAAGTTGAAGGTAAGCCTTCTGTTAAGAACCTGGCATTTTGGGTGCTATAAAATAATAACCACGCTAGGCTGATTTTGCCTGCGTCCCCAGGTTTCCCATGGATCACGTCACTGTGACTGTTTCTACCATACCATCAAGCGAATAGCAAACCTGGAAGGATCTGAGGCATTAGATAATGCTAACAATAATACTTTACTCTACTATAACACCTTCCATCAGAAAGCAGGACACCACTTTATGACTGCCACTTGACAGATGAGGAAATTAATGCCCCAAGAGATTAAAGATAATATTTTCAAGCTTGGGTGCATTGGATATCTTAAATCCACATTTAGGCCCCTAATTTAAGGTCCTGATTTTCAGAGGTCGCAAGCACCCATATCTCTCGCTGACTTCACACACACAAGCTTGAACATTCTGGCCTAGGAGCCTTGTCCACGGTCATGCAGCAAGTCAGTGGCAGAGTTAGAAACAGTGCCCAGATTTCCTGACTCCAGGTCCCCTGCTCCAACCACCAGACAGTACTCCCGCCGATTTCCCAAACAGATTGGTTTGCTGTGATTAATGGACAGCCTGATTCCCAAGCATTGAACCCTGTGCCAAGTGGCATCTAGACACTCCCAGGAGACTTAAGCAGATAGCAGCCAAGACTTATTGCAGCTGAGTCTAAACGCTGCAGTCCCTCAGTGAGAGATCGGAGGTCAATGCCTCTGGCAAGAGGAGCCTACCAAGCAGAGGGCACACTGAGTAGGCCTCATCCAGAGCTCACTCTTCGCACATCTCACGCCCCTCCTTCCTCCTTCCCTTCCATTCTCCTCCCTGGTGCTCCAGTGATTCACTGTCCAGATCTGACATCCTCTTCTGTGGAGGAGGGAGCTTCCTAATTTGCACATGCCAAGATGGGCTATTCCCTGTCAGACTCTCTATCCCCCTATCCCCATTGAATCTCCTAAACAAGGCTATGGAAAGACTTAGGAAACAGGCAGTGTCAAAGAGCCCATCACTGTCAGGCCACATCCACAGGTACTTGGATTGTCAGAGTGCACCCGTGACAGACACCTCCCCATTCGAGAAGAAGGCAGGCCCCCCCAACAATATGGAGACCGGAAGGCTGTATAGGCAGCAGGCCACGCCTAGCGGCATCAGGCCAGGCAGGTTGCATCCTATTTCCCTGACCCAATGCTGAGCCAGTCACACCTGTGAGCACAAGGAGAGAGTCTCTCTCTTACATAGTAACTGGTGAACCCGCTCTTCTCTTGGGCATCTGCAATGTTAGCGGAGACAGGCACCTCATTTGGAAGCTGGTCAAAGTCACTGAAAGGCAAGAGAAAAAAAGAGCTGGGTTACTACAGCTGGTGTTGGCCTTTGGCACAAGCGAACTAATGGCTCCATGTAATCTCTACAACTCCTGGGCTGGTCCTATCTGCCTCACAGGCAGTAGAGCCAGGGTGGGGAGGCAACATCTTGCTGCCAGGCACCAGACAGCAACAGAAGCAAGAAGAAGGCAACTCATGCCCTGATTTCCCTCTTTCTGGAAGCCTGGGGCCCCACAAATGGCAATGATGACTGTATAGACCTCTGAGGTCTGATTTTCAGGGGCACTGAATACGTACAACTCCAACAGAAATCAGTGAGAGCTGTGGGTACGCAGTGAGTCTGAAAATCAGCCCCCATGCTCTAAGGTCCAGCCAAACCAGCAGGGCTACACACCAAAGGGTCTGGCTTAGCGCACTTTTGCTGGCAGATAACATTGTCCTGGGGCATGCTCTTGATCATTCTACAGTGTCTAGAAAACTTGGTGTAAGGGGACTGTTGGCCTCTTTCTGAAACTTAGGGGGGGGGTTGGTTGGCTCTCTCCCAGGATCAAAAGAAAGGGGAAAGGCTAATGAGGAATCAAGACCTGAGATTCACAGTCCTCAGGACCAATGGGGAGAGGCCAGTGCTCCAGGTCAGCCTGATTGATGAGGCAAGCAAGCCAATGAGAGAGTCAGGAGCATGGGGTCCCGTCCTTCTCAGTGTGAGTTGGAGCTGCCTGTCCAGAAGGGCAGAGCTAAGGAGAGAGCAGCAGCCAGAGCCTGAGAGGGGTTCGAGGAGCAGCCCGGGGAGCTGAGCTGGAGGCAGAGCAGTAGCAGAGCTGGGGCTGGGGCTGGAGCTGGAGCTGAGGCAGAATGGTGGAGCTGGAGCTGAGGCTGGAGCAGTCCAGAGCCGGGTGCAGTGAGCAGCTGGGGAAGAGTGAGGGGGACCCTAGACAGCAGGCCCAGTGCAGGGAGAAACCCTCAGCCAAGAGGCTCTGCAGGCCAGACTTGAAGAGGGATCATAACCCCAGCAAGGAGGGCTGATGCTGAGAAGAAGCGTCCTGCTGCCTAGAGCCTGAGTGCATGTGGCCACCACCAGAGCAAGTATCCAACCCGCAGCATCCCTGCAGCACAGCCAGAGCCTGAGGAGGGGCCTGGGACGTGTGAGGAACAGACTGAACTTCCCTTACATTCCAGAGACAGTGTTTGTGATGTCCTTATGCCACAGAGCGGGGTGACAGGTTTTTCTTTAACCTTTCCCAGTTCTTACTAATTTTGTTTAATTGATTGCTGTTTAATAAATTGTATTTGCTTTGAATGATATGCAATGGTCAGTGGGTCAGGGAAGCATCCAGAGCGGAAAGAGCACCCCAGAGTGGGGACACCCTAGCCCCCCAGGAATCTTGGGCCCAGCCTTGTTGGGGTTACGAGGACTCTGCCACATGGGAGAGTGGAAGGGGAGCCCCTGAGGTCAGGCAGGCCTCTGGGTAAAGGGAGTGGGAGCGAGGACTCAGATCCTTCTGCTAGCTAAGTCCACCGGGGTAATATATAAGCGAGGAAAGTTCCTCACAATAGCAGGACCATTCCTCCACTTACATTAGGATAATAATTATAGACCAGTCTGCCTTGGCCTAAGGTGAGCACAGCACCTATCTCACTTATGTCTGTATACACAATAAATAGTAATGGGGTCACAGGTCTGACCAGACCATTTTCACCTTCTTTTCAGGCCCTTCTCTGCCTAACCCCCTTGATAAAAACAGAGAAGTGCAAATTCATTTGCCTCAGTCACATGCCACAATGTGAGAGCTTTCTGTGTGTTAATCCTGAAGTAAAAGTGCTGGAGAAGGAAGTGGAGGAGCAGTGGGAATGGGGAAAAGGTGGTTTCCAGTTCTAGCAAATGGAATATTTTCCCACTCAGCAAAGACTATGGAAGGGGGATCAGTTCATCTTTCTGCCATCAGACCCCAGAACAAGGGGCCTCTGGCGGTGGAGAGTCCACCCAGAAAGGTGTTGTAGTGATGGAAGTTGTCCACAAGCTCTTGCTCTGCCGGAGTTACTCAGCACCACTCCAAACTTGGGAGGCGCCACCACTTGCTGTTAGAGCAGCCATGGGATGTGCCAAAGCTGTCCCAGCCTGCCTTTGCTGTGGAGCCCCAGCTGCAGTTTAAAGTTGCTCTCCCATGATGGAACTGCAGGGAGGACAAAGAGGCAAATACCCGCTGCCCTTCCTGGATGGGGAGCCTTGCATGGGGCCCCTGATAGCACCAGGGGGGCTATTCCTATTTAAAAACTGAGGGCTCCCACACGGACAAAGGAAGCCCAATGTTTTGGTGGCTGCAGCCACACCCAGGCAGTGTCTCTTCAAAGAGGCCTGTGTCCAAGCAAAAGGGAAGGAGCAGAGTGGTAACGCAGTGTGTCTGGGGAACTCACCTCTTGTCTCGCAGCTGACGGGGAAGAGACATCCTTTCAGCTCCTTGGGGTCCAGGTGAGCCACAGAAGGGAGCAGCCCTTTGTCTCCTTTAGTGGACTGGGAGCAAACAGGGCCCCACCCCTCTGGCTCTGTTAGTCTGGATGTACTGGGAACCCTCTGCAGGGCCTCAGGGATCTCACTCTGAATATATCAGTGTTAGCCTCTTGTTTCCCGCCCCCATTAGATTGAGGAAGTGCTACCAAAAGAGAGCCGGTAAGCAGGGCAGCTTTGTGATTGCAGCATGTTTGGCGAAACTGCCCTCCCCCACTCCCCATGTTAGGGAAGTGAAAGGCAAACTGTCAAATGGGAACGATGAGCCTGACTCTCTATTGCCAGGTACCACACAGAAACTGCTGTCCCCATACAAAGGGACTGTCACAAGCTACCAGGCCAGTTGCATTTCACACTGTCTTTGCACTGGTGTCCCTGCCTGCAGAGTGCAGAGCAGTGGAGAATCAGGCCCGGTAAAAACACCAGGGCAAGGCTGACTGGCATCATGGAGAAATCTGGATCTCAGGGGCTGGCAAAAAGCAGTTCATCTCCGCACCCCCACTTGCCTCTCTGGATAATGACACGTGTCACCCAGATAACACAGTTGGTCCTAGGTTTTGTGTGGCTCTGTGTGAAATAACCCATGAAGGATCTGTCCAGCTCCCTTCCCACTGATGTCCAAACTCCCACACATTCCTGTATCCACAGCACCCCTCCTTTCTGCCTGTGACCCCCTCAGGCTGTAGCAAATCCCTCACCTCTGAAAGAGGCTCTGTGGCTCCTGGGGATTCTCCCTTATATGGCCAGGAGATGGAGCCAAAGTGCAGCTTTCCAAGCAAGGGTTGGAAGAGCTGTTATGAAATTCACCCCCTGCCACAGCCCTTGGGCGCCAGATTCAAACGGGATGATGGACAGGGAACCAGTCAGGATGGGGCCCGCGATGATGGGTCGATGGGAGTGAGAAGTGGGACCCTTGAAAGGCTAGGGATTAATGCAGCTGCATAGGCCTAAAGCAGCAATTGCTGCTGAGACTCGTAGCCACAAGGATTCCTGTCACCCTGCCTCCCCTACCACTGTGCACACAAGGTAATGACACACCACCGGTAGCGGGTGGGTTGGCAAAGTCTTAATGAGGAAAAGAGAAGGACAACAGTGTCATCTGCTAATGCTCCAGCAGCGTTGCAGCATAACCTGGCCCTTCTCCAATCAAATAGCTTCACACAACCTCTCTGCCTCCCTGTGCGCCTTCCTTTCTGTTTCAATCCTGGTCTCTCCTCTGCCTCCAAATTAAGTACAAATTTGGCTCCTTTTAATCCTCGTTGGGCCAACTGACAGAAAGTTTGGGGCTTGCATGGACCCAGCCAGCACGCTCCAAAGTGGAAACCTGCTTAAAACTGTTACAGTCAAGCTAGAATCTGCCTTGCAAAGAGAACTCTGCCCCTCCCCTGGATGCAGTTCCCAGAGATGAATGGGAAGCATCATTACAAGGAGTCTGAGCTGGACTTGTATTTTAGCTAAAAGAGGCTGATGGCTGCTGATCTCTGGGGATTGCAAAGAGAGACCCCCCGGGTTCTTTGCTGTTTGTCCCTGCAGTCCCCTCCCCTGTGCAGTTTGCATGAGCAGAGAGTACAACGGCTACAGGGAAGAGATGTTGCACATAAGTATCCTTCTGGACCTTCGTGCTCTGCTGTTTTTTCTGTTTTCTCTGCAAGCCCTGCTGCATGTGCAGTGCTCATGTAACCTGAGGAGGCAGACACAGTATTCCCTTCTCTTCTCCTGGGCGCCTGTTAATGGAGCTTCTTAGCTGCCATCCTCTTGCTTCCTCCTGATACCCAGAGGGAAATGAGGCCAGATCACCTTGAACAGAAGCCTTAGTCACAAGATCCAACCTGTGCTGGCTCAGGAAAAATTAAAGGGGAACCTAAGCTGGCAGTACATTGGGAAAGGAGACCCCAGGGCTGAGTGCAAAGGATTGAGAGTGGCACCACTAGAGGGCATTCTCCATTGGATAGGGATGAGTGGGTTGATGGGGAATTTTTGAGATCATTGGGCCTCATCTGCATGAACAATTGTTCAACAAAACACATACAAGTTACATCTCATCCTCTCAAATGGCATGTAAGATAGACCAGGGGAACAAAGGAGCCTAAAGAGGACATGATGTGGTACATATGGCTTGTTCAGTTTTCACCTGTGCAATAGGGTGTTGCCTTCCAAGAAGAGGGATTGATTACCCAATATAATCCCCTCCAGCCACAGTGTAAAAAAAGAAAAGCAAGTCAAGACTGCTGAAGGCTACTGTAATCTGAACCTTTACTATGCTGTCCGAGGCACTGCAGCCAATATCAGTGCTAGCCTGGAGTTCTTGGTAGACTCTGGGTATTTACAGGATGTATTGGTGGTTAATATAATGCAAGGTTCCCTTGTCATACTGACATCATACTGACCATACAGATGACAAGGAACCAGTATTCATTGGAATACATGCCACTTGCTGTTCAGGTATATTGAACTAAATGTGGGAGCACTGTTTTCTTTACAAATTGGTCTCTGAATGGGTCGAATTTCTTTTCTGAATATGATCCCTGTTCATTTTACTCTGTTGCTGAACGTATTGACTCTTTATCTGATGACTGAATATAACAATAACCTGCTTTTCCAACACCATGTGCAGAGAGAAGGCAGCATTCCAGCACTCACCAGCATGCTCGGCCAAAATAACATCTTACCTACCACATTATTAGACATAGTACATTGTACTGGCAAGATACATGCATAGATGAATCATTTCGTATCAGCCACGTCTGATTTACCTGAATTACTTTGGTTTTTTCCCTCTCTCCTGAGATTTGGAACTACGTTCCCATTAGCCATTCATCTGCCATGCTTGTACTATCTAGCTACTGATATCCCCAGCTCCAAGCCACTGTGCTACGTAATATTAAGATCTTTCACATCCAGCTAGGTATAGAAGATCTTTATAATTATTGTTTTATTTGATGACTGAATTATACCTCTCTGCGCATGTGCTGGTCAAAAGCTGCATCAGCCCAGCTGGTAATGTCTACTTTACAATACTTAGTAGATGAGTTGATGTATTACCAGGTGGCTGCTTTGAAAGTTACTTCAGTAGAAGCTACACCACATTCTGCCCACGACTGCTGGTCTGATGGGCTTTCACTGCTACAGAATCAGGCTATTCTTCTTGGAGATATGCCTCAAGGTTACCTGAAGGAGTCCATCAAGAAATCATAGATTCAAGAATCATAAAGCCAGAAGGGAACACTGTGATCATCTAGTCTGACATTCTGTATAACGCCTTCCCTGAATTAACTCCCATTTGAACTACAGCATATCTTTTAGAAAAATGTCCAATCTTGATTTAAAGATTTTTCCAGTGACTCCATGCTTTTGAAGCTGCTTTGTCTTTTTATGCTGCTCCACAAGAGACAAAGAGTTAATCAAGCGAGCTGAATGTTTCTATCCTCGTCAAGTAACGTTTAATGGCTCCGTTCGCATCAGGCAGTGAGTGCATGATCCTTTCCATGTTACATTTCATACTGGGAGAAGAGGAAACATGAGGGACTATTGAATGATACTAAAGATGGAATTTTGCTTTGAATTGATACAGGGCACCATTTTCAAGATTGCTTTGCCAGGGTGCAACGCAGCTAATGGGAATTTGCAGAAAAGACCTGCAGTTTCTCTCAGGCTTCTGGCTAAGGTATTCACAACCCAAAAACACTACCTTGAACAAAAGAAAATCTCAGGGCCTGGTTCTGCCACCATTTCTCACACTGAGTTCGATGGTGCTATTTCCAGAGTGCCGTGCTAGTTGGCATGAGTAAGGACGGCAGAACCATGTCCTAAAGAAATATTGTAGTGACCTTCATTTCAAAAGGAGTGGCAATGTCTTTTGAGCACCAGACTGAGCCACTACCATAGAATCTGGGCTTTAGATGCATAACTGCTCATGGAAAACTATTAACTGAGGCAAAAGGTCCTACAGAGAAACGCCCAACAGAAGAGCCTTTAATAATGCTAAATGCAGAAGTTTGGTTCTTTAAGGTCCTAAGAATTAGAATTTATTTAGGTAACATTAGGGAACTTTTAAAAATTCAGCTATCTGGCACATGAAGGAGGAAATACAACTATCAGCATACCATGAAAAGGTTCTTCACACACTGTAATGCTCATCACTGGTCGGTTTTTTTGAATGAATGAATGACTTGAATAACAAGGTTACTCACCTTTGTAACTGTTGTTCTTCGAGATGTGTTGCTCATATCCATTCCAGTAGGTGTGCGCGCGCCGCGTGCACGTTCGTCGGAGACTTTTACCCTAGCAACACTCGGTGGGCCGGCAGGGCGCCCCCTGGAGTGGCGCCGCCATGACAGCTGATATATAGCCCTGCCGCCCGACCGCTCCTCATTCCTTCTGCGGCTACTCCCGACAGAGGGAAGAGCGGCGGTGTGGAAGGAGCATATGAACAACACATATTCGAAGAACAACAGTTACAAAGGTGAGTAACCTTGTTTTCTTCTTTGAGTGCTTGCTCATACCATTCCAGAGTTGATTCCAAGCCTACCTACGGCGGTGGGTCGGAGCGAGACGTTGCGGAAAGCAAGACGCGCATCACCGAAGGCGGCGACCGTCTCGAGATTGGCTCAACCAGCGCATAGGTCGATGTAAAAGTGTGCAGCGGACGACCAGAGTAGTGCCCGGCATATGCCTGGATGGGGGCGACCCGGGCTTGCCAGAAAGCAGCCGAAGAGGCCTCGAGCCGAGTAAACATGGGTGTGAGATCCCCGGCAACGCGGACGTGAGCCAATTCGTAGCACGTCCCGAACACGATGGTTACCCATGATGAATCATGCGTGAAGTTACAGGGAGACCTTTCAAAACGCTCTGCCACCGCTGAAATACTGGGGCGAGCGTCTGAAGGCTTAGTCCTGCTGATCCGTAGAATGCCAGGGCCGGCGCACATCTAAGGTGTCAGCGCTGGTCACGGCGGCCATGTGTGCGGCTCGGGAAGAAGACCGCCAGGAAAATATCTGATTAAGAGGAAGGTGAACAACCTTCGAAGGAAGGCTGGGTGTGGTGGAGCTGCGCACCTATCTTAGTGAAGATGTGTAAGGGGGGTCACGACCAGCACGAGCTCGGATACGCGTCCTGCTGGAGAGCGTGACTAGCTCCCAGGAAGGACTCTTCCATGACAGATATAATAGGAGCAGGTGCTAAGCGCTCAACAAGGGGGCCCATCGAAGTCCTAGATGACACCAGGTTGGGATGCCGCGGACATGATAGTTTTCAATACATCACACTAATGGGATACCCTCAAACTGGTGGCGTGAGCCCCAGTCTTAGTGTGCCGTCGGACCGTTTCATTCCGCACTCAGACCCTCGGCCTATCCCTGCGACGGATGCTTCTTCTCTGGGGTGGGGCGCGCACCTCGGCATCTGGCAGACCCAAAGTCTTTGGTCCTTGCAGTTAGCTCCAACTCACATCAACGTTCCGCGAGCTACTGGCGGGCCGCTTGGCACCATGCCATTTCGCGGCAGCACTACAGGCTGTTCTTGCGTTGCCAGTTTTCATGGACAACACAACGGGCCATGTATTATATAAACAAGTCAAGGAGGGAACAGCGGGTCTTCTCCTCCGTGTGGCCAAGGCTCTGAAACTGTGGAACTTTTGCAAGCCCAGGGGAGTCATCGACTTGATAGCCTCACTTCCTCCGGAGGGTCCGGAACACCTCTAGCGGACCGCCTGAGCCGATCGTCCTGCAATTGGAATGGCTCCCATCCGTCCGGACGTGCCTGTTTCTCTGTTTTCCGGAAAGGACTTTCCCCAGATAGCTTGATTCGCTCGGAGCGGAACAGGATGTGTCGTCTTCGGTGTCGCCTCGGGGGGGGCGCGCTCCCCGGGGTCCCTCTCGGACGCCTTCTCATTCCATGGCGAGGGGTCGTCCTGTATGCGTTCTCCCGTTCGCGTAGATCCCGAAGGTTGGCTAGCTTCCCAAGTTACGCAGGGACAAGGGCAACGCTGATCCTGATCGGCTCGGGCATGGCCGAGGACAGGTATTGGACACCATGCTGCTCGACCTGTCCCTGGCGCTCCATATCACTACCTCTTCTGGACCTTATAACACAGGATTCGGCAGGCCTTCGTCACCCAGACCTCCGTCCCTACACCTGATGGCATGGCTCCTGTCTGGTTATTGAACGAGTCTGAGCGCTAAGTGCTCCGCGAGGATCCAACAAAGTCCTTTTATGGTAGCCAGGAAACCCTCTACTGCGGCCCTTATCTCGCAAAGTGGAAGCGTATTGTCATTCCTGGTGTGCACGGAGTTCCATGATACCCTACTGCGCTGTTCCAGTCTCTGTAGTCCTGGATAGCTTGCTCTACTCACAGGGGCCGGGCGAGCCACTCTGCTTCCCATAGGGATCTAGGCCTGCTAATCTCCAACTTCCATCTGAGAGTCGGTCTTCACCTTTTCACACCCTCGTGTCCGAGTCCTTAAGGATGGAGGACTACTACCCTCTGGTATAGCTTGCCTTGCCCCTATGTGGGTTCTGA
>NC_133769.1:100734813-100767708 GCF_003597395.2 Chelonoidis abingdonii
TAGAAACGTTAAAAATGTATTACTGGCACGTGGAACCTTAAAATCAGAGTGAATAAATGAAGACTTGGACACAGCAGCTTCTGAAAAGGTTGCCGACCCCTGGTCTAATCCGACCTCCTACACAACGCAGGCCACAGAAATCTCACTCACCCACCCCTGTAACAAACCCCTAACCTATGTCTGGCCACTGGAAGTCTCAAATCATAGTTTAAAGATTTCAAGGTGCAGAGAATCCTCAGCAAGTGACCCTGCCCCACGCTACAGAGGAAGGCGAAAAACTCCAGGCCTCTGCCAATCTGTTCTGGGGAAATTCCTTCCCAACCCAAATATGTCGATCAGCTAAACATTAAGCACGTGGGGCAAGACTTCACACCAGATACCCAGGAAAGAATTCTCTGTAGTAGTCAGATCCACCCATCTAACATCTATCACAGGTCATTGGGCATATTTACCAGTAACAGTCAAAGATCAATTAATTGCAAAATTAGGCCTATCCCATCATACCATCCCTTCCATAAACTCATAAGCTTAGTCTTGAAGCCAGATATGCTCTTTGCTCCCACTGTGCTCTTGGAAGGCTGTTCCAGAACTTCACTCCTTCTGTGGTTAGAAACCTTGTCTAATTTCAAGTCTAAACTTCTCCTGATGGCAGTTTATATCCATTTGTTTCTTGTGTCCACATTTTGTTACTTACTTAAATAATCCTTTTCCTCTCTGGTATTTATCCTCTGATATATTATAGAGGGCAAACCATATCTCCCCTCAGCCTTCTTTTGGTTAGGCTAAAAAGCCGAGCTCTTGAGTCTCCTTTCATAAGACAGGTTTCCATTTCTCAGATCGTCCTAGTAGCCTTCTCTGTACCTGTTCCTGTTTGAATTGATCCTTCTTAAACATGGGAGACAGAGCTGCACACAGTATTCCAGATGATGGTCTCCACTAGTGCCTTGTATAAAGGTACTTAACACCTCCTTATCTCTCTGGAAATACCTTGCCTGATGCATCCCAAGACCGAATTAGCTTTTTGCACGGCCATATCACATCGGCGACTCATAGTCATCCTGTGATCACCAATACTCCGAGAGTCTTCTTCCTCTCCTCTGTTACTTTCAACTGATGGCATTCCAGTCTTTAACAAAAATTCTTGTTATTAATCCGTAAATGCATGACCTTGCAACTTTTCACTATGTAATCATCCTATTACTTTTACTCCAGTTTACAAGGTCATCCAGATCTTCCTGTTGATATTCCAGTCCTTCTCTGTATTGGGCAGTACCTCCAGCTCTGTGTCATCCGCAAACTTTATTAGGTTTCAGAGTGGTAGCCATGTTAGTCCTGTATCAGCAAAAAGAATGAGGAGTACTTGTGGCACCTTAGAGACTAACAAATATTTATTTTAAGCATAAGCTTTTGTGGGGCATGCCGATGAAGTGGGGTTTAGCCCATGAAAGCTTATGCTTAAATAATTTGTTAGTCTCTAACTTTATTAGCACATTCCCACTTTTTGTGCCAAGTCAGTAATAAAGATTAAATAAGATTGGTCCGAAAACCGATCCCTGAGGAACTCCACTAGTTAACCTCCCTTCCAGCTGACATTCCCTTTCGTACGAACCGTTGTAGTTCTCCCTTAACCAGTTCCTTATTCCATCTTCAATTTTCATATTGATCCCATCTTTTCCATTTAGCTAATAATTCCCCATGTGGAACCATATCAAATGCCTTACTGAAATGAGGTAAATGGATCCACTGCATTTCCTTTGTCTAAAAAATCTGTTACCTTCTCAAAGAAGGGACATCAGGTTGGTTTGCATGATCTACCTTTTGTAAAATTTATTGTATTTTTGTCCCAATTCACAATTGACCTCAATGTCCTAACTTACTTTCTTCCTTAAAATTTTTTCCAAGACCTTGCTACTACAGATGTCAAATTAACAGGCCTGTAGTTACCCAGATCACATTTTTTCCTTTCCTTAATAAATGGAAATTATGTTAGCAATTCTTCCAATCATACAGTACAACCCCTGAGTTTACGGGATTCTTTAAAATTCTGCTTAATGGCTTGCAATTGATGTGCCCGTTCCCTAATATTCTTGGATGAAGTTATCTGGGCCCGATTTAGCCCCCATTAAGCTGTTCGAGTTTTGGTTTCTACCTCGGATGTGATATATCTACCTCCATATCCTCATTCCCATTTGTCATCTGACCATTATCTTTAAGCTCCTCCTTGCCTCATTAAGACTGAGGTAAATATTTGTTTAGATATTGGGCCATGCCTAGATTATCCTTAACCTCCACTCCATTCCTCAGTGTTTAAGCGATCCCACTTCTTCTTTCTTTGTTTTCTTCTTATTTATTGGCTATAGAACCTTTTACTATTGGTTTATTCCCTTTGCAAGATCCAACTGTATCGTGTGACACAGTTCCTCCTCCTCTCTCGATGGTCCTGTGCTTAATGGTGGATTTGCTCTCCTCAGTGATCCCCTCTGTGGAACCCAGCTTCTGGGTACCCCTCCTGGTGTCTTGATCAGGGTGGGAGCTCTGGGGGGAACCCAGGCCCGGCCTCTACTCCGGGTTCCAGCCCAGGGCCCTGTGGATGTTAGCTGCATGACAGCTACAACTCCTGGGCTACTTCCCATGGCCTCTCCAAACACCTTCTTTTATCCTCACCACAGGACCTTCCTCCTTGTGTCTGATAATGCTTTACTTCTCAATCCTCCAGCAGTACAGTACACCTCTCACTCTCACTGAACTAACTGGGAGGCTTTTAACTAGTTCCAGCAGCCCTTGATTGGCTTCAGGTGGCCATCAACTGCCTTCTAGAAAGATCTATGGCCTGTGTCTTTGCTATATTGACACTTTACACATGGTCCATGCTCATATTGCATCATTTATAAAGATTGTGCTCTCGGTTTTGGTTAGTCTGTCATGGTGGGTCTATTTTCTGGTTGTGTGCTGTGGTGACTAATCATATACCATACGTTCTCTCTTCAAGTGTCTTATAGACAATTGTGATGGAAACGTGGTTATTTTGTAGCCATCTGGCGTGCTCAGTCACGATGTTTCGTCTAATGTAGGACCTTCTCTCGTATAGTATCTCTACACAGTTCTCTTGATGGCGGTGCTCTATAAAAGGTAACTTTCCTTGCTGATCCCTACACATTTTCCCCTCTATT
This sequence comes from Chelonoidis abingdonii, assembly GCF_003597395.2. Taxonomy (NCBI): domain Eukaryota; kingdom Metazoa; phylum Chordata; order Testudines; family Testudinidae; genus Chelonoidis; species Chelonoidis abingdonii. The sequence goes on from NC_133769.1 coordinate 100,737,984, forward strand.
GATAGCGCTTCTTCTGCCTTTTTTCTTAATCACTCTTGAGGTGCTTGTGCCTCACTAGAAGGTCTCTTTCTATAAGTCTATAATATATAACTAAACTATTGTTGTATGTAAAGTAAATAAGATTTTTAAAATGTTTAAGAAGCTTCATTTAAAATTAAACTAAAATGCAGAGCCCTCAGACCGGTGGCCAGAACCCGGGCAGTGTGAGTGCCACTGAAAATCAGCTCGCGTGCCACCTTTGGCACGCGTGCCATAGATTACCTACCCCTGGATTAGGCGATCATAATGGTCCCTTCTGACCTTAACGTCTATAATTCTATGAGATCTGCTGGAATGCAGAATGCAAGTGGGGAGAAGAAATAAAAACAGGTCTCTGTGCCTGAAAGATATCTAGTCTAGCAACTCATCGCCTGGACCTGGGTAGTGCCAGTGCTTTGAACCTGACAGAAATGTGGCAAGACTCTGAATATTGTGTGAATCTATACACACACACACATGGGTCTCTGGGCAACTGGAGCGAATATATATCTGTGCCTCTGGACAATCCACAGCTGCACACAGATGCCCCTGAAGAATTCTCTTTCACACACATAGGTTTCAGGGCAATTCAACACTGGCATCCCAAGGCTTTTACTCTTTAAGATGTGAGGATGAAGCCAGAATAATCCCTCAACCCATGACATTTTCTGAATGAGACATCTGCAGTTGGCGTAGTATCTGAAGAACCCAGCCCCTGAGTGGCTGCCAGGCTCCGCCTGGGTGCCCTCACCCCTCTAGCCAGTGCTTTATTTAGTTTTCCAGACTTCATGGCAAACAGCTTGTGGAGTCCAAGTGCCCATTGCAACAAGATACTCCCTGAGAATCATAGGAGGGTGGGCGGGGGGAGTACATTTCCATGCTGGGTGCTGAGCATCCTTTGTAGGGCCAAGGGGAATTCCCCTGCAAGGGGCTAGAATAGAGAGAGGGATTTTCAGAATGAGAAGAGAGAAATGAATGGGGGTGAGGGAAGGGAAAATGAGATTGAAGGAAAAGGCAAAATAATCCTGTTTCCCAGGCACACACTAAAATGACTCTGCTCCCCAGAGTGCTTTATTTCAAGCCAGTGGGTTCCGGAGTCCTGGGAAGTGGACATATCTAGTGTAGGGAGGTGAGAGTTGGGGGACAGGGGTAATGCCCCCCAGCTTCAGCTCCCTCTCTCTCTGCCCAGAGTTCTGCTGAATGTGACATTTTTGCGCAGTGCCTCATACACAAAACTCTGCTGCTAATTTTATGCCCAGGGTTCTGTTGCTGTGTAATTTGAGGCCACAGACTCCACCAGCGGCCTGCCAGCCAGGGTGCACACCACTTCCAAAGCAACTCCTGTGGCTGAGGAGTAAGTTGGGGGGCGGGAGGGGAAGGAGCCAGACAAGAGAGAAGCCTCTAAACTTGTGTGGGTTGTATAGCTGGCTATAGTCTGCCTGGGGAGTCCCCCTGCTCCCCCTCCTCTGCCTGGGGATCCTCCTTTGCCCTCGCTCTGCCTCCCCCTCCTCTGATTGTGTCCAGCTAGCTCAATGGATCTGGCCCTGGTCATCCTGCAGCAGCCTAGCTAAGCATCCCCATGCACCGCACCTTTTGTTTGCAAGGTAGATTCCGTCAGGCTGCTGTAATGCTGACTTAGGATGATGGCCACAAGGCCCTTTTCACAGTACAAGGAGGAGGACATATGGAAGCAACTGGCAAGCAGCAGTGTCTATAAAATTGCAGCTATGGCTTTGCACATAGGGGTAGGTCTCTTTCACTTTCCCCAATAGGACTCTCAGCACCCCAGAGAGAGTCTTGAAGAGGCATTATGCCAGGGGTGGGCAAACTTTTTGGCCTTGGGCCACATCTGGGTATGGAAATTGTATGGCAGGCCATGAATGCTCATGAAATTGGGATTGGGGCGCAGGAGGGGGTAAGGGCTTTGGCTGGGGGTGCGGGCTCTGGGGTGGGGTTGGGGTGCAGGAGGGTGGTCCAGGGTGGTATCGAGGGGTTCAGAGGGTGGGAGGGGGATCCGGGCTGGGGTAGGGGGTTAGGGTGCCAGGGGAGGCTCAGGGGTGCAGGCTCCGTGTGGCACTTACCTCAAGCAGCCTCTGGAAACAGCGGCATGTCCACCCTCTGGCTCCTACATGGAGGCACAGGTAGGCAGCTCTGTGCGTTGCCCTGTCTGCAGACACTGCCCCCACAGCTCCCATTGGCCATGGTTCCCAGCCAATGGGAGCTGCGGGGGCGGCACATGGGGTGGGGGCACCCCTGGCTGCCCCTACGCATAGGAGGAGGGACATACCGCTGCTTCCAGGAGCCGTGCGGAGCCACGGTACCTGCAGAGCAGAGCAAGACCCAGACCCCACTCCCCAGCAAGAGCTCAAGGTTCGGATTAAAATGTCTGACGGGCCAGATGTGTCCCACGGGCCATAGTTTGCCGCCCCCACCCCCACCCCCGCACTATGCTGTGTCCAGCAGACTGTAACCAAGCTGGGTTGGGCAGGTCTCCTTCAAGGGGTGACCACAGCCCTTTCTCACTTAGATTATCAATTCACTTGCACTTAACACGCTCACATTCAGTCTTTCACCCAACTCAGCCACCTTCATCAGCTGCATTTTGAAGTATTTAGGAGATGAGTGGGATTTATTTTTTAGCTGGGCTGAAGCCACCTGGGCTCCAGATTCCATCCTGGGCACAGGGAGAAGGACGGGGTGAGGGGTGGCTGTGAACCCATTTGATCACTGACAAAAGCCTTTGTCCGCCTCTTTCCATGACAAGCAGCCCTGCCATTCTCTGCTGATTCCCTCACGCATGATCCACGCTTTCAAGAAAAGTGGAGGAAGCACTGAATTAAACACAGATTCCGCACCACTTATGCCTCCCCTGCAGCTGACACTGCAAAATGGAGACCACTCAGCACTGATCTCCTCTGCCCGCTCCCAGTTCCCTTCCTCTAATGCACCAGCCAGCAGATGGAAGAGGGGAACTGCATGTTAAAGAGAAGAAAACAGACCATGACAGCAAAAGAAATGGATGGGACCCCCAGCCCCCTCCCAGCTGGATGGTACATATCAGCCTCTTTTTCTTCCCAAAAAGATGATGGGTTTGAACTGTTCAGGTACCAGGAAGCAAATCGTCCCTCTGCATGCTCCATTCTAGGCCCTTGTGACCGATTGCATGCCTGTATTCACACCCTACACACAAGTGTAATAATCTTTGTCCAAAATATGCCCTGTGAGGTATTTGAAAACTAATAACTCACAGGTCAATAATATCATGGTGACATGTAGCAACATTATATGTAAAGTTATGAATTCCTTCTCAATGATGTTGGTAGCACGTGTCCAGACTCTGGATTAGGAAGGGCCCGTTAAGCAGCTTTATCTTAAACCATGGAATGTGTGTTTACCCCAATTTACATATAAGCAGTAAACAAAGTGGTTGAGACAGCCAGGGGGCAGGAACAGACCGGCCTGCGTTTTAGCAAACAACAGCACGGAACCTCTTCCACCACGAGACTCTTTGTCTGCATCCTCCTAGTGGGAATTAACTTTATCTAGGGGGAACCCTTAGGCAAATGCGTTTCAAAGGATGACTGGACTATAAAAGTGAGGGGCAAAAACAGATAGGGGGAAATACCATGGGGTATCTCTCTTTCACCTTGGGAGAGATCCTGACCTGAAATTTGGTCATCTCTGTTGCTGGGAGCACATGGTAAGGATTTTATCTTGAGCTAAGTCTAGCTTTTTAAGTTTTACCACTAGAAAGCATTTTATCTTTATTTCTTTTGTAACCATGTCTGAATTTACTGCCTTGAATTTGTACTTGCTTAAAATCTCTCTTTGTAGAAAAAGACCCTTGTTTTAGTCTTAATCAAACTAATCCAGTGCTGTGTTTAAACTGAAATGTTGGGAACTCCAGTTAAAGTGGCAAATCGTTGTATATTGACCCCTTGCTGGGGCAATGGACTTATGACATCTGAACTGTCCAGGAGAGGGCTGGGCAGTGCATAACACGTGTCTTTGGGGAAAATTCAGAACTGGGAGTGTGTTGTGGTCACCCTGCAAGTAGTAACCGAGGTTGCTGGGCTCAGTGTTGCTGGCAGGCTGTAGCTATCCACAAGTACTCGGTGTGACCTGCATGCTGGCTGGCTGTTTATGAGGAACCCAGGTGGGACTTGCACCAAAGAATTGTGAGGCCCCCAGATTGCAGGGCACTTGGTGGCAATCCCTCACTTGTCTGGATTGCACTCCGGAATGTGATAGTGGCGTAGTCTAAACAGGATTTATATACAGCTTGCTCTTTGAACTGAGAGTTACACTTTAAGCATGAGTGTAACAGTTTAAGTGAGTCTCAAGTGTGGTGGTTGGGAGCAGTCAAAGAAAGGCTACAGTTTGTTGTTTTCTGTTTGTTTATTTCAGATGAGAGACAGAGAACAGAAACAAGGACAAGATGAGCAAAGAAACATATGGCAAATGCACCAAAAAATAGAAGAACTATGTTCAGATCACTGTATGTTCCATGCTGGAAAAAAGCCAGAGGAGTTAAGAAGCCTTCTCGTGGATTATGACAAAGCCAAGGGAGGGCAGGCAGCTTGCCTGGACTCATCTGAGGTCCCAGAGTCTATAGCTTCAGGAAGAAATAGATCCTCCAGCTTACAAGTTAGCCCCAAATGGATGCAGCTGTAGTGAGAGAAACTGCAGCTGGAAACCCTTTGAATCCAATATGAATGGGAAGAGAATGAAAAGAAACTAGAAAAGGACAAAAAGAAATTTCAGTGTGAAATCAAGATGTGGGAACTAAGGGTGGACAATCCTCAAGCAATGATCAATCCTACCCAAGAAACCCCCAGCTGGGACAAATTGTGCCCTGCATACAAAGAAACAGACTGTATTGCAGAAAGGCTATGTGAAGTGTCACGGGCAACTGGGAACCACATCCTACCCAAAGGGGGAAGAAATGCATCCTCGTGGTAGTTAACTTTGCCACTAGCTATCCTGAAGCAGTTGCTCTAACTAACACAGGGGCTAATTCTGTGGTAAAAGCCCTTTTCCCTATTTTTAGCCCAGTGGGTTTCCCTAAAGAGATTTTATCTGACCGTGGGTCAAATTTCATGTCTCAGCTGTTCAGTGAGTTCTGGAAGTTGTGTAGGGTGTATCAACTAAAAGCTGCACCACGTCACCCAGAGACAAATGCACTAGTGGAGAGATTTAGTGGAACTCTGAAATCTATGCTGGGAATGTATGCAAATAAGAGAGTTCAAGCCTCGGGTAAAATGCTACCCTATTCGCTTGCAGGAGGTGATCCAAGAATCAACCAGGTTCTCCCCATTTCATCTCCTATACAGAAGGGAAAGCAAGGGGACCCCTAGATCTCCTCAGAGACTCCTGGGAAGGGGACACTGAGGCTAAGGGAGAACCAGTAACTGAATATGTACAGGTTTCAGAGTAGCAGCTGTTAGTCTGTATCAGCAAAAAGAACAGGAGTACTTGTGGCACCTTAGAGACTAACAAATTTATTTGAGCATAAGCTTTCATGGGCTACAGCCCACTTCATCGGATGCTGTAGCCCACGAAAGCTTATGCTCAAATAAATTTGTTATTCTCTAAGGTGCCACAAGTACTCTTGTTCTTTTTGCTGAATATGTACAAAGGTTCAGGAAAGAGTTAAAAGATATTATGGGTATAGTTGAGACTAACCTCAGGGATAGTCAGTCCAAACAAAAGGAGTGGCATGACCTACATACTTCTAAAGAGTCTTTTGAAATAGAGGACTTGGTGTTAGTATTAAGCCTTGTGGAAAACATACAAAATGCAAAATTCTTGGGAAGGATCTTTACAGGGGATAGAAGAGGTGAATGAAAACACATACCATGTTAAAAGGCCTCATGGTAATGCTGACCCACACCTTGTATATGTAAACAAGCTTAAAGCTTACCACAGCAGAGAAGCCATGGTAAACATGCTCTGTTGTGCAGAATGGGAAACTGAGGCACACCACCTCATTATTTGTCCAGCTTGACAAAGCCCTGGCTGGGCTGATTTAGTTGGGGTTGGTCCTGCTTTGAGCAGGGGGTTGGACTGGATGACCTCCTGAGGTTTGTTCCAACCCTAATCATCTATGATTTGATGACTGAATGCCAAACTGACTCATCTCTGGAAAGCATCAATGGCCACGTCTACACTACGCGCGAAAATCGATTTTAGATACGCAATTTCAGCTACGAGAATAGCGTAGCTGAAATCGAATATCTAAAATCGATTTACTTACCCGTCTTCACCGCGCGGGATCGATGTGCGCGGCTCGCCATGTCGATTCCAGAACTCCGTTTGTTTTGGTGGAGTTCCGGAATCGATCTAAGCGCGCTCTGGGATCGATATATCCCATCCAGATCAGACGCGATATATCGATCCCCGAGCAATCGATTTTAATGTGCCGATACGGCGCGTAGTCTAGACGGTGTGATTGTCTGCAGTGAGTCAAGACCAGTTGAAAAGGCAGAGGCGTCACCTGTGCTGCAAGAACCCAGAGAAGTGTTTTCCAGCAAGCTAAGGAAGACCCCCTTGTTGATTCATAAAATCATTACTGGAGGACCATAGCCATCTCCCAGCAGAGCAATGTGCAAGAGCAAATTCACACGGAAATACAAAGCATGCTGGCCCATGAGTAATTAAAGAGTCTGCCAGCTCTTGGGCATCACCTGTAGCCTTGATCCCTAAGAACGACAACACCATGAGGTTTTGTGTTGACTGTAGGAAATTCAATGCTGTCATAGTGCCAGATGCTTATCCTATGCCTAGAATTGATTAAATGCTGGATATCTTAAGCAAAGCGAAATATCTCAGCTCTTTTGATTTAGTTAAGAAGTACTGGGAAATTCTTTTAAATGGTGATGAACAGAAAAAATCTGTTTTTATTACTGATATGGGACTATATGCATTGAATGTGATGCCATTTGGGTTAATAAATGCAGGAACCACTTTTCAGAAGCTGGTCAACCAAGTATTAAACAGATTACAGGACTTTGCAAGGTCTCTGACCTGCTACCTCCAGGCCAGCCAGTGGCCTTTTTAGGCCCTATCAGCCCAAGAACTGATCTGAGCAGCACAGACACAAGAGGCCTGCAGTGAAGCCACCAGCAATGGTGGAAGGAGATCATCTCTCTTCTTCTCTTATTCTTTCTAAGCCAGCCCCTTCTGCATACTGTAATGCCCTAGCACACCCACTCTGTCTCTTCCTTCCCCCACCTTCACAGGAGAAAAATCAGATCAAATTTATATACATTTGAGGCAAAACACCAACCTGTTCCTGCCTTTTTCAGTGCAGTGAATCCTTTGCAATAATAAGGTGCTGTTTTCATGATGACAATTCCTCCCCACAAGCCCTTCCCCTAACCTCCTTTCTCCATCGCTGTGGACAGCACCTCCATCATGCCTGTCCTCAGGCCTATAACCTGGAAATCATCTTTAACTTGGACCTGTCTCTTGGTTTTCACACCTAGGCTATGACTAAATCTTGCACATTCATTCCCTAACATCTCTAAAGTATGGCTTTTCCTATCCATCGACACAGCTAAAACTCTCCTCTAGACTCTCATCCTCTTACATCTTGATTACTGCAACATCCTTCTCCCTGGCCTTCACAAATGCAATCCTGTATTGCTCAAATTCATTCAGAATCCTGCTGTGAAGATCATTTTCCTAGCCTGTTGCCTTGATGATGTCTCCCCTCTCGTTGCATTCCTTTACTGGATCACACTTCTGTATTGCAACAGACACAAGCTGCTTGTCTTCACTTTCAAGGTCCTTCATGGCCTTTCCCCATCCTACCTACCATCTCTCATTCATCATGGAAATGTCAACTCCCACCTCTAACACCAGCCTTCATCACCCACTTGTTAAGTTTTCAAACAAGCACCTTTGAGTTTTCTTCCATGCTGCTTCACACTTGGGAGGCGCTCCCCATAAACATTTGCAAAGCCATCTCATTATCCACCTTCAAATCCCTCCTCAAAACTCTCCTGTGCTGTGAGGCCTATAAAAAACTTGACAACAGTTAAGCCACTGTTGCACTGAGACCATTTCCTATCATGCTGAACAATCCTTCCTCATTCTTTCCCTGTACTGCCCCAAATGTCTATATCCATCTGTTGTCTCTTGTCTTATGCTTAGATTAGAAGGACTTGGGGGCCGGGATTGTTGTTTGTTCTGTGTTTGTCCAGCATCTATCATAATGAAGTCCTGGTCCATGACTGGGCTCCTAGGTGCTACAGTAATAGAAATAAATGAATAATAATACTTAGGGTAAACTCATGTTTTGCTCAAGGAAGAGGAGAGATGGTGAGATATCCCCTGGATGAAACTAGTGAGTCTCTATGAGAAAATCCTATCAGATATTTCGGTTATTTATTCATTGACTTAGAAAGTGATTAACACAACAGTAGATAAGCGCTTTCCATAAAATGCACAAACCATCAGGCATTGACCCAATAAGCCATCAGTGTCCCACAAGTTACTAAGAATTCATCTGCCACAATCATCCAACCAGAAAGAAATAAATCCCAACAAAGGCTGAGCAAATGTGTTTTGCAGTTTTATGTGAAGATCATCCTAAGCAGATCACTGGGGAAGTGAACTCTAAAGGCAGGAACCATCAATTGACAATGCCCTGCCACTGGCCATGAAGAAATAATATCCAAGAACCAGGCAGGAAAATTCCTCCAGCTGTTCTCAAACATCATGGTGGAACATAGAGAAAGTGGTGCTCACTTAAGCCTTGTCTACACTAGAAAGGGTTTGCCAGTATAGCTATACTGGCAAACCCTTGTAGTGGAGATGCAGCTTATACCAATACAAGGACTTTTTTGCCAGTATAACTACAGCTACGCTGAGGCTTTTGTTGACATAGCTATGTTGGAGGGTGACTTTTTCACAGTCCTGATTGACATTGCTATACCAGCAGAGCCTTTGAGTATAGGCCAGTTATGATAGGGTGGCCCCTGTCTGGAGCACCCTCTGAACAGGCCTGTCTGCCTCAGTTTTCCCTTGCAGAGTTCCCAGTAACTCCACACCAGGCTTTTTCTCTCAGTAATATCCTCCTTTGAGGCCAGTTAATTGCCAAAACATAGTCCCCATAATATATAACAAACTCCCCAAAACACAGGCCATTTATCACCCTCAGTACACGTAGTCTTTAAAATCCCACATCCTTGTCCATCAATATAGCACATACCATGCTCCAGCATTTTCCACCACACCCTCCTCTTTTATCCTTTTGCCAGGACAACCACCCAGCCCTTCCAGCTGGAATGCATCTCTGCTCATCCCAGCGAGAACCCCCACAGCCTCGCTGCTGGGAGTTCATCCTCACCAGGAGAGCATCCCTAAGTCGTCTGTCTCCAGCTCTCCAGCCTGGAGATGTCAGCCCCATTTCTGCTTGCCTGGCTTCAGCTCTCTCCAGCTTAGAAGTCATCAGAAACTCCCTGTGCTGCTCTCCAGCCTTCAACTCTCTCCAGCCCTGCCTCTCTGGCTTAAGGAGGTCAGCCAGCAAATCCCTATTGCTATTCCCCTGCCTTCAGCTTCCCCACAGGAACCCCATCACAGCTTCCTTCAGGGACCTCCCACAGTCTTCTGGTTTCTAGCAGTTTTCACCTACCACTCTTCTTACTCTCCTAGGCTGTTGTCAGGCAGCTCTCACTCGCCCCTTTTCCTGACTTATTCTCACTATCTGTCCTCGGGCAACAGCCCAGGGAACCTCTCTTAAAACCCAATCAGGATGCAGCTGACAAGTCACAGGTGTACTGGCCTCTTCCCTCTCGTAGGGTCGATGCCACCCTGTAGCACCAGGCCTTCTAAAACTGGTCGCAGGCCTTGACACACAGCAAGAGGAATTAGAGTACAGGGACCTTACTGAGACCAAACATACTCTCCCCTGACCACTCTCTAAGTAAGACTGCGAGCATCTTTGGGGATCACAGGAACAGAATGTAAAGATTTTTAATGTTCAAAGCACAATCACTGTAATTCCCTTCTCCCTTCATTGTGAACTTTGAACCTGGGAGGCAAGGGAGGAAAAGGTTAGGGTGAAGAACATGGTCACTCATTCCTCATCTGGAGTGTGGTATCGATAAACATCTGAGATAGAGTAGACAGATAAATGCCCATGGTTTCTAGGAGACCTACTACCCTGTCAACTGGAGAAAAAGAGGGGCACGGGGGAAGAGAGAAAGGAAGAACAAGGAAGAAAAAGAGGAGCAGGAAAGAAGAACATGAATGGAGAAGAAAGACAGGGATGTGGGGGAAGATAAAGAAAGAGAAGGAAGGGGAGAATCCAGCCACTTCTCCAAAAGCATGTGTTGCATTTCCAAACCTGACTACATATGTCCTGTTTTCTAATTTATGAGAGGCACGAAATTGGACCAAGTAGCAGCTGGGCTGTAAATCACTCCTCTTGGCTAAGCCATGGTGAACTACGGGTGCAGCGGAGGGGGGAGAAGAGGGCTGAGTGAGTCAGAACCTGGACCATCCTCTTCTTTGAGTCATTGCTTGGGATATGTCCTCTAGGCTTCCAAGATCTACAGGTATCCTGAGATGACACTTGTCATTCCCTAGTTCTCTCTGACACAGGAGTAATGGAGCCTTGCATCTTTCCACTGCCTGACCCCCTGCTACACCCTCCCACCCTCCTCAGCACACTTTTATCTCCATGAACTAACAATCCTGCTGTTCCAGACGCTCTCTCCAATACCTATTCTTCCATTTCTTTCACTCCTTTCCATTGTCTACCTTCCTCCTCCTCTCCTTCGCTCTCCTTTTTCCTACCTTGTTTCATTTCTCTCTTTCCACTTCTCTACTATTTTTCATATATCTGACAATAGGACCCAGAGGATCCAGTCAGGGATCAGGGCCTTGCCATCCCATGCACTGTACAAATGTATTGTGCAACACAGGCCCTGCTCCAAAGAGCTCACAGTCTAAACAACAATCCTAAATGACCTGCTCCCTCTCCTTCCCTTTCTTCATCTTTGTCACCATCCTTCTTTCTTTTCTTCATCTCTCTTTCCTTCCTGTCTTTCTGTGCCTTCCTAGCTGGGGAGAGGGCCTTTGGAAGAGGGAACATCTCTGGGGGAAGGAGGGATATTTGGGATGGTAAAGCAGTGCTAAATTTGTGCCAGGGCTTGCCAGGGCTGAGCCCCAGCACCCCTGGGCCTGGCAGTTCAGAGCCCCCGCACAGGGCCGGTGCTTTCATTTAGGCGACTTAGGCAGTCGCCTAGGGCGCCAGCATTATGGGGGGGGGGGGGCATTTTGCCAGGAGGAGGCAGCAGGCGGCTCCGGTGGAGCTGCGGAGGGTCTGCTGGTCTCGCGGCTCCAGTGGACCTGCCGCAGGCATTTCTGCGGACGGTCTGCTGGTCCCGTGGCTCCAGTGGACCTGCTGCAGGCATGCCTGCGGCAGCTCCACCAGAGCCACAAGGCTCGTGCGCAGGGCGGCGAAATGGCCCGGCGCCTAGGGCGCCAGAAACCCTGGAGCCGGTCCTGCCCCCGCACCCCTGGACCTGTCAGTTCATAGCCCCAGCACCTCTGGGCCTGGCAGTTCATAGCCCCGGCACCTCTCAGCTTGCTGCATCAGTTAGGAATATAAAAAAAATTGCTTGAGCCCCAGAACCTAATTGCTTGAGCCCCGGCACCTCTTTCATTATAAATTAAGCACGGGCCACAAGGGTGAGTAGACAGTTAGTGATGAAGGAGGCTCACCAGTCGAGGGAGCTGTCAGAGATGACTATGCTGGTTGTATCAGTGGGACATGGCCATGCTGGCACTTAGTTGATTGAGCTGCAGTTGATTGAGGCTTTACCCTGACAAGTTAGCAGGGCAACTTCAATGGCTTGTTACCTGACGAACAAGCCTTTTGTGCATGGACCTGCCAGTCGATTGATCTTTCTAGTCCAGACAAGGCCTCTGACAGACAGTATGTTCAGACTCTGGCTTGAGGACTTTCCTAACTGGCTGAAGTCCCCTTGGAGCATATGGCTAGTAGACCCCTTCCATCCTGAAATGTCCAGGATGGTCCCCTGACCTATAATTAAAAAGTTACACATTCCTTTGGGAAATGTAGAGGTCACAGCCAAGTAAGGAGGTAGAGAATCTAGTCTCCTGTATCTGGGAAGGGTTTCAAGGGAAGAGGAGGAGACATCGGGGGAATTCTCCTAAAGAAATTAAGCTTCCAGAAAAGTTACCTTTACTAACCCCCAGCAGGAAATAATTATGGAGATTCTAGGAGTCGGATGCCAGTCAAAAGGAATAAACTGTCTCTCCATCCTTCTTCTCTCACTCACCTCTCTTCCTCTGGAAAGTCTCTTCTTTCCTCCAGCCTAATCTTCTCCCTCCTATCTTCCCTTTCCCCGCATCCTCCTCCCTCCCACATCATCCTCTTCCCAACCTACTTTCCTCCCCACTCTCTTTCTTCCTTTCTATCCTCTCCTCTGCTCCCCATCCCACTCGTCTCTCCACCCCATACCACATCTCTGACCTTGAAAGAGAGAATGGAATTCCTCAAGGCACCTACCCGAATAGCAGCTAATAACTTGGCTTTTGACAAGGTCCTGCCTTGATGGCTCTCTCTTGTCAACTGGCATGCCGAGCATGGGAGGAAGCTTTTGGAATGAGAGCCAGGAAATCCACAGGCTGACCTGGTAATCCTAGGGAAAGCCAGGTCTGCATTAATGATTCTTGTAAAATAAGCAGCAGAGTTTAGCATCTGAAGCATCTTGCCGCCCACCCCTGAAATACTGTCCAACAATGCACATGTTCAGTGCTGGTAAATGGGGGAGAGAGTAGTGGGAACAGACACCACCAACATGAAGACTTGGACCAAACTTACTGCTAGTGCAAGCAGAGAAGTCAATAGAAGTGCTCCATTTTTACCAGCAGTGAATGTGGCTATTTGTGTTCTCTTTTGTCTCAGGATCTTAGCCACCACCTCAGCCATTCACAGACCCACCTTGCCCCCGCTGCACCCAGACCTCAAAGGGTCTCGCTGAAAGGAACTGGCACATTTGAAAACACTGCTCCCCAGTTGTTCCTATGGAGACTGGTTGTGTCAAATTGTGTGCCCGTTCTGACAGTAAAGCAAAAAAGAGGTGGACAAAATTCCATGTGATTTGAGATTTGAACTCTCTTGCCCAGTGAAGCACAGGAGAGCAGCAGAGGGTCACAAACATACTTTGATCAGACAACAAGAAGCATAAGGACATCAATACAGCCAGCCATCCAGTTGAGTAGGACTTCCACTTCAGAGATACTGTCTGAGAGTTTCTTGACATTTTGTGGTCACTTATAGAAAAGTCACTGTCGCACACAGTTGAAGAACATAGCTAGGGCTGACCAGTGCAGCTTTGTTACCCATGTAATCAGCCAGCTAGTTTAATTCCATAGTTTAATTACATCAGAACATGCTTTTGGTGCAAGCAGTCCAGGATCCCTCTTCTTGACACATCAAAGCACACCTTTTGTCTTTCTCTGGTACCCCATTTGCCACAGTGGTTTAGGCCAGATGTTTCAGAGCAAAGTTAAGAACAAAATGCATCTGGACAGTTCTGCAATATTTCTTACCCTTGCTGGTGATCAGCTTATGCCCTACAGGTTTGACACCTTCAGTTAGTGTCATGGCAGAATAGGATACTATATAACATTATCTATACTACAGAAATGTATAGTCCTTTTTCAGATCCCACTACGTTATATGCTGCAACAGTAGCATGCAGCAGTGAGTTCCCCAAGCTAATTAAGCATTGTGTGAAAAAGCATTTCCTTTTTATGCACATTGAAATGTTTTTTTTATCAAGCGTCCCTCCTTTATTTTGGCTAAGGATAAACAGGAAGAGTTTGGCTGGTCTTCTCCCTCCCATTACGTATTTCATAAATTTTTAACGTCTCTCCTCTCACCCAGCTCCTTTCCTTGTTCTTTTGGGTGATACCAGGGCTGGTGCAAGTAAGTTTCACGCTCTAGGGGCTTTTTGGTGCCCCCAAATCTTGGTGCCCTAGGCAACTGCCTAGTTCGCCTTAATGGTAGCACCGGCCCTGGGTAATACAGAAAGATAATGTTTAACTGAGAGTTAACACAAGCAAACAAACAAATAAAATCAAACCATGGAACAATCACTCATTTATAGCTTAGGCCCCAGCTCCTACTCCAATGGGACCAGTCACAGTGCGTAAAGTTAAGAAGGGGTGTAAGTCTGTGCAGGATTGGAGCCTCCAATGATTAGCATAACAGGGCCCCATTCTTGTTTGCGACCGCTAGGCACTACTGTAAAACAATAAAAATAGCAAACAGAAACACAAGAGGCCTTCAAAATCAGTTAAAGTCCCTCTACCAACGAAATGTCTGGCTGAACCTCCCTAGCGCTGATGTGGTGAGTATCTTTACATTTGATTGCATACACACAGCACTAGTCAACATCTCACCCCCACCCTCTTGGCACTGCTACACACAGGCAGTGTTCAGAGAACGCAGCCACTCTGCTGAGAACTCACACAGGTACACCTAGCTGCATGCTGCCCCCGAAGGAGTGGGGAGAAAGAAATTCCCAAGACAGGATGGACTGCTTAGGTGTTACAATGGGCAACAAAAGTAAGATCAGCCCTGACATAACATGGTCATGGTTAGTCTGACACTGAAGGAAAGAGCTGACTAGCAAACTTTTATCTGGAGCAACTTTGGGAGGAGGATGGTTTTTATATCCAGCCCATTCCACTCACAATGTCCTTGGCCTGGATTTCCAAAGGAAACAATTGGCTTAAAGATCCATACTGCTAAACCTTCCTTTCCCTGCCCTTTTGTTAGCATGCTGGTCTCCCGCAAAGTCCCCCAAAATGATCCCTTTCCTTTGAGAAGAAAAGACTGCATTGTGCACAGGGGTGACTCCAGGCACCAACACAGCAAGTGCGTGCCTGGGGCAGCAAGCTGGGGGGGGTGGCATGCCAGTCGTCGTGAGGGTAACATTTCTATGGGAGGTCCGCCAGTCCCACTGCTTCGGCGGCAATTTGGCGGCAGGTACGCCTAAGGTGCGGGACTGGCAGATCACCCACAGAACCACCACTGAATCCACATGATCAGCAGACCTCCCGCAGAACTGCTGCTGAAGGCTCCCTGACTGCTGTGCTTGAGGCTGCAAAAAACACAGAGCCAACCCTGATTGTGCATTGCTTTTCAAGGCAGGTTTTGAGAAGATGTCACTGTTTTGCTCTCCCATCTTTAGGATCCTTGTAAGGAGCTATTAGTCTTAAAGGTCCCTTAATCCCCCAACTAAATTTATCAGCTGTTGACTGCAGCCAAGAGTTAAGCTAAATTAAACTTTGGAATCCCATGTACAGTGTATCAGATGCACTTAAGTTTTGTGGAGCTGCAAGCCACTGAATGTCCCAGTTACCAAATGCCAGGAGACCCGTCCTTCTAATGAGAGGTTTCTCAGGGCGCTTTCATCTATTCCAAACTGACGCAGCATTTGCCATTGAAAACCGATCCAAGGATGCAATCTGCCACTTGAACCCATACTACACAGCAGGAGTGAGTATGCGTGCAGGCGTGTGTAGTTGTATGCATGTATGGAGGGGATGTGTGCTATGGCTGTGTGCAAGTTTGAGGTGTCTGTCCCAATACATACACATGTGGTATACATCTGTGTGTGTGTGTGTGTGTGTGTGCGCTCTCCATTACTTACCTTCAGGTATTCTCTTTCTCTCACTCTCTCAGCATCTGTCACAGTTGTCACCTCTGCAACCCCCACGGCTGTTCTCAGCCCAGACAGTGAGACATAAGAGTCTCACACAAATATTACATACACAAGCCACATAAAGAATTAGTTGGGTTTTGTGACACTCTGTCATGTTTCCCCACCTTCCAAAACTGCACAGTTCTGTGCTAGCCCAATGTCCGAAGAGGCACAACTACTGACCCGCATATGCCACAAAAACAGGCAAGGTACAACAGAAGACTTAGTCAGTAAAAAATATATAGAAAAAAAATACAAATATTTAAGAGGATGTGGAATGGGATACAGGCCTTTCACCTCTAGGTCACCTGTTCAAATTCAAGCCAGGTCTAAAGTCATTGCTATCTAACAGTTGCTCAGTGGCCATGTAAAATGGCCAACTTCCTAGCAAACAGGTCTTCTGATCACAAAATAAACACTAGTAGGTGCTAATCAGTCCCTTTGTTGGAAGTCTTAGTAACTGAGGGCCTGATCCAACTCCTATTAAAGACTATGGATAGACTCCCATTGATTTTAGTGGGAGATGGATTAGCCCCTGACAGGGCAATGGAGACTGAACTCCCTTCCCATGACATAGAAGTGGGCCCTGCAAGGCAAGGGTGAGGTACATTGGTGAAGTAGTATGGGGAAACTTGGGCTCCCAGGGGCCACACAGTTCCTGCTCTGCAGATAATGGAAGATTCCTCTCTCTGAGGCTATCAGTTTTTTTTTCCCAGCATAGTATTATCTTTTTCCTAGGAAAGGAAAAGGGAAGGAATTTGAAATTCTGCCACCCTGTATCCCCACAGCTACCAGACACAGAACTAGGAAGGGAATTGGGACAAAACGCAGGCTACACAGCATAGAAACAGGCAGGTGAACAGACCCAGATACAACAGTTCAGAGAAACAGATGCTAGTTCACTGCCCTCCTCCCTCCATCACCCCCCAACCATGCTGAGTAGAATAATCAACAGCAGGGGTCTAGCCAAAGCCATGTGATCGGGTCAAATATCGCTCTCAGGGATGTATGTCACTCAAGAAATAGGACAAACAGCTAGCAAGTCACCTGATTGTACCCATAGGAGTAATAAAGGATACCCACAATGTAAAGAATGCAGGCAGGCAATGAGCTATATCTCCCTATCCCGTGTGTGCATCTGTGTCTGTGTAGCATTATGGCTTTTGGGTGCTACCATGAAATATAGATTTATGAATAATTAGAGAAAATAAAATCCCACTCCATCTGAGAAAGGCAAAAGAGGCCCACCTCAAGAGAGAGAAGGTGGACACTTCACATGTGATGTACCGGGTACTGAAGCGTTTAACCAATCAGAAGAGGACCTCCATCACACCCAGAGTGAAAGCAGTGTGGGCAACCCCATAAAAGGTGCTATCTTTCTATGTTTTGTACATGGTGACAGCCATGACTCAGCTCACCAGAAGAAAAAGGAAGAATGATCCATTGGGTAGAGTGCCTGAGACTCAGGAGGCCCAGGTCAATTCCTTGCTCTGCTAAAAGCTCCCTGCGTGACCTTGCACAAGTCACAGTCTTTCTCTGTAATGGGGATAATAGTGGTGTTGGAAAGATAAATACATTAAAGATTGTAAGGTACTGAGGCCCTACTAAAGGGGTGGCTGTACAAGTACCTTAGCTAGACCAGGCAGGTTCACAAACGGTGATTCTGGGAGGAGAACTAAAAGGCGGCATGTCTCTGGTGGGTGTGGCAATGCATTGACTTCTGTTGGGAAATACTTGACACTAAACTCCCTTAAAAAGGAGAGATGACGCTACTGGGCAGATGCAAATGTGGGTCTACAGGGCAGGGCGGTTTCAAGGTGCAGATTCCAGTCAAGGCAGTGTAGAGCTCTGTAGGGCAACTTCACCTGAGAAAGCTGCGTCATCTTTTGAAAATAATATTGTGAGTCTTGAGGGGTAAAAATGTAGCTACTGAGGTGTGAGTGGAGTAGGGAGGGGATTATCAGGAGGGTTGCTTACCAAAGCTTTGTAAAGGGGAATTGTGGTTACTGGGTGACTAGGAGCACATATACTGAGACAACTATGGAGTCGCTCTTGGACAAATCATCTCTTCAGATGAAAGGGCATCAGAGGGATGCTGCTGAAGATTTCAAATCTCCAGCCTGAGATTCACCTGGAGGGATTCCCAGATGAAGAAGGGAAGATTGGTGCTGGACAGGTAGCCTTGGGTGGAAAGTGAGGTCCTTTGATGTAATTTACAACCAGTCCAGCATGGGCAGCAGCAGTGCAAGCCTCCCTCGTTCGTTGCCCTTGGCCATCTGAGCTGGAAAGACTAAAGCGAGGATAGTTCACAGCACATGGCCTGTTCATGAACTCTCCATTGAGATTCCCAATTCGTGTCAAATCAGGAGGCTGTTTTTGTGATGTGGACATTTGTCCGTAAGTAACCAGGCTGAGGCCATCCAGCTCATTTCACATAGCCCATTGAACTGAACAGATGTCACAGAGTAATGACTTCTAGTTACTACTACTGTCCTGGGCTGGATTCAAACCAGTGACCTAAAGATAGCAGGGTCTGTATCCCATTCTGAATGCCTTGGGGAGGGAACCATTAGATAATGAAATATTGCCAGGTAGATTAGCAGTTGACAGAATCTCACTCCCTGTCTGAAGCTAGTTACAGACTTCCTTAGCCAGCACTTTTCCCTGGTATGCTGGCAGGAAAAAATCCAGAATGAAGTTCTGGGATCATCACCATGTTGCTTCCCCTCATTCTGCCCTGGCCCAGCCTGGCCCAAGGACAGCTGGAGCTACATGAGTCCTGTACAAACTTCTGACTTTTAAAAGACATTTCATTTTGCACTTTGAGTTATAGACATAACCCATCTGATTAGCTGACAAATCTTTACAAAAACCAGATTCCTTCCACTGGGAAGCATGCTAACAATCCAAATTTGGGGGACATTGTCTGGGGATCCACATTACCACAAGACCTCTGACCGCTAAAACCGAAGGCAAGTCTCATTGAAGGCCATTTATCCTCATCTAAATCCTTTCAGTTCTCCCATCTCCCCAGCCTAGTATAAGTGTGGATAAGTAATGTAGCCACCTTTCCGCTGAGCTAGTTTATACCGGTATACAAACCCCTGCGGAAATAATTACATGGGTTTATCCACCCCAGTGTGAATAACACCACAGTGGCAATTACAACAACTGCCTGATAGATACAGCTATCTATTGTAGAGAAAACTCTTTCTTCCCATTCCCCTAAACTGGGGGTCAGGGCTTCCCACTGGGAGTAACAGCTATTTTTCCTTTAGTAGATATCCATTTGAGAGTTGGTGGGAGGTTTTATGACACACAGATCTATTTCTTCGGCTCGATTTTTTTTTCTTGTTTAGTGAGATGAGCCCAGTTCTCACCAGGAGCTTATATAGAAACTGTTATCACTGGTTTTGGTTTGTATTCTCTCAAGACCTTTCACTTTCTTTTCCACATCATTTACAGTATGTTAAGAGCAGCAAAGATCCCAAATCTCATCGCTGGAGTAGCCTGCCGGTGACCTACTTCCAGCATCAAGTATCTGTTTACAGTTGCTAGATTTTGAGTCAATTTTCACAGAAGCGAGTTCAGAGACTAGAACTAACAAACTTTGATTCAAGGATTATAGAGTTCTAGCAGGTAAAATAAAGGAGCTGCTCCACAGACTGACAAGAAGTAACAGAAGCTAATAAATACTTGAGCAGGTCTGACATCTAGTACCGGGTAACAAGGCATACAAGCAAATCATAGAGATAATTGGTATACACAAAAAGATTGACATATTTCAGTCAAAAAGCAGAGGTGCAAAAATATGTGTGTGTCCACACCCAGGAGAAGATATATCATCACACATCAGCAAAGAACACTGGTATACAGAAACAAGTTTGATAGTTTATTCCTGGTGAGAAAAAGAGCTTTGCACTGTGTATACTTTCAAACAGCAGGCTCTGAAAAATGGGTGATTTCCTTTAATTGGGATACATTTCATGCACAGCCTGTCAGACAGATCCTTCCCTATTTCATGCACACGTACCAGAGTGGGCTTTTCCCCATCTACTCCATCCAATATCCGTGGGGCATTCTGCTTACTTCTTTTTAGGCTAAAGCTTAACATCTCATAGGTATTGCCTCCTTTAGTACTCCAATGTATATTTTGAATGAGATACAAAACCCCATTAAAGTTTCCATGGTACAGTACTTTTTGTAAGAGCAAGGTGTTTGCCCGAAAGCCCCGGTCAAATGCCAATTCTGGAAAATACTTTCCACCTACTTAATTCTTACTGCACTTGAATTAGTTAAAATTATTCTTCACTTCTCCCCAAAAAAGTGTATTGGTAGAGGACTTCTGGCACAGAAGAGATACAACTTTTAGATAATGTTTTCGCCTCTTAGCTCAGAGAGCCGTTACATTGCACCCCAGATGTGGCTGCATCAGAGCTGGTCCCAGGGACATGCAAGCAGGGTAGCTGCATGGGGCACCCTTTCGGCAGACAGCTCACTAGGGCTGGGAAGAGTGGCAACACTATATTTTTCCCTTTTTTAAATAGGAAGAAGATGGAAGATAATCAGCTGGAGCCTCAAAAGAAGAGTGAGTTTGTCTGCAGCCTCATGAGGAGCAGGGAGAAGTGGACACATGCAGCTCAAGACTCATAATGAGGACACAGAAGAAAATGGTGCCACCTAGGAGATTCTTGCCCTTCCTCTAACAATAGGTCAGATCAGCACCAAGCTGCATTTCAATAATGGGTGAAGTGATCCCTATAGACAGCATATGCCCTACAAAGTGCTTTGAGACCCTTTTAATTGAAATGTGCTACAGACATCCAAGATATTATTTTAAGTATTACAATCCCAGTGGGGATTGTTTTCAAATCAAATTGGCACTATGCTCAGTCAGTGTCACTACGTCCTATGCACGCCCTTACCCCCAGCAACTTCAACCCGAGTTTTTATTCTTAGATTATTTCCTGGGAGCAGGATAGAAACTGCCACAGATGGTTTGGGATATCCCACGAGCTCAGACAGCAAAGCAATCCTACATTGTCCTGGGCACCTCAGTGCTGGAAAGATGCCGACAAAACTAGAGGGAGTTCAGAGATGAGAAACAAAAATGATTAAGGGGCTAGAGGGATTGATTTATGAGGAATGATTAAAAAGAACTAATTGTGCAGAGCTTGGCTAACTGATGACTGGGGGATAATATAACTGCCTGTAAAAATATCTGAAGGGTACATATGCCCAGCAGAGAGAGGAATTGTTCAGGGTAGTCCAAGGAGATAGAAGTGGGAATAATGAGATAAAGACGAGAAAGGAAAATTTAAGCTGAACAGCAGGAAACATGTCTTGTTGGTTAGAGCTATAAACCTGAGGAATATTCTTCCAAAGAAAGTGATCATGTAAGTCACTTAACAAACGATAAGACACGGAATTTGGTGTTAGTGAAAGGTGTCAGACTGGTGGCCTGCGGACTGAAGTCTCTTTTTATCTACATAACAGATACAGCATGGAGCACTGCAAGCTTCCTTTCTAATGAGCTACCAACGTGCACCAAGCCTGACCCGGAGGGTTTCTCTCAGCTAGGTCAGTTAACTCCGGTTTAAAGCACCTCCAAACCTAGCTCCGAGGTTGGTGTGTGTGCATGGTAGGGAGCCCAGGGGAAACACCCAAATAAGAGCCCAAGTTAACTCTGCAAAGAAGACATACTCTAAAAGAGAAAAGCAAATTCAGTTTCCAAGGCCTACTCAGTTCTTGACCTCTCCTGAAACCGCCGGCTGAGATGGCAGCTGCATGCCTATTGATTAGTGTGATGAGACAACCTCCCTACCCAACTAAATTTCATATAGGCAAACTTTCATTGATCAAATATCAGGTTCTAACAACATTCAGTGACTCCAGACCTGGGCTGGATTCATAGCAGGAGTCTGGGTCTGCATCTCAGGCTCACCAAATGGAAAAAATATTAGCTAATGAACTATTGTCAGGTAAATTAGCATCTGACAGAGTCTTCACTCTCTGTCTGTTGACAGCAGGGTGTGGATTATCTTCCCTTTTTGTGAATAGCCTTCAGTAGGAACCACCTCAATGGATAAGAAAGGATTTCAGTCTCTTCCTCTAATTCATGTGGTTTTCACACTGCTGGACTAAATAAGGCAATCACATTGACTAGCACTCCACTTGCTCTGCATTAGCTGCTGGGTTCTCGGTCCCCACTGGTGGACAAAGACACATCAGACCAGATGGAAGGGTGGAAAAAGGCAGGTAAGCCACAGGCCAGGAGGAAACACATACAGTCCCCATCTCCTCAAACCAGTTAAAAGATGAAAATAAGAGGGAAAGGCTGCCCTGCTAGCTGCCAAGAGAAGGGGGAATATAACCTCCTACAAACACCCAGGAAAATGCTGTCATCCCCAAACCAGCATTTTCTCGTTAGCACATCAGTCAGGTAGGAATTGGTGACATGAGCAACAAACTCCACATTGCAGGTTTCAGCAAAGGGCACATTGTGGGTCCATGCTGCTTTAGTGGTCTGAGGGAAACATTCAAGAACATAAACACCATCTCCTCCACCCAGAGCCAGGGCAGTGGGGCAGCTCAGTGCTGGAGGGAGGAACAAGGAGTTCAGGATCACCCCCAGAATGTAACAGCATCTCCATCCTACCATTATCTGAACTAAATTCTGTGATGAACTGGAAATTCAAGGGCGTGTACAAGAAAGTGAACGCGATAAATAACCCAAGGGACACTCGACTGAGCTTCAGAGCTGACTCCCTATAACGTCCGCTTTTGAAATTGCCTCAAGCTGCTGGAGAACTTCCAGTGTGCCACCAAATCCAGCACCAGAGTGATGCAGAAACTAGAGGGCTTTGATGCAGTATTTAGGTCCATTTACCTTGCCTGTACCTCTGTTATGTACCCTCTCCTCTGGAATCCAGCACTCACACCAGGAAAATAACTCCCAAGAGAAGAGCTCCAGATGTGCTACTGATGTGTCTGACCATCTCCCAGCAACCTGTGTGGATTCTGCACTTCAGAGCAGTGGCTAACAAGCCCTAAAAAAAAAGAAAAGAGAGGCCTTTTTTTCAGCAACAAATGTCCAGCAGATAGATCAGTGTGATTAGCGAGCCTCTGTAAAAACACCAGGAGAAATGAAAATAGCAAAGCGAAGTGCCCTCCCCAAAATACTGAAGGGCACACGGGGCTCAAGTGGCATTTCATTATTATTCTTATTTTACTAACTATACAAAGCAATCAATAAATCCATAGTAATGAGCACCTGCCAGAAGATAGCAACAGATCTAGATGAGACATCTCCATTTCCTGTCCCTTCTGTGTTAAAGGGGGCCTGAAGATGAGCTTGTCTCCCCACAGAAGTAGGCCCAATGAAAGATATTACTTCATCCACCTTGCCTCTTTAAAAAAAGATTATTCACTGTGGCTCAGTCTTGTCTAGAAGCAGGATTCCACCTTAGCAAGGAAATCAGGGTCAAGCAGTAACACTTTCAGTGTAGGCTGGTTTTGGGCAGGGGAAGACCTTATTGCCTCTTGTAAGGAGAAGGCATATGCCAAGGAAGTGACAGGATCCCCAGTCCCTAAACCTGCTCCCCCTTAGTCTCTGATGCCTCCTTGAGTAGGGTGCATCTTCCCACCCCTTTCTTCCCAGCTACAGCAGACCCCTTTTCACCTTGGGCTCCCCTTCTGAGCAGGGCTCTCAGCGATCACTGATGGAGCCATTCGTCCCAGATGTCAAACTGAACCTTTAGCACTACAAACTCCACAATAAAAGTGTCGCTTACCAGTCTGCCAAGGGAGCTCGGGGAAGATGGGTGCCAAGGATTATTAATAGCGCCCCTTGATTAGCTAGGAGGGAGGTGAATGTGATACTGAGTGTGTCCCTGGGTAGCTGACACTGGTGAGGAGGGGGTATCACCAGCCGAAAATAGAAAAGGCCAGGGCCTATATAAGTGGGGTTCCCAGCCTGGGCTGGCTGTTACCTCCAAATCTAACACAGCACTTAGGAGTATTCAGAAGGTAAGTAGCGAACAACTTACCCACTTCCACAGCAAGGATCAATTCTCCCTGGCAGAGAGGGAGAGTAGGACTTCAGCCAGAGGGAAAACAAGGGAAAATCCACCCCTCCACCGTAAATAACAGCAAAGGTAGACAGCAGAGAGCCCCTCTTCGGAGCCAAGTGCCTGCAGGTGAAAGACTCCAGAGGAGAGAGATGACCTTGTGGAGGGGAAAATGACTCCATAGTCGGGGGCAATGGAAGGAAAGCAAGGTGGGGAAGGGAAGGGTGGTGCAAACAACAGCATCTCCCACTAGCAAACCTTACACACCAAAGCCCCTGTTGCAGAAAGGAAATTGGCTCTTTAAACCTCAGCTCCCTCTGCCTCTCAGGCAGCGGTTTGGATGCTCTGCAGAGTGCTCCATCCCTTCTGGCACGGGAGTCCCAGGTTTCTGCCCAGCAGCTGCTGTACCTGGGGCAGCGAGGGTGAGGGTTGGCTGTTGTTGCCAGGGGGCTGGCTGCGTTGCTTGGCGGTGCTGGCTTTGTTACTTTATATTTACATCGAGGGTTGTTGGCTGCCTGCCGCTAGCCCTGGGTGCACCCTGGCCCCAAAGAAGGCTCTGTGACTCCAGCGACCAGTAAGCCTCAGCCACGGAGGGGGAGAAAGCTCCAGCTGCAAGGCAGGGGGAGGAACAGCTGTTTAGCACCCAGCTGCTTTGTGGGGAGCAGCCCAGCGGAGAGAGCCTCCAGGCCCGTCCACTAGAGCCCTCTCCCACGGGACACGAGCAGGAGCTTCTCTCTGGAATGCAAGTGCTGAGGAGAGGACGTGAGCAGCTTCTGGATTCCGTGTCAGGGGCTTTTTGCTGTTTCTCCTAAATGGCTGGGGGTGGCTGGGATGAAATCTGAGGGACGCGTGACATGGGCTAGGAGTTGGCGCGGTCCATGGGGGTGGGCACGGTCCAGCTCCGAAAGCCAGCTTCGAGGAGGGCTTTGTCACCCTCTTGAGCTTTGCTCAGGGCCGCATGCAGCTGGGATCGACCTGGCAAACGTCTTCATAGCGCCCCAGCTCCCCAAAGGGGCGATGGGGGAGGCGAGACAACTGGCTCGGGTTGGAGCACAGGACAGGGAAACTGCACTGAGTCTGATTCGCGCGGCTCCACTTTAGGTTTGGCACAAGCCCGGCTCTCTATGGGTCCGCTTTAGCCGCTGCTTAGAGGAGAGCTGCTCGGGGGTTGACCCAGACCCCCAGGCGCCCTCTGTGTGCGGGGTTGTGGTTTACCTGCGGAGAAAGGAGTGACTCGCTCCTGACACGAGCAAATACACCAAAGGGGGAAAGACGGTGCCAAAGATTCAACCCACCGTCCGTCCTGCAGTGAGCTGACGCCGTTGTTAAACAAAAGGACCCCAGTATCTTAACACCCCCACTCCGTGCGCTCAGTGGCCGTATGCGGGACGAAACCTGTACCTGGACTTGGGGCGGGGAGGGGCTTGTTCCCTTACGAAGCAGCTGAGGAGTCATTGAGAGAATGAACAAAGTTTCTCCCGAAGCCTCTTTTGTCTCTGGGCGGGATGACCCTTCAAAATCTTACGCAGCGCAGCCACCCCATTGCTTTCAACGGGAAGGAGTGGCGGGGTCGGGCCAGCACCTGTGCTCGAATGCATGGCACTCCCCTGCCCTTGTTTTAGTTACTCGAGGTACAGCCAAGGTGTCGGCACCTCCTGCGCGGATCTGCCCTAGTGTCCTCGCCCTTCTGCGCCCCCGGCACCTCCTGCGCGGATCTGCCCTAGTGTCCTCACGCTTCTGCGCCCCCGGCACCTCCCGCGCGGATCTGCCCTAGTGTCCTCATCCTTCTGCGCCCCCGGCACCTCCCGCACGGATCTGCCCTAATGTCCCCACCCTTCTGCGCCCCCGGCACCTCCCGCACGGATCTGCCATAGTGTCCTCACCCTTCTGCGCCCCCGGCACCTCCCGCACGGATCTGTCCCGGTGTCCTCGCCCTTCAGCGCCCCTGGCACCTCCTGCGCGGATCTGCCCTACTGTCCTCACCCTTCTGCGCCCCCTGTCATCGATGCAACCACGAGTGAGCACTGGGCACGCGGTGAATTATATGAGGGAGTCATAGTCATTTAGATGGGACCATGTATGCGTTTCTACCCCTGCGGCACTTGATCGGGCGAGGGGGATGGGGGGGGGAACGTAGCGAGGCCGGTAACGGTGACTCGCCATGATTAGGTTTGGCGCTTGTTCTGTTCTTTAATGTTTAATATATTTAAGTGGAGACAGCTGAGGCAGACACGAAGTGGGGGCGTAGCAGACCTGAGTGAGGTGATACTGCACACATCGAGGGAGTCTCTAACCTCAGGAGACCTCTTTCTGGCCTAGTAATGTTCTATTGTATTCCAGCGGCCACTGCCTGAAAGCGATGGTCTTCCGTGTGAGCCTCAAAGTCCTAAGGGGGATGCTTGCGATCCTCTTATGGATGTCGCTTCCACGCGTCTTACCTAGCTTTCGATCAGGGGAGGAAGATGTCAGAGACGTGACCTGGCACAGATGGGGGTCTGGGTTAGCATTCCTGCTTAGCTGTGCTTGAAGTACCCGGAGAGCGCTCAGCGATCCTAGGCGATTTCCGCAGGCAACGCGAATGAGACGGAGGTCCGAACCTCCTCAGCTTGGATGGTGAGGCGTGGCCGTGACGCTGCAGCCTCTGGTAGCGCCCTCCGATTCTGTAGATGGTAGAGGTGCACCGTAGCGAGGAAGGGATGCGTGGGAGCCAGGGCGGTAGCGGAGCATGTTAGGGAGGACGAGTCGGAGAGCACCCTGGGCCTGATGGTTGACACCAGGAGCGTCCAGGAAGCCCCAGTGCTTGTGGCCTCTGCTTCATGGTGACCTTGACTACGGTGAAGATCGTTGAGCATGGTGCTTTCAGAATCAGATACACATACCTGTCAGTCCGGGAGGCAGATATAAGACCTGTCGGACGCGATGTATGGGCCATTGGGTTGGAGCCGAAGTAGTAGCGGAGGATCGAGCCCCGGCTTGATGCTGACACGACCTCTGCGGGAATGGTATGCCGAGATCGGCATGCCGTGAGCTGATAGCGGTACGCGAGGGGAGGATTGCCTGTGTGGCCAGTAGGACCTGGGACCTGGCGACCAGCTCGTTCAAAGCGACACGGGCCGGAAGGATCGACCGGAAAGAGGACCTGCTGTGCCGTGCAGCGGCTCCTGGCAGTTGCGAGTGCCCGTACAGAAGCGGTGCTGGACCCCGAGCGGGTGCCGGGAGTATCATGGATTCGGCCGGATGATGACGGTTCTTGCCGCGAACGTACGACCGTGCCGCGCAAGGAGAGCGTGCGGGACTGCGCAGCGCTTCGCGGAGGAGAGCACTTCCCTCGTATCGGTGCCGGAGCATCAGCGACACGGCCTGGCATCTGACGGCCGCCGAGGGCGGAAGAATCCGGGGACCGGCTGCCCTCATAGGGCTTGCTTGCCCTTCAGAAAGCACACCGCGCACGGCGGCGCGGGGTTGGGGCAGAGCAGGCTCATACAGAGCAATCAGGTCCCGTGCGAGAGAAAGTCTCGAGCCCGTGAACGGACGGTATCCAGCTCTTACCCAGACTCTTGGCGTGGGAGCTGTGAGGGATCGACTTGACGACCGCCGGCGCCGATCAACGAAACCCCTTCGCACACCCAGCTGACGGGCCGGCGCCGGCATGGGTGCTCCTTTACAGTCCGCTTAGCCGGGCGTTGAGTACGTAGAGGCCTCTTCGCGACCTGTGCCGTAGAAGGTCCGTGCCGGTGCGTCGACTTCGCGGGCGAGGGGTCCGGTGCCGCGAGCACGCTCCGGCTGCCGGTAGGCGCTGGGGATGATGAAGTGCCGCTTCTCATAAGGAGCGTCCTGAGGCGCTCGTGTCTCGCTCCCTTTTTTCGGGATGGAAAGACTTCACATAATGCGAGGCACTTATCTGAAATGTAGTGCTATATCCCCCAGGCACTTCAAGGCAGGCATCGTGTGGGATCCAGCTGACGTGTAGGCGCTCATCGGCTTCTTTACAAAGTCGAGCGACGCCTGTGAAGCCCCGGCGAACCAAGGCCATCGTGGCCCGCCGAACCGGGCTGCGCGGGGAAGAGGCCAGCAGCCATCTACTCCGATACGAAGTTTACACTTGTAGGTATATACAACGTATAACTGCTAAGTCTTAACCTTATAACGTAACAACTACGTATAGCTAAGAAATCTATGGACTAACAAAACGGAGAACTAGAGACACAATTACTAAGAAAGCTCGAGGATTGGTGAGGGTCATGCGTACTGCCCGCCGCTCCACAGTTCCAGCATACGACCGACTACGACGTTAAGAAAGGATTACTGCTATGAGAGCGGGCGGCGCGCAGGGGTTATATTATTCACCCGCCATGAGCGGCCGCCACTTCTAGGTCACCTGCCGGCAGTCGCCGCGTGAGTTGCGTAGCGTTGTACAAAGTTTTCCAGGACGAAGTACGTTTGCACGTCACAGGCATGCGTACGCAGTAACACCTACTGGAGAGGAATATTGAGCAAGCACTTCGAAGAAGAAAACTCTATCCATCTCCATGATCACTTTGCTAGCCCAGTTGCCGTTTCACCCTTACTTCCGATTCAATCTCTTCTCTGTTTTGTGGAGCAGCTGAGTCGAGAGTGCGTGCAAGGGCCCCTCGTTGTCCCGCCAGCATTGTACCAGGAGTATGTCCCTCAGCGCATCTCCAATGAAACTCCTAAGGATTGCCTGCTGCAGCTGCTTTAATTTCTCTCCAGCAGATTATCAGATATTGAAATACTCCCATTGAAACGCAAGGCCTAGTGATCTACCAGACTTCTGCTAGTTGTCTGAAAAGCCTCATCCACTCTTTCCTTCGATGGTATTCTGATGTCTGTAGCAGACACCCACTCATAACATCCCCCTCGTTTGACATTTCCCCTCTTAAATGTAATCCCAGAAGAACTTCTGCAACTGGTCTCATTTCCAGTTTGCGTAGTGGAGCTCTGTGAAGCATATACGAGCTCTTGTTTTAACGAGCTACAGCGGCTATCTCTCCCCCTTCTTCCCCCTGCCTTATCCCTCCTAACGAGCTATCGATACCCATCCATGGCAGTGTCTCCATGGTATGCAGCTAATCCCACCAGTCTCAGTTTATGCCAATAGACATCGTTTAAATTCTCCTGTCAGTCGCAAAATAACTACTTTAATTCTTTCCTTCTTGTTTCCCCAGGCTCCTCTGCAGTTTGATGTACAGCACTCTTAAAAACTTTCAGCCAAACCACTGCCCTAACTTTCTTCGCCTCATTATTTCCCCTGTTGCATTCCTCCTTCGCTTGAATTAGTCTGTTCCTGGTGTCTACTTTTCCTACACACCTCAGGATATAACGGCGCTTTCATTAGCGGACAACTTTAAAAGTTGGCAATATTTTGTGGTCCCACCTCCCAGTAGTTCCCAGCATTACCTTTCCCTTTCTTCGCCGCCGATGACAAACCCATGCTTCCTCCTGTTCCATCCCTTCCTTCCCAGGACTTTCGCCTCTTTGAGACTTACCTTTGGGCCTGTTCCGGTCAACCTTGTACCCCCGTTAATCACTAGTTTAAACTCCTGCCTTCATGAGTTATTGAAGTCCAGTCGACACGTCCCATTAAAATGCTCTTCCCTTTCCTTGACAGGTGAGCCATTGACCACCTAGCAGTCTCTCCTCTGAACAGTAGGCCTGTGGAGTTCGTATGAAGCAAAGCCCAATCCTGACTCACTTACCATCTCTGCGCATACCAGCATTTTCACCTCCTAGGAATGCATCTTGTCTCTAGCCATAGGCCCACACTAGCTGACCAGTAAGAATCAGAGTAGAAGCATTAACGACCACCGCTGGAGCGAGCCGAATCCTTCACCCGTGCGCCCAGAGCCTGATCTCTTCTTTTTG